>NC_141156.1:125212005-125812005 GCF_053477565.2 Lygodium microphyllum
AGCATTCTTCTCTCCCTCTCTCTTTGACGTATGTCGTCAGAGAGAGAGAGAGAGAAGTCATATAGTATCTCTTTCTCTCTCTCTCAGACGATAGACGTCACAGAGAGAGAGATATGGTCTCTCTCTCTCTCTGACATCTATTGTCAGAGACGTCAGAGAGAGAGAGATATGGTCTCTCTCTCTCTCTCTCTCTCTCTCTCTGACGGCAGACATCAGAGAGAGATACTATATGATTTCTCTCTCTCTCTCTCTCTCTCTCTCTTTGACGACAGATGTCAGAGAGAGAGAGAGAGAGAGAAGCGTGGATATTCCAGAAGCAGGGTTTAAATGGCGTGGCAAAGAGAGAGAGAGAGATATGACGGGCAGTGTAAAGAGGACTGACCAACAGTGGAGAGAGAGAGAGAGAGAGAGAGAGAGAGAGAGAGAGAGAGAGAGAGAGAGAACACAAAAACGCCCACAGAGAGAGAGAGAAAGAGAGGATTGACTTGCTGCCTGCTGGCCTGCCTCCTCTTGTCCCGTGAGAGTGAGAGTGAGAATGAGAGTAAGAGTGAGAGGAGAAGAGAAGGTGGTGGAAGGAGACCACGTTTCCATCTTTTCTACCCCCAATCATGTGACATAAATGGTCACTTACCTTTTCTTCAGCCCCCAATCATGTGACATAAATGGTCACTTTGGTTTGGTTTGGAAGCTAAGTTCGGGAGCACTGTGGTGCTTCGACACTTTCCCAAACCTGTAACTCAAATAATAATGTAGTATAGATGTTGCTGAGTGACAACGAGAAAGCAAGCCTATTTAAGAGGTTGTAGTTTTACCGTCTTTCATGTTCCCCATGGGTATCGTATTTGGAGATGTGGCAAGGATTGTATTCAAAATGGGTACATGGACTTCAGAGATAGAGGATTGTCCATGTTTCAACATTGTATGGAAGAGTCTACTCAACACAACAAAACTTGACAATCATACATGCCAATCTTTGAAAAAAGGTGAAATCCTATTATATAATACTAATATAAAATTGAAATGATGTCAAAATAGGCCTTGCATCAATTGAATAAAGCAAGTGAAAAAAAATTCATTTAGCTCTTTGCAAAACTTCATGATGTACAATTGTTGTCATGGTATGCGAGTTTACGATCGTGACCTCCAACAAAAGTTTAATAGAACTGGCAAACTCTACATGACCGAACAGAACACAAAGCTGTCCGTGGGAGAACCCATGGGAGAACACTAGGGTTATTCTCTCACAAAGTCGCAATATTAAGAAAAACATACCATCCTTCTCAAACATATTAACTTTTTCATGCAAAGCTAAGGTAGTTTGATATAATCTTATGCAAAGCTAATGTACTTTGATATAATCTTATGGAAACGCCTAGGATATGAGCACTTGTTTACGTTCATTAAAGGCAAAGCACGAAGGGGACTTGAGAGCTGCGTGGAGAGCATGAGATCGCCCGGATCATCCGACGAAGCTCCCTCGTCAGGCAAGCCAAGCATGGAGGAAGACAGCAGTCCCAGTTCTGCGCAGACAATAGCCAAAGGCATTGCATCCGTCTTAGGTCCTGCCATGAACAATTTCGACGCAGGAGTCGAAGGTGCCCTGAAAAGCCAGAGCGTGCTTGCCAGCAGCATCGATCGTCTGACCCGAGGCAAGTACTGGATAAAACCTCAAGAGAAATGACCTAATTCTCATCTTCGTTTAGAAGTCTAGAACAACAGACATTTTGTGAGTGGTGTATGATTGTGTACAAACAACTGTTTTGCAAGAATGATGTTGCATAATCTATTAATAACACCTTGGGAAAAACCTCGAGGTAAAATCCACAGTACATATATACGCCGTGAAGGACTGCTAAGTGCGTCTCAACTACAATGGCCGGGCCAGCAGGACTTGTGAATGAGAATCATATCCTTGAGAGAAAATACAATGAGTCCGGCAGGCTGGCAGTTCTTATGAATTAGAATCATATCGTTAAGGGAACTCAAATCAAATACAGGGATTCAATTTCATTAGTGAAATGGTCTCATGCAAGTGTTGAGGACAATAGGGCCATCCATTGGCAAAGAAGGCAAGTCCTCGGAGTAAGGGGAAACTGACTTCTGCTCTTGAAAAACATGCAAAATGTCAGATTATGCTAGTCCGCATGGGGACTTTTCTTTATTCACGCTTTTGTGAGAATGCTCGAAAAAGTGCAAACAAAACTGAATCAATAACATGAACATGGCAGGATAGACAAGAATACAAGATCACTAGGAACTGATCCATCATAATAAGGATAGAAACACAACAGTATATGAGAGCAATAGCAACATCTAAGCTCCACAAAACTCTGGCTCTCTTCATCTAGCTCTCTAGGCACTGATCATGACAAACAAAAGGGGCTCATGTATGTAGCCACAAGCCATGTAAGTGGGCTGCCTTTAAATCACATCAGCTGGTTGCCCATAAAACATGACCTAAAGTAGTTTATGAATTTGTTGCTTGCTGTAAGTACTAGTCAATTAGTTTTTTTACCTTCCTATCCAAGAAGGAAGGCTAGTTTTATAGACCATGTTGGTTCTTGTTCTCTGGCATGAGAGGGGATATTGAGCTATAAACGTCCCATAAACAAAACCTAAATTTTGGTTGGTTCCATCTAGAGAGTATGCAGGGTGACTTCCATCCTAGTTCCTCATTAGTCTAGTATCTACCTGCTCCAGTGGCTGCCATCTTCATTGACTGGCTGCTGCCCATCAATTCTAGCTATTGCTGTGACTAGCTGCTCTTGTTGCCCTGATCGTCTAGAGGCTGCCAACGTCTACGTTTGTTTCTAGCTGCTGATGACATCATCTAGTGCTGCGTTTGCTTCAGATTGGAGCCGCCTAGCTTGTTGTTTATCCCTCGTGCCTGTAGCATCAATAGATAGCTGCATTTCACTAATTCAGCAGTCCCTCATCATTGTCTATTTGCTGGTTCACTCTTGGAGGCTGCAAATCAAGCTGCCCTAACTGCTACCTCATCACTCCAACTGCCAATTGCTGCATTTTGAGTTAGTCCAGCATTTTTTGACCTCAGCTTGATTCGTGTTTTCATCCATAGGATGTTGTTTTTGCATCTTCAGCACTTTTCTTTATTAGTCCTTGCTCTAAATGGTGGCTACTACAAATTGGATTTGTCTCCGGTGGATGACACACTTCGACACATCCCCTTAGTCCTCTCCCATGGTAGATCAATTGTTGGACTGCTTTGCGTTTGAGCATTGTGTGCATTTATTCATTTTCATTTAGCATTCATTTGGTCTCATTAAATTCTCTTCTATCCTATTTTGCATTTTTTTATTTTGGTCTCAATTATTGTATTTTAGTTGTGTTGTATATTCTATGTTTTCTCAATGCAAACCCTAGTACACCGAGGCTGATCGGTCCTATGGTTTCAAGGTTTGAGCTTGAAATGAGAATCCAAGTTCTACTATGCTGTAGAAAATATTGATCTAGTGCATTACTGTGTACTTGAAGATGCTGCTTTGGACATGTGTGTAATTCTATGGCATTTGTATGCCGCTCAAATATAGTTTTCAAACACAATTCCATCTGTGCATACAAACTAGCCAAGTTGGTTACAGTTAATGATTTCATAATCTCGCTACACACACACACACATTACAAACAAAAAAGAGAGAGAATGACAAGCTTAGTTGACTAGGTAAAACCAGTCTTTCTCCTTTGATAGTATGGTAAAAATTTGATTTAATAGTAATTATAACAAGGAATTAATTCACATGAACTGAAAATGCATATTTTACCACTTTAATCTTGGACAATGGACAGCTTGTTGGGCCCAAATTTGGCACCCCTTGTAGTATTTCTTTAGCTTTTATTACAAATGGAAGGAGTATGTGAGATTCTTTGATCTCCTTTGCTAATCCAAGTGCTACTTATTGTCATTAATGACCAACAAGGCTTTAAACCAATTTGGTCCTTGGTTTGCTTGGGAAATTGGCCTTTTGTAAGTCACCTTCATTTTGGGAGCCCAAAATGGTTGCCATCAGCCTCCAACTTTCACCTGCCTATTTAGGCTCTTTGGGGTAGTTACCTAGTGCTGTAGACATTTAAACATATGTTTTCAGCTTTTGGGTAGGTCTCCAATGCTGTAGAATAGTTAGGGTTGTCTTTGTACGCAGTACAGAATGATTCGTACGGTACGATCCGTACAATACCGTACCGTACATATTCGTACAATTTAGTACGAAAAAACTGGCACTTTTTGGCCACTCTTCCCCAAGGCTATAACTTTCTTTTCTTTCTTTCTCCTTTCTTTTTTTTTTTCTTTCTTTCTTCTTTCTCTCTTCCTCAAGCCTCTCGCACCCTCTCTCTCTCTCTCTCTCTCTCACACACACACACACACACACACACACACATCCTTCTCTCTCTCAAGCCTACTCTTATTTGTATGATCCTTCATGTATGATATATCCACTCCCATCTATGTACTGTACTGTATGTATTCGTATGATTTAGTACGAAAGAATTGGCCCTTTTTGGCCACTCTTCCAAGCCTACATATTTCTTTCTTTTTTTCTCATGTCTCTCTTTCTCTCTCTCTCAAGCCCCTCTCTCTTTCTTTCTCTCTCTCTCTCTCTCTCTCTCTCTCTCTCTCTCTCTCTAGCTTTCTCTCTTTCTCAATCTTCTCTCTCAAGCCTACTCCTATTTGTATGATCCTTCATGTATGATGTATGCACTCTCATCTATGTACTTGTAACTTGTAGGTAATAGTAGTGCATGTTGAGCATGTGGCATGAGGTTTTGGCATGTTACCCTTTAATATTCATCTTATATACTCTCATAGCTTTTCTATTTAGACTTTAAATATCTATTCTATTATCTTTAGTCCAAAATAATCAAATTAATTTTTTTTCTCGTACTAATATCGTATCGTACCTTATAAAATCTTAAGGTACTTTTTAGTACCGTATTTTATTGTATCGTACCGTAATATCTTTCGTCCTTGACAGCTATGAGAATAGTTCAACAATCTCTCCTCTCCAACAGCCTCCTCCTCTCTCACAATGGCTATAATTGACTCTCATCAATCCCCAAAAACGTTTTTCCCACTTGCATGGGCAAGCTTTGCCAAGTGATAGCCTTGTAATTCCATTTTCCGACATTATCCAGCTTGTTAATATAATTTACAAAATATTATTTTAATAATTATTTTAGTGCCTTAAAAAATAATTCCACTAGTCAATAATTAAATTGGCTCGGCCAATTCGCCTCCCTAGTACGTGTGAGCAATTGTTAGCCCTTAAACTAGTATTAATTAATTAATTAATGCCTAGTCTCTAATGTCCCTACTGATGTTAGTGGCCAATAAATTGGTCTAGGCCCAAATCTGACTCCAGGTACCACCTAGTATTTGTTAGGCATAACTTATTACCTTTGGCACCAACTGATATCTCAAGGTTCTTGGCCTGTCATTGTGAAATAACTAGCTTGCACATCACATGTGCATCTCACATTTGCACATTTGATTAACACTTAATCAAATGCTAAGCAAAGCAATAAAATTCACGTCCTCGTAACAATCAAGTTGAATGCGTGGTGACCAAAAGGTATTGGGTTCAACTTCTATATTCCACATGGTCATTTATTATAGTGTTTAAAAAATGGAGATTTGAACCCAGGTCAATGGGTTAATAAAAACAAGTGGCTTACCACTAGTGTAGCCACTTGAGAGAGAGAGAGAGAGAGAGAGAGAGAGAGAGAGAGATCCCCTAGAAGCCTTCAAAGGCTGCTACTGCCCTAAATTTTGGTGCTGATTCTTTTTTCTGGTGGTTGCTGAGGGATCCCGAAAACAGAGAATTTGGGAGGGATTTTGAGCCTAAACATAGTTATTTTAGGCTGAAAAGCAGGCCTGGATACTGATCAGGCCTGCTGTTGTCTGCAGAAAATGCAGCATGTCAGTGCCTAGAGTGATATACAACTATTGTAGGCTGTTGTGAGGGAATTCTGATGGAAAATGTAGCTATTTTAGGCAATTGCAAGCTGCAGAGAATGCTTTTAAGTTTAAAATGTAGAAGGTGGAGAGGGTTTTGTGCTGATTTTTCTGAGCGATTAGAGAAGAAAATGAAAATTCTATCGCTATGAAAATCTGCTGAAAATTGACCTGTGCTGCAGCGTGCTATCCTAAGCATTAATATCAGATGTATTTGGTTATTAGTTTGGAGAATGATCAAATTTTCCGCCCTAAACTCTCATGCCAGTGTGTGAAGATTTTCGTTGCTCTTAATGTCTCTCAAACATGCACACCTGAAAGAGGGACATAATGAAAGACACTAAAATTTGCTAAAGGTTGCAGGCTGAGGTTTCTTTTGAGAGAGTTCTCAATTTTATCCGGCCTGTATAACTTAGAAACAGTGGGTTTAGTAAACCCCAATAATACCCCAACTAGGTCAGCTCAAAGTAAAGTCTAAATACACACAATTGATGGCCTGAGATCTTGCCAATTACTTATCTAAGCCAGTCTAGGAAAATATTCCATACTGGCCATTTTTCCTGGTTAAGGAAAAGAGAAGAGGGAAAAAGGGGGCGGGCATGGGGGGAAGGGGTATGCAGTGGCTGTGAGTTGGTGGGAGGGATGGAGTCCTTGTGAAAGAGGTGGCAAATGCATTGGTGGCTTCCTTCATGCATGTTTTTTGAGTGTGTGCATGCACGTGCAGTGCACATATGGGTATGTGTGCATGCTTGCTTTTGATTTGGATGTGTGCATGCATGTTCCTGAGTTTGAGGTCAAGTAGATGTACTTTTTCAGAGTTAGACAAGCTGCTGGAGGATGCTCCTCTTCCTTATGTCATGCAGCATGCAACTAAGCTATCTGGAGTTCGTAAAAGGGTGGTATCTTTGAACTCAAACCTGCGAATCATCCAAAAGCGAATTGACAGCATTGAACGACTGCTCTCTGGCTATGGTATGCATGACATGTTTTTGTTCAAAAGCCTACTATCTTATCATGTTATTATCTCCATTCCTTGATATTAATGGCTCTCTCTCTGTGTCACAAGCAGCTTTTGCAGGTAAACAGGAGAGCACCTCATCATCACATATGGAAGGAAGCTCTAGGACAACTTCTAAGGTTATAGTAGGAAACCCAGCCTCGATGGAGATTCCTCTAACTGAGACCTTATCATTTACGAGTATCAATGATGATGGGAAAGATGAGTTATGTTCAGACAATCAGAGTACACAGACAGTACAGCGAAGTGCTTGTGAAGATGCAAAAGTAGGAGAACCTCAAATATGTGAAAACAATTACAGTGCAATCAAGATGAATGGATCCATTGGCCCTCTTCCATCTAAATGAAAAAGCTGGGTATTCCAAAGATGGTGAAGCTATCAACCAGCCTACTATATCGAAGGCAGCTTTCAACAATCATCTTTGCGTTATTCAATTTTACACGAGGTACATTCACAATGATTATCACATACCACTGCATGTTGGGCCAATATTTCTCATTAAATGGTATGCTTGCTTCAAACTCCACATAATGTAGCATTCATGATATACCTGCTATATTCTAACTGAATAGCTTCAAGTTTTCTGGGGGCTGCACTGACCTCAAATGTGTGTTTATAACAGTGTATCAAGACCTTCACAGTTTGAAGATTTTTGTAGCTCCACTCCAAGCTCATACTTCAGTGGAGTATTACAAGACCTCGCCTGTGAAAAGAAACAAGCAATCCTTTAAGCTCCAAGCTCCTTGAGTGCATCATAAAAGAACATGAGAAGCAGTTTTTTATAAACGTGTCCAATGCAGACATGAATGTTGATTTCGTGGCACAAAATGATGGTGGCCGACACTGCTTAATTGTGTTCATATTACATCAAAGAGATAGTGGCTTAAATGGAGGCTATAAGATAGCAGCATGGTGGAGGTTTTCTACAGAATGGTTTGTAGGATAGAATATATCTGAACTTGTATGCTTCTACTCTATGCATCAATACTAGAACTTCAAAAGTTGAGAAGACATCACAGACGTGTTGAACACAATGAACCTTTTGTGTAGTTTAGAACAACTTGGAGCACATGCTTTTCAAGGTTAAAAGTTCCATTGTTCATTCCGAAAGAGAGACCTAGGACTTACAAATATTGTATAATACCATATAGTCACAGTTTACATGCTGAAATGTTTAGGACTTGTATTTTACCAGTTCTCATTTCTAATGCAGGTGAAGAGCTTGAACAAATAAACCTCATGATCGCATAGAGACTCTTGAACTCAGTCTGCCATAAAGCTATGATTGTAGCCTGTAACAGTTGCATGCCTTGGGTTCTGGGAGTGCAGTTAAATATTCTCTGCTCGCTGGTGCCTGCTCAAGTTTAAAAAACTTGTATGAAGTGTTAGTCAAATGCATTATTTGCAGACTAATTCTTCTGAGTGCTAATAATCAGCCTAGGTGATCAATCTGTTTCCTGTTATACGTCTTACTGTGTGATGGGCAGTCTATGGTCTTATGTCAAGCTTGAGTCATAAACTTTTTGAGCATCCATATTGCCAACTAACTCTCAGGGACTGCACACATTTTAGCCTAAGGTGATCATCTGTGTGTTGTAGTGTAATGGGTTGGCGAACCATAGAAGGTAAGCATATAGTTATGTATAAGTCAAGAGGTGATAGTTGTAAAATTGTATATTCAACTGCTCCAACAAATTTGGATATGCAGTATCCATTTTGTTTAGATCTTTAGAAGATAGCTTTGGATGTTTAGTGTGGTGAAGGGAATGATTGTTGCTAGAATGATAGAATGAAAGTACAGTAAGTAAGTTAGATCTATCCCTAACTCAACTAGAGTTAATTTAACTCTCGAGTCTAGTGTCATTACCTCTAAACTCCTAGACATACTATACTTTGACACTTTAATTAGTATCCACACGACACAAATTATATTGGATATTGTCCACAATTGACCAATTCTAACATTCCCTATGTAGTGTCAATGTAATGAGTATGAAACATTGGATTCTGTGTTACTGCAATAGCACTATAATTATTAGTAAGAGGAGTGGGTCCCTTCAAATAAACATGAAAATCAATCAATACACGATGTAACCAAGTACAAATGATTTGTCGTTGTGAAAGATGCCATGTACTTAGCTTCACAAGATGAGGAAGCTGCACTAGGCAGGTTTTTATTTAGCCAAGAAATGTATGATTGGCTTAGAAAGAAATAATGTCCACCAGTAGACTACCTTGTATCGTAATCACTAGTCCAATCTAAATCATTGTAAGCATGTATTTACAAGTCTTTTTCCTTGGAAAATAGCAAACCATAGATTGTATTCCTTGCAAATAGCAAAGAATGTACTTAACATCTTGCCAATATAGTGTCCTTGGATTGTGCATGTATATGCCTACCTATGATATTGCATACTATATATTAGAATGGGTGTTGCATAAATAGATGAGACAACCAACAACTTGGTTGTAAATAGCATCATCTGATAGATCACTGCCATCATGCTTTGAGAGCTTCATTTTTGTTTCCATAGGTGCACTCTTAAGTTTAGAATCTTGCATTTTAAACCTTACTAGAACTTTTGAGCATATAACACCAAAAACTAGTGAATCAGTCCCACATTTGAGATGTCAAAAGTAGATTGTAACTCAACCTTGAAATATGCAAATTTTCTCATTTGGTCAAATGTGAGCATATCATCTGTGTAAATAATGATAATGATAAAATACCTCCCCTCTCCCCCTTCTTAACATGGAGGGTGGGTTTAGTTGGGTTGTTTTGAAACCTTTGTGCAGTTAAGAATGCATCTATCTTGGAGTACCAAGTACATGGACCTTATGTTAAGCCATACAAGACTATTCAACTTGCAAACATTGTGCTCTTGATCTTGCACAACAAAGCCCAGAGGTTGTGTAACAAATACATCCTCTTCCAAATCTCCATTCAAAAATGTTGTATCCAATCGATAGACATCCCAACTAAAATGTGCAGTCATAGCAATTACACATAATGTGGTTATCTTGGATGTAGAAGCAAATGTCTCCTCATAATCAATGCTCTTTTTTCGAGCATATTCTTTCACAACCAACCTTGCCTTGTATCTGAAAATAGACCCATCATATTTTCTTTTCAACTTGTAAACGCAATACTTGCTAATGGTCTTTTTACTAGAATGTAAGTCAACAAGACTCTAGGTTTTATTCTGTTTAATAAGGTGCATCTCATAACTCATGGTTCCTTGCATCCAATGCACATCTTGTCATGCATCCTCAAAACATGTAGACTCATCTTCATCCAAAAGACTACTAGCACAAGAATATGCTTCCTCATCATTGTGATAAGATGGTGTGTATCAATAAAATGCGTCCTTGTACCGAAACATGTACGTTGAGATAAAGCGGTATCATACAAATCTCTTTAAGAGTTTGTAAAAGCCATCTAGGGACAATTTTGGTTGTATATGTAGCACTCCTTTCTTGCACAACGATATCATTGTTGAGAAACACGGATCTAGAGCTAGTTAGCTATGGTGGACACAAATCAAACACACGATACATGATTAGAAAGAAGAGATTGTAACTCAAGTGAATTAGGTTCCAAGATAGATTATCTTAGACTCATAAACACAATCTTGAGTGACTAAAACTAATTGTACCATTCTATTGAAATGAGTGCTAAGTACATGCTTATATAACTTTTGCATAGTACAACTATTCTCACTGTGCATATGGATTTTAGACAACTCTTCCTAGAGCTTCTAGAGCATACATCTTTGTCATATCTCTCATACAAAGCCACTTATGGGAAAGCCTCTTTTGGGCATCCATCCAACCTCTACGGTATTCATGTTAAGTATCATTTGCTATTCTCAATACCCCCCTCAAATGATGAGTTCATACCCTTGTTGGCTTTTCCCTCCCTGCATGTAAACATGGACTAGGAGACTAGCACTTTGGCAGCCTAGTCAAGTTAAGGTTTGAAACTTTACATCTTGGTAGGGTTTTTACATCCACTATGGGAAACAAGATCCACTAAGGGATATCCACTGATTCTTTGTTGTCAGTATTTTCTTTATCTCCTTTATGCTTCTTTGGCACTCTTTGAACTTCTTCTTTGTTTTCATGCTCTTTTTCTTTATTGTGCTTCTTATCCCTTTTGTTGGTGTATGGTACTTCTCTCTTCTACTTTATGCTTTTACAAATGAACACATTGATGGGTACATGGGCTTGGTTTGACAAACTCTCATTCATTGAAGTTTGGGATACATGAATTTTTTGGATTTTAATGGATAGACAATCACTGAAAGGATAGTATTTTGATTAAGATCCTAGACAACATACTCAGTGGAGCACCGGATTGCGTTTTAGTTCTTCCTCATTCAGACCCAGCCCTGCAATCCTTTCTTGCTTATAGCCTTTAGGATAATGGCCAACTGCTGCACATGTGAAGTAAAGCAACAGCAGGGCTATTGCTAGGAGGGAAAATAGGTGAGTAGTACTTTGTAAGTGCTTGTATTGCATGATCATCTATGTGAGTGACAAAACGCGGAGAACTATAGACGACTGTATCTGGGGATCTTGAGGTGATGGGCCTCTTGTCTACTAAAGACAGTGTGCATACTCATCAAAACGCTGAAAGTCTTCCTTTTTGCAGGGAAACTACTCTGGCCATTCCACATTCTTTAAAATCTCCTCTGCTTCTGACACTCTTGACTTTGCTGAGGCAGAAAAGGATGAGGCGCGCGCCGCTACTGAGTATCAGGCCGTGCAAGAGAACAAACTTCAAGGTGCACCGGCAAGGAACAAGCCAGGGACGGGCGGTCGGAAGGGAAAGCGGCAAGGAAGCACAGAAGCTAATGGTGCTGCAGGCCGGAGCAGACAGTAATGGCGAGGAACTTCTGCAAATGAGGCGTGATGAAGCTGTCGCAGGGATGCCACCCAGGTCTCCCTTAGTCCTTCTTGGTCTGGACTTTAACTGTGTGCAACGGCTATATTGCAGATGGTGCTAAAGTTACCCTATCCGTTGGTTGTGAATCATTAGTCGTCTCTTCTTCTTCTTCTTCTTCTGTAGCTGTATCATTCATTCATTCATTCATTATCATTCAACACTCTTCAAATTGTGGTCTCCATGTTGTCATACGCATTGCTTTTCTATGTCTGCCATACCATTTCTTTACAATGGTCAGATCCAACCATGGCTATGCTCTACACTGCCATGCGAGTAACAATGGAATTTGGCAAATGTCAGTACTGCCGGCGAGAAGCTTTCTGTCTGTTGTAGGAGAATTATATCTGCTGCTCTCAGTTATCTACTACTTTGGGAATGTTGTTGCCATGTGTTTTTCAAATATTGTTGTTAGAGCATCAGATTGTAACAAGAACGGCTTGTACAAGGGAGAGAATGAGAGAGGAAGGATTTTAGAGTATGAAAAGGAGAGAAACTTCACCTACTAGCTACCTAGCTCAGCCATACCATGTTGAGAAACACGGATCTAAAGCTAGTTCACTGTGGTGGACGCAAATCAAACACACGGTACATGATTAGAAAGAAGAGATTGTAACTCAAGTGAATTAGGTTCCAAGATAGGTTAGCTTGGACTCATTAACATAAACTTGAGTGACTAAGATTGTACCATTCCATTGAAATGAGTGTCAAGTACATGCTTATATAACTTTTTCATAGTACCACTATTCTCATTGTGCATATGGGATTTTAGACAACTCTTCCTAGAGCTTCTAGAGCATACATCTTTGTCATATCTCTCATACAAAGCCACTTATGGACACACATCCAGCCTCTACGGGCATTCATGTTAAGTATCATTTGCTATTATCAACAATCATACACTACTCTAGGAGCGGCGGGTTGATTTTGGGCAAGTGGAGCATGTTCAACATGATGTAATGCATTTATTTATGTATTTATAGAAGGCATAGATTGAAATGCAAGTGGCAAAATACCCTTAAAGGCATCACCATATAATATGTGTTTTCAATAAAAGTGACATCTCTACTAACAAAAACCTTTCGAGTATGGGGATTATACAAATTATAGTCTTTGCTCTCTAAATTATGTCCAACAAAAATACATTTAAGTGTCTTATCATCTAGCTTTCCACAAAGTTCTTTAGGCACATGAGCATATGCTATACATTCAAACACTTGAAAGTAATTAACATTAAGTTTATGATGATGCCATGCCTCAAAAGGAGCGATTGTCTTAAGTGCCTTTATCAAAGCCCTATTACATACATGATTGGCATATTGTAGGCCATCAAGCCAAAACTTGTCTGGCAACCCTTTACTTTTTAGCATACATCTAGTCATCTCCAAGAGTGATTGTCTTAACTACCTTTATTAGAGCCCTATTATGTACATGATTGGTACATTGTATGCCCTCAAGCCAAAACTTGTATGGCAACCCTTTACTATTTAGCATACATCTAGTCATCTCCATGAGTATGTGATTTTGTATTTTAGCCACTCCATTTGGTGGAAGTGGCATTCTCATAGTGGCCTAATGTGTGATGCCATGCTCAAGCAAAAATATCTCAAATGCATATACTCTCCCCCTCAATCCATGCGTAGGATTTGCACCTTCAAACCTAGTTCTACTTTCAATTTTGCAACTAAGTATTTGAAGTGCATAAATACATCTGCTTTGGCCTTCAAACCATACACCCAAGTGTACCTAGAGTAGCCATCAATAAATGTAACAAAATACAAATGACCACCAAGTGCCCTTGTCTAGATAGGACCACACATGTCAAGAGTGTACGAGTTGTATTTTTCGGACAACATGCGCTACATCATCCTTCTTAAAGGCAAACCTATGCATTTTGTTAAGAATACAACCCTCACAAGCAAAGGGAGGTGGAGTATCCAAAGTAGGCAAAGCATCAACCATTTGGATACCTTTGAAGAGTCGCAAATCTACTAAAACTCATGTGACCATAGCAAGTATGCCAAAGCTCCACATTTTGCATGTTGAAAAGTTAGTGCAATAATTGTTAAAGCATGAAAAGGTCTCTTCTCATAAGTATCAAATAGAAAAAGACCTTTGTACAAAGTCCTTGATAATAAGCGAAGAGCATAATCAAGCTATCTATATCTGACAATGCATTTATCATCTTCAAAGATGACCTGAAAACCTTATTTATTAGTTGAAAAATTGAAAGAATGTTTTTACTGATCCTAGGCACAAACAAAACATCCAGAAGCCGAAATTTTGACCCATTTGAAGTAATGATTACAAGTGTACCAATGCCACATACATCAAAGCTAGAACTGTTTGCACAAGAAACTCTTTTTCCCATAGGGTTTGATTGCATGGATACAAAATACTTCTATGAAGTGATATGCCTCAATGTCCCACTATCAAAATGCCATCATGTATGCTACATTTCAGTAGCACTAAATGTTGATTTAGCCATAGATATGTCATAGTTCCAAGTAAAAAATGCATAGTCCTCCTCAACCAAGTTGGCTGTAGCATCCGAGTGGCTAATGTTTCTTGAACAACCAAGCTAGAGTCCTTCTTTTCCTTTGTTAACCTCTTGCGGCATTCATCTATATAATGGCCTAGCTTTTTACAATAGTGGTAATTTTCATTCTTTTTTCCTTTATTTAATCTTGCCACATGACAATCCCACATCAGCCTTCGATTGATTTTTCACCTATTGCTTGCCTTTGCCCTTGCTTTTGTACCTAGAGAGCATAGCTACATCACCCAATCTCATAGCCACCTTCTTCCAAGTCTATTCCTCCTACAACAAGAGGTCAGTTAACTCCATGAATGTGAGGGGCTGCTTTGGCCCCCCTGAGAAAGACAAATTCAATGAAGTGTGAAAACCAAGATAAGACTCTGAAAGAGAGTTTAGGGTGATATTGATAATCTTATCATTGGTCATTACCTCTTCAATATTCAATAATTACTCTCTCAGATCATGAATATAAGGTAATCTGTCATAGCATTGCCCTCATCCATGTGTGCAATTGCAAATTCTCTTCTCAAGTAAGAGATTCCAACCTCATTGTGTGTTGCAAACATTTTCTCAAGGATATCCCAAGCTACCTTTGAGGTTTGCCATGACCGGATATGAGGTATAATTGCCCTCTTGATTGAAAGAGCGATCAACGTTAAGGCATGTGCATCCTTAGAGTCCTATTTTTTTTGTTTTTTTGTAGAAGGAATGTGGACAATAGCAAAGGCACCTTGCTGTCCTCTAGCTCCTCTTTGAGGCATCTAAGGTGCAAATCCTCCTGGTCTAGCTAAATCGCTAGCCCACAAAATCCCAAAGAACCTTGGCAACAAGTAGATTGTGCACCATGAAACTCCATAAGGAGTAGTTAATGCCATCCAATTTTTGTTGAGCCACTGTTGCAATAAATTGCACAAACTGCAACTAAAGACTTCCAAGTTGAAGTGCAAAATGTACTTACACTAGTATCAAGATCCCAACATGTGATAGATTATGCAATCATAAAATTGTCTCAAAGCAAAATCTACTTGCAAATGCCTTGAAAAGTGTGCCAAAACTATAGTAGCACATTGATGTACCTTGAAATGTGTGCCCAAAAGAGATCAACTTCAACAATTTAATGTTGTAAATCCCCAAATTTATAGATTTTTTTTTGCCAAATTGGATCCAAACAACAATTGAATGTTGTTGCTGCACATGTTTGCTACTTTGGAATGTGTACCAAGAAAAATCCCTAATTTTTCTTAATAAAATTTCCAAAAAGTAGAATAGATTTTAACTTACCTTAGAATTCAATATAATGTCATCTCAAGATATGCATAGATAGTAACCAATAGTTCACCTCGGGATGCATATCGGACCTAAAAATAAGAAAAGCCCCAAATTTCTTGCACCAATGTCAAAGAAATTATACAATCTTTGCAAATTTAATAAAGATTCATGTATGGGAGCTTGACTCAGGCAAAAGCCCTAAAAGTTTTTGAAGAAATTTCAAGAAAGTATATTGCATACACAAAGAGGAAGTCAAGGAGAGCGTATTTCTCATGATGTGTTCCTGCTTGATTTATTAATGAGAGATTGAAGTTTAAGTTGATCAATAGAGGTTTTGCGTAGTGCTAAAGGATCTCTAAATAAGGGCAATGGTGATGTATGAAATATAGCTTGAAGTTATTTGGACATGACTTGAGAAGATATGATAGTTTCATCCATACACACTCTTATTGTTCTAGGAATGTTGTAGTAGATTGATCTCTTGCATAGTTGCAATGGCTAGCTTTCCAAACATAGTCAATCGATAAACAATGTTAGTATGCTCATAAGTATTCTTGAAGAAATCCCATATACCTTTTGTGGTGATTGTTGTTGGTCTCCACGATGAATAAGGATCTCCATCCTTACAATCACATATTTAATTATTCAATCTTCTTTGTTTGGACCATGTAAATAGGGCACTCATTTTTGCCATTGACTATGTTCAAGAGGTTTTCTTTGGTTAAATAGAGTTGCATCCTTAGCTTCCATACTTGGAAGTTCTTTTCATTAAGCTTTTCGATCTTGATGTGCTTATTTTCATATGAGAAAACTTGTAAATATGAGATATAAGGAAGGTGTGGAGAGCTTGTGATTGTAGCTAAAGCTCTACTACCATGAAGTAATAGAGAGAGAAAGAAAGAAAGAAAGTTATATTAACGTCTTCTAAAGACCAAAACTGGCCTATGAGACAAACTGTGATACAACTGATGAGGTCCAGCTATCCAAAATAAAAGTGCTGAATGAAAAGCTAAAAACTAGAAACTGAAAATACGGTGCTGTGAGTGTGATAAGTGTCGTGTATGTGTATGTGTGTATGTAGCTCTGGTACTCCAGATAACGGCTACAAAAGGGGAACAAATGTCGGCTGTGATAGGGGAACAACTGTCGGCTGTGATAAAGTGGTGCGATGTGTATATGTAACAGATGCAGGGAGATATACTATCCTGGGATGTAGTAGCAGTCGTCGAAGTCGCGAATAGCAGGTGATCCCTCCTGGATGCAGGATGTGGTACATCGGCGGTGGAGAAAGAGCAAATTGGAGATCTGAGATCTAATGTGTCGAGTATCGTCGGATCTCAGTCTGCTGTCGATGTAGATCAAGAATCCTCCGGATCTCCTGTCGGTGTGGCTGTGGGGTCCGAAACCCACGGATCCTCGTGTGGCGTCTGGTACGCTGGTCCTTAACCTGCTATAGTGTGAGCCCGGAGGTCTGGCTGGAGGCTGGTACAGTAGCTCTCACTCTGTCTGTCTGAAAGAACTGTGTAATATTCGTCTGGGTGGGCCCCTCTCTGACTGGGACCCGCTGTGTGCTCTGCTCTCTGATGTGCCATGCCTCTTCCAGAAAACGGCCAAATGATCTCTGATCCATATCAGTCATACATCCCTGAAGTGAGCTGCTCAATGTGTATCTAGATCTCAACTCTGAGTATGCCGGGCATCTGAGAACAAAATGCTCCTCACTCTCCACCTCTGATCTGCAAAGGGGGCATATCCTCTCCTCCCATGGGATGCCACTGGCTCTGCCACTCTCAATCATAAGTTGATGTGATGATACCCTGAGGTGTCCCAATTGTGGGCTTGGTAGGTGTAAATTTACAAAGAGCGACATGAGCATTAGAAGCCTTCATTAATGTTCTAATAAGTATTATTTATTATGGAAAACATATGAGATTTACATGATTTCACTAACACCCATCTTTAATACCAAAATTTAGATATTTTAAAGACAAATTGCATCAAAAGAGAGCCATGCATATATTTTTTCTGTAAGACATGATGCCATATATCAATATTTTAACACTTTCTTATAACTATGCTTGCATTGTTACAGTATTACAATCAATATAGCATTATGAAATACTATTATGGTGAACTGGTTTTTCTTTCTATCTATCGACATTACTAGATTGACCTTTGGCCGTAGTTGAGATCATTAAGGCCTTCTTGAACATGAAAAAGCCCTTGTTGCACAACTCATGATTTGAAACATGCCAGTATACTAGGTTAGAGTCAATCATGTCTAAGATGTGAGTGCTTGTGTATGTGTATGTGTATGCATGTTTCAATGTGTGGATAACACATCTCTCACCCTCCCTCCCTCCCTCCCCCACCTCTTTTAGTAAGGCTTATATCCATGTGCCCATGCGTGTGCACGCTATGTGTGGAGTGTGTCAATAAATATCATTTCTTTGAAGTTTCGTTATACAAAAAAGTGGTAAGAATCTTTACCAAATTCATTGAGCCATAATCATAATCATTGAAGTTGTAGTTGCAGGAGTGACAAGCATTGAGATAATACAATACATTTTCTTACATAGGACTTGCTCACCTAACTCTCTCTCTCTCTCTCTCTCTCTCTCTCTCTCTCTCTCTCTCTCTCTCTCTCTCTCTCACTTATAGATGCACATACATGTAGGTTTCGTATTTGAATTTGGAGTCCCATTTCTATCTCGTTCTGTCTTCTTTCGTTGTACTTGCATAAAGTTACATTAACTAAAACATAAAAATAAATGAACCTCAAATACCTATATGTGCTTATGTTTGTACTATATGGTGTGTGCACATGTCGGAGATTGAATGTGTGAGTGTGAGTGTGTACGTTTGCACATTAATTTAATTTCATTTGTGGGTGTGATTGTGTGATTCCTCCAATCTATGTGAAAGCGTGTATGCGATTGTGCATGTGTTTTACTTGATCCTCATCTCAAAGTAAAATTGCTCTCTCTCTTAGGCACTCTCTTGCCATCCACTCCTATTTGTCTCTCTTACTAGTGTGCTACCATCATGAGAGTGTGGGTGGGAGGGGGACTCACATGTGCAACAAAGGAAGAAACTAGGAAATGCTTTACTACATTAAACATCTCTCTCAGCTTTTCCTTGTCTAAATCCTAAATTATTTTGCACATTTGAAGATTGTCTCTCAAACAAAAGTATGGTTGCATATGCAATGTGGATGTTTGCATTCTCTATATGGTGGAGTTTATGTTGTGATCAAAATGTGGTGGCTATCTCTTGCTCTACACACACACACACACACACACACACACGCACAAGTGTTATGGATCCCCCTCGGACCCGTTCATGCACATTGCGCCACAGACCATCTCAACATGTTACCTCAACATGACAGGGCACAACATGACACGGTCTCCCTAAATTGTCACGGCACCTCAACACGACATGGAGGTCGACACGGCACAATATTGCAACACGACATGACACCAACACATCTCAACAGTCCACCATATCATCTCCCCCCCATTTGGCAAGGAGTTTCCCATGGCACTTGAACTTTCTTAGTACTTATGCAAGGGTGCACCCTTGAAACCCTTCACTTCGGGCAACACGCCACTCACCTCTCACCCCACAAAAAGACTACCCAATCCCCCTCACTCTCAGTGAATGCACTCACCATCCCCACTCACCTATTTGAGGTGGGGCCACCTAACCATGCCTCAGCGACACGCACTACAGTCCCATGTGGCGACGTGCCCTGGAGAGCGAGGGCTTGAGAGAAAGGTACCTCCACTATATATATATATATATATATATATATATATATATATATATATATATATATATATAGCGTGTCCATGTGTGTGTACGGAAGCCCTTAATTACGACTTCAAAGGCTAGACGTGCAGATTTTGAAGCACGTCTGATCCGAGTGCAAAGGCTTTTGGCCGCATGATCGCACCCATCATGGCTCGCACGCAAGAGAAGGTCCGCCTCGGCGGGTACTAGTGGCCTGCATGGCGCTTGCATGCTAAATAAAACATGGGTATTTTATACGGGTGATTAACTGTGAATATCCTAAGGTCATCAGGTGATTACAACGTGATTATTGAGAAGGTGATCATTCAAATTGTTTATGCAGAGCATTTAATTTATTCATTAATATTCATAAGTTGGTGTGGGCTATATCCTCTTTCCATTGGGAACTGTGTTGTTCTCTATGTATTAAATATTGGTGCTAAACATCCATGTCATATTTGTTATTGAATGTTGTTTGCCTTCATTAATGGGAACTCAAGTATGGGACTTGTAGTTTGAATATTATAATTAACATCTTTCCATTCAAGCATGTTATTTACTTCATTGTGCAATTAGTGTTGCTATTGAACTTCAAGAACTTGCACTTGAGCCCTATTCAATTGGGCATCATTATGTATGTTGTGCAAGTTATATAATGCAACTTCATAAGTGATGCTCATAATGGACTTTTAATAAAGTAAAGGTATATATACTTCATTTACATAGGTCCTTTTTTAAGCTTTCATTCATGTTCATCACTACTTTTAATAAAGTAAAGGTGTATATACTTCATTTACATAGGTCCTTTTTCAATCTTTCATTCATGTTCATCACTGCTAACACTATCCCTATTATGTTTGTATTGCAACCGCTTATTTGTGCAACACTTGTTCAAACAATTGTGCTTAAGTTTATTGTAACCACGTAATCCAAACCTTTGTATAGCAACAATTTCATATTGCAAAACTTATACAAGCATTTGAGATTGCATTTGTTCTAAGTGCTTTACTCAAAACTAATGTCTTAGGTAATTTGTGATTCAATTTGATGTTGCCACATGATTCAAAACCATTAGTTGCAAGAAATTACTGGCATTGTGAGACTTGTATAAGCATTTGTGGTAGTGTTTTCTCATAGCCATTACATGCTCTTTCTCACTAATCTTCTCCTTCATCTCTCAATATTAAAAGCATGAAAGTTTGAAGGACTATGACTATAGTAAACTCAGTGACTCACCTTCTAATTCTAGGAAAGACTCAAAGATGCATTGATGATGACTCCTTGATTTGAATGTGGCTTTGCAAGCATCCTATATTCCATTGCTTCGATCTAATCTATGTGAAAGGGATGGAGAAGAAGAAGAAGAAGGCAAAAGAGGAGAAGAGCTTCTCCAACCAATCTCTCACTCTCTCCCTCAGCCTCTAGATCCTCCCTCCCTCCCTCCCTCTCTCTCTCTCTCTCTCTCTCTCTCTCTCTCTCTCTCTCTCTCTCTCTCTCTCTCTCTCTCTCTCTCTCTCTCTCTCTCTCTCTCCACACAAGCAAGCTAGGACAAACAATGAAGGTTGAAGTTTTTCTGAGCTTGCACACACTAAAATGAGCTAAGATACCCCTCCACTTTCTTGCTCAAGTTTGGCCTTCTTGCTCATGCATATGACCTAGAGTAATTGGATCATCCCAACCTATGGTGGATGGAAATGTTGTACCCACAACCATCCAATGGCTAGGGATCGTACCATTCTAACTTAAAATATTTTTACAAATTACATGACTCTCATTGTTACATGGTGACAGGTCTAGGAGATGAACCCACGATGTCTCACCCTTATTGCTCCCTCAAATTGTGATGTGAAAAATGGGCTAGGAGGTTAGGAACGATGTTGAGAAGTTGAGCTCTACATGAGCTGGTGTCCACTATGTGCCTTAGTGATGCGGCATGATATTATTCACTAGTGTGTTAGGTGACTAACATGAGGATATTTACAAGATTATGCTTAGTCGGAATCTTGACAAGGTCAACAGACTTGTCCTCAACGACCTCGTGAATGAAGTGATACCTCACCTCAATATGTTTTGTCTTCGCATGGAAGACCGGATTCTTGGCCAACTGAATGGCACTAATAGAATCCGAATGCAGTGTAGGCATGGCATCTGTCATACCAAGGTCTACAATCAAACGGCCTAACCAGATAGCCTCCTTGCAAGTCTTTGTGGTTGCAATATACTCGGGCTCTGTAGTAGAAAGGGCCATACACTTCTGCGCCCTAAACATCCAAGAGATAGCCCCTCCAGCATAAGTGAACACATAGCCAAAAGTAGACTTTCTACTATCTGCATATTCTGCATAATCAGAGTCAGTGTACCCCATGACTCCTGTATCATGGGTGCCATAGCAAATACACATATCTACTGTGTCCTTCAAGTACCTCATGATACCCTTCACGATATCCCAATGTTTCTTGCCAGGTGTAGCCATATAACATGCCACAACCCTAGCTGCAAAAGCAATATCTGGACATGTGGCTATCATGGCATACATAAGACTGCCCACGGCTGATGCATAGGAAATTTTGGCTATCTTGGCCCTCTCCTCATCTGTCTATAGACAATTGGCATGTGAAACCTTCATATGAGAAGGTATTGGACAGCCAATAGGCTTAACATCCTGCATGCGGAAGCACTCAAGGACTTTATGAATATACTCCCTCAGTGATAGATAGAGTAGTCCCTAAGATCTATCGCACGTAATGCGCATACCAAGTATATGAGAGGCTTGTCCCAGATCTTTCATCTCAAAGCTCTTCTTGAGCTAAGCCTTAAGAGCATCTAGCTCCTCATGAGCTGTTCCTGCTAATAGCATGTCATCCACATAGAGTACCAAAATCAGTAAAGAACCGTCACGGGCTTTCTTCTGTACAAGCACAAATCCATAGCACTGCGGCGGCTGTAGTCCTGTGACTACATAAATGCATCAAAGTTATGGTACCATTCCCTAGGTGCCTGTTTCAAGCCGTATAGACTCTTCTTTAGCTTGCACACTAGGTGTTCCTTGCTAGGGCCTGCAAAGCCCTTAGGCTGCTCCATGTAAATCTCATCATACAAGTCTCCATGTAAAAAATTCGTCTTGACATCCATTTGGTATAAGTCCAGGTCAAGCTATGCAACCAAGGCCAAGACTAAGCATAGGGTGGTCATCTTGACCACAGGAGAAAAGAATTCATCAAAGTCAACACCATGCTCTTGCTTAAACCCCTTAACAACCAATCGAGCCTTGTATGCCGACTTGAGGTGTCCAGGGGTACTTTTCAGCTTGTACACCCACTTGCATGGCAAAGCCTTCTTGCCTTAAGAAAAGGAAAACAAATCCCAAGTCTGATTCTTATGCAATGAGTCAAGCTCAAACTGCATAGCCCTCTCCTAAGAGTGACAATCACCCCTGTGCATAGCCTCATCATAAGTGAGAGACTCTCCTGCATCTGTAACTAGTACATAATCCATAGAGGGCGCAAAATGGTCAGGAGGTCATCTATCTCTAGTAGAACGCCTCAACCCAAGCTCTGCTGCCTAACCGACATCTTATCTAACATCAGCATGTCTAACATCTGGGCCATGAGCATCAAGTGATGCTACACGTTGTCTAGCTGGTTGAATGAGAGCGGACTGAATGAGAGCAAGTGGCTCCTCCTGAAAGATAACTCTGCATACCTCAATCAAATTCTTAGGCTGCATATGCATTTTGTCCTCATGAAAGATGACATTAGCTGCAGATTACCTTCCGTGCTTGCAGATCCCATAGACGGTAACCCATCTCTCTTGCATCTCCATAGCCAATGAAAATGCATTTGACACTTTTAGGATCCAGCTTATTGCGTTTGTCCTTGGCCACATGGCAGAATGCCTCACATCCAAAGACACGCAAACGACCATAAGAGGAGGGCTTGCCTGCCCATACCTCCTCTGCAACCTGAAAGTCAATGCCACTGCTAGGTGACATGTTAATGAGATGCACTACAGTAGTAACTTCCTCAACCCAAAAGTGCTATGGTAAGACAGCTTAGCTAAGCATTCCACGGACCCTTTCCTGAATGGTCATGTTCATGCATTCAGCCATACCATTCTGGGATGGGTGTAAGGGGCGATCAACGACGCTTAATATACCACTCATCAAAAAATTGCTCAAAAGCACATGATACATACTCACCCCCATTAGCTGACCATAGGCATTTTAGCCTTTTCCCAGACTGGTTCTCTGCTAATGCAAGCCAACGCTGAAATGTGTCTAAGACATTGGATTTTCTCTTTATGGGATAAGCCCAAACCTTACGTGAGTAATCATCTATGAAAGTAATAAAGTACTTTGCCCCACCAAGTGACTAACAGGGCATGGGTCCACATACATCTGAGTGAACAAGAGCCAAGGGCTCACCCATGCATTTATTACCAGACCTTTTATGCATAGTCTGCCTGCCATACAAACAATGATCACAATAATCAAAATGCGAAGAGTCAAAAGGCAGAAGATATTGCAAAGCATGGAGCATTTTCATTCCTTTAAGGGACATATGCCCCAAACGAGGATGCCAAATGGATACATAGGGGATAGAATCTACAGACAAAACATGATCCAATGTAGCTCCAGATACAAGTAAGGGATAGAGGCTGCCAGCACTACAAGGGAATGGGGCAATAGCGACGCCGATTAGCGACGGCAGATATCGGCGTCGCTATTGTCGTCGCAATTGGCGTCGCTATATGCGTCGCTATTTGCGACGCAAATAGCGACGCATATAGCGACACCAATTGCGACGCCGCAGGGAAAAAAGCGCAGCCAAAACCAGAGTGCCGTTTTCATTTTCTTTTCTTCGCCGACGCAAATAGCGACGCCAATTGCGACGCCGCAGGGAAAAAAAGCGCAGCCGAAACCAGAGTGCCGTTTTCATTTTCTTTTCTTCGCCTTTTGAGAGCGAGAGCGAGAGAGAGAGCGAGGAAGAGAGCGAAGGCTTTGTGGGAGAAGAGGAGGAAGAGACTTACTGCTGTCGCCGCCGCCGCCACCGCCATCGTCGTTGTTCGCGAAGGAGAGGAGGAGCCCTCGTTGCAAAGAGAAGCCGCCCACGCTTGCCATATCTCATTGGTGAGTCTCCCTCTCTCTTTCTTTTACTTGTTGAAGGTTTAAATCGTTCTCTTTTGTTTGTTTAGGAGAGGAAATGAAAGAGAAGGAGAGGGAGAGGGAGAGAGAGGGAGAGAAAGAGAGGGAGAGTGCGTTCTCTCTCTCTCTCTCTCCCTTTTGCTTGTTTAATGTTTAAATTACTTTCTTCTTTGCTTGTTTAGGAGAGGAAACGAGAGAGTAAGAGAGAAAGAGAGAGAGAGGGAGAGGGAGAGGGAAAGAAAGAGAAAGAGAAAGAAAGAGAAAGAGAAATAGAGGGAGAGGGAGAGGGAGGGGGAGGAAATAGGAGAGGGAGAGAAAGAGATAGAGAGGGAGAAGGAGGGAGAGTGCATTCTCTCTCTCCCTCCCTCTCCCTTTTGCTTGTTTAATGTTTGAATCACTTTATTTTTTGCTTGTTTAGGAGAGGAAATGAGAGAGAAAGAGAGTGAGAGGGAGAGGAAGGGGAAGGAAATGAGAGAGGGATAGAAAGAGAAAGAGAGGGAGAGTGCATTGTATCTCTCCCTCTCCCTTTTGCTTGGAGGATGTTTAAATCACTTTATTTTTTGCTTGTTTAGGAAATGAGAGAGAAAGAGAGATAGAGAGGGAGAGGGAGAAAAAGAGAAAGAGAGGGAGAGGGAGAGGGAGAGGGAGAGGGAGGGGAAGGAAATGAGAGAGGGAGAGAAAGAGGGAGGGGGAGGGAGAGGGAGCGAGGGAGAGGGAGAGGGAGAGGGAGAAAGAGGGAGGGAGAGGGAGGGGGAGGGGGAGGGAGGAAATGAGAGAGGGAGAGAAAGAGAACAAGAGGGAGAGGGTGAGGGTGAGAGAAAGATAGGAAGAGAGGGAGAGGGAGAGAAAGAGAGGGAGAGGGAAGGGAAGGAAATTTAAGATAATATACGTATTGATAATGGTATGCAATGTGCTTTGCATACGGCGAATTACTTCATCAAAATGAACCCAAAATTATTGTTATAGAAGAAGAAACCCTTAAATTGAGTATAGGATAATTTCTCTCAGGTCTTATGACTATGAGTAGAATTGATTGAAATAAATTTTATTACTATAGTTATAAAATTTCATAGATGGTGCGCATTAATTTTAAAATGGATTACTTATACTCAAAGCCGAGATATAACAAATAATTATCTACCGGGACAAACAAATCGTTGAGCATGATACAAGGCCGAGATATAACATCGGAAAATCTCTCGACTACTATATACAATGCAAGGTTTATGGTCAACTTGCAACTTGACGTACATCTCCATAAAGCTATCCATTTAAGCCTCGTTTGCTGTAATGTAGATAAGATGGCAAACGAAGAAGGTCTTATTGTTCAAGACCGCGAGTCGTATCTTAATCAGCGTGTCCCATGTCCTTGCTCTCAATGCAAGTTGGCAATTAGACGAAAACACCGATTGTCTATAGAACACGTACGACGATTTGGCGAGTTTCAATCTGAGATCATTGATCAGGCGATTGCAGATTTTCAGCAAACGGTAATTTGAAGTTAGCATTTTTCATGCATTGTACTCTCAAGCTAATTGAAAACCATACGCGATAAGATTGGGTCTTGTTGGCAAATTTTGTATCCAGGGGGGTGATGTCTCGACCCAAGGGGGAGTGCACGCTTTGCGGCCAATTAGAAGAGTTCGTGGACGTGCGATGGATGGATTGCAGGAGCCAATCGACCACTCACAAGGCCCATCAATACCGTCAATGCCAGAGGAGACAGACAACCTTCCCGACTTGCCTACAATCTTGGAGCCTGAGATGGAGGCAATGATCGATGCATTGATTCCCATGGATGTTGAGACATCTGACCCGCTTAGAGAGGAAGCATCCATACCATTATATGATGGGTGCCGAGTATCTCGGTTGAAGACATTGCTTGCACTCTTAAGTGTGCAAGCAAAATACAGTTGGAGCGATACGAGTGTGACTAAGTTATTCAGGTACCTTGCACACAGACTTCATTGTTTTTTTTTTAAAACAGTATTATTGCAAACATGGATGGATTTTTCAAGGTGTTTTATGATTTTTTCAGGTTATTGAAATATCATATATTGCCACCTGCAAACACCATGCCTGAGTCTCGTGATGATGCACGACATGTTTTACGGAAGCTTGGCATGGACTACAATAACATCCATGCATGTATCAACGACTGCATATTGTTTCGAGATGAATACGAGACTATGGAGACATGTCCAAAGTGTGGTGCTCACAAGTATCGACAGGACTTGCAAGGGCAGACCATCCCTCAAAAAGTCCTCAGACACTTTCCGCTCATCCCCCGCATAAACCACATGTTTCGCACGTCTGCCATGGCAAGCTTGACAACATGGCATGTGCAGAATAGGTCCACGGATGGAGTGCAACGAATATCAGCAGATTCGCACGCATGGAGCCACATTGACTCTACCTTCCCAGGCTTTGCGCGAGAGCCAAGAAATCTTAGGCTCGGTCTTGCCATGGATGGTGTGAACCCATTCGGTCTGCGCTCGACTTCTTACAGTGTGTGGCCTATAGTGCTTGTCAACTACAACATTCCTCCATGGCTTTCTACGAAGAAAGGACATCTCATCCTTAGCTTGCTCGTCCCGGGCCGCTACAAAGTAAAAAATATGGACGTGTATCTTCGTCCATTAGTCGATGAGCTTAAGATTTTGTGGGAGGAGGGGGTCACGGTGCAAGATATGAGCAGGCGCGATGGTCGGCGGTCAGCCAACATTCGAGCCATTCTCATGTGGACGATGCATGACTTTCCGGGATTGGGAGAGTGCTCAGGTGAGCAGACATTTGTTCTCGCCGGTAATATCTATATTTTATTTCATTCAATCAAGTATTCATGCAGGTCGTGGATCGCCTTGCAAGTCTCGTTACCTCAGGTTATCATGCATGTCCATTGTGTGGGCCACAGTTAGACTCCCGAAGGTCACGAACCATGAAGAAGATGGTATATCAAGGACACGCCGCTTTCTTGCCGGAGGATCATGAACTCAGGGAAGGTTTTCTTGGACGACCTCCAGCACGTATGAACGCTGCAAGCTGATACGAGATGAAAATGGTAAACCCGGATTCACATCCAAATGGAATGCGACGGTTTTCAGTTTTCTACGAGTTGCCATATTGGACCCACTTACAGGTCAACCACTTGTTGGATCCCATGCATATTTTCAAAAATGTGGGCAGCTTGCTATGGGACCACATCACAGGAAAGAGAGACACTATAGGGTCACGAATGGATTTAAAGGAGGTAGGTAAGATGGAGGCGCTTTGGCCGCAGTCGAGTGCTGAAGGGGAAGTGCAGCTTCCTCGCGCTCCCTGGGTTTTGTCTACCAAAGAAGAGCGCATTGTGAAGCAAGTAATCAAGTCTATCCGCACTCCGACGGGTATGATGCGTTCTCTGAGGTCCGCGTTTTCTAAAGATGACCAAATGTCTGGGCTAAAATCCCATGATTGGCATAAGATATGTCAGGTTTGTGAACAGAATGGATTTTAATTAGCGTGGACATTTTGAAATTTGAAAAGTGACCATTATTCTTAATGCTTTCTCATTTGTGGCAGTTTGTTCTACTGATCGCGATCGCGGGATGCCTAACTCCAGAAATTCGCGGGGCCATTTACAAGCTGTCGACTTTGGTGCAATGGATCTCACAGAAAGAGATTAAGACGTCCTTTATTGAATCCGCAAGGCGGGGAGCAATTGAGATGGTCTGTCTCTTTGAGAAATACCTACCCACTAGCATGCTCACGATACAAGTTCACCTTCTTGTGGATCTTGTGGATGAGATGGAGATTGTTGGACCTGTCCATACGCGATGGATGTTCTTCCTGGAGCGCTTCATGAAAACCCTGAAAGGCTTTGTGCGACAACGAGCTCGTCCGGAAGGTAGCATGGCGGAAGGTTGGTTGGTGTCAGAGGCGTTAGTGCATATCTCACAATGGCTACCAACGGTGGAACCAGACAATGAAATGCTATGGACGCTGAAGGACGATGACAGGTTGACTGGAGATGTGGTGGTTGGAAATGGGGTAGAAAAAAGAATGGATGCCTCAATGGAAGAGAAGGTGAATCGCTTTTGTATGTTGCACCATGCCTCCATGGAGACGTGGCTCGCCAAGTACCAGATTGCAAGGCAAGATCGAGAGGAAGCGCGAGCTGAATTCCGACGCAGTACGCGTCACCGACCGATTCGATATCCCGAAGGCATGGAGGAGATGCCGCGGTTTATGTCAACACGATGGTTGCATGGAGCCTTGACCGCAGCATCCAGCGAAGGGACAGAGGTCTCAATGGAGGAGTGGGAGCTCTCGAGGGGATGTAGTCCAAAGGTAATGAGGGGTTTAGAATGTGTCGTATCTAAATTTGCTTGCTACATCTAATTTGAGTGTTTCAATGTGCAGTACAAAATATATAGTGCAGCGTGGTCGCGCGGACGGCATTTTCGAGTGGAGCGTATTGACAAAATGCGCTCCACAATGGACTGTGGTGTCATGGCAAGGTTTGAGCAAGAGAGCCGGCGACGAGCAACGGATCCGAACACGGTTGTGGATGAGATGGAGTATTTTGGAAATTTGCAAAGTATTATTACGGTGGATTACCGTAGCTTCTCCATGATAATATTCGACGTGCAGTGGTTCAAAGTGGTACTTGGAGGAGCTGGCGCAACAGTTCGACGAGGTCCATCTGGATTTCTCGAAATAGATTCCGAAAAAAAATGGATGGATTTGCGCGACACCTTTGTGTTGCCGGCTCATTGTGAACAGGTACAACTAGTCATTTGCTTGCTAATTGTAATACGACATGGTTTATGTCACAATGGTTTGAAGACGGTTTGTAAGTGTTTGTGAACATGTAATCTTCTATCCAAATCCCCGATAACCTCGATGGTGGTATGTTATACCTTCAACTCCTCGAGGTGCGAGAGTATACGATCAAAGCGATGTTCCAGGCATAGATGAAGAAAATATGCAAATAGAGGGATCGAAATTACAAGGGGTGGAGGCCACCGCAAGCTTGGAGCCCGCATCGGCTAACAATGATGGAAATACAGAAGTCGTAGAATTTTTTGAGAATGAGGCAGACTCGTTCTTTTGTGGTGACATGTCTATCGACCTTCCAGTATATGCAGAGTTGTCTCAGGAAATTAACATGGGACCATAGAATACTTCATTATTGGAGAATTGTATTACTCAATTCGTTGTTTAGATCTTCCATAAAGGCAGATAAGATATGCATTTTAAGAGGGATTTTTCAAAAATGATTTATATTAATGTGCTTTGTATAGTTTAAATTGATTATTCTAACATTATTTTTTATCTGTGCAGGTATCGACATTTTCAGGATGAATCGAGGGATGAGCGATGAGGAGTTTTAGGAGATGATGGCACGTATGTCTCCAGATCAGCTCGCGAGATTCAGAGAGATTGCAGATCAGGAGCTGTCTCGTTCTTCGTCAGGGCGCTCTGCTAGATCAGCTTCAGCGCGATCAGATGCTTCAGCTTCGAGCAGACGATCTCGACGCTTGCGACTTGGGCCAGAGGGAGGGACTGCGACTGCAAGAGGATCAGGGGGGTGCTGTTGTGGAGACACGGACGCGGTGTCTCCGTCTCGTCGTTCAGCTGGAGCTCGGTCACCTCCAGGATTTGTCACACCTGTGGGGACGTGCACTCCAGTTACTCCGGCTTTTGCGCAACCGTCGGCAGATGTCACGCCTTTTGGTGGAACTCCTTTTGGTGGCCCTTTCAGTGGCACTCCGGGAGAGGGTACCCCCGTCGGTACACCGGATGTTCAGGGGTCTCCTGGATATGCCCAGGAGCGTGGACGGAGATGGGAGAGGGCCCATACAAGGCACACTCCTAGGGATTATGGATACCTAGTGGATGGCAGGTCAGGAGCCATCATCATGAATGATGAGGGGAGGAGGGTGATGGCTCGCATGAGGGAGTTGTGCCAACAAGTTTTTCGGCACAACGTCCTGGATCATTGGAGGAACATACCGGAGAGGAGCAAGGAGTACATAGTAGCATCCTTGCACGAGGAGTTCCCGGTGCCAACCGTAGTGGATAGATTCTCTACGGGCTGGATGATGGATTGCATGCGTGCATACATGTCACATAGACGATCCGACGCACGCAAGGCAATCAAGAGTGGGGCTTCAAAGCCCGAGTGGTTAGATGCAGACGACTGGCGCCGACTGAGGGAGGAGGCTACAAATTCGCCAGGACGTTGGAGTCAGCAGCGGGAGGCGGCGAGGGCACGAATCGAGGCCGGATCGGTACATCATCTTGGGAGTGGCGGCCACAGAACATATTTGGAGGACTTTGTAAGTTTCTCTTTTGTTTTGCTTATTTGTTTTTTTGAGATATTCTTTGTACTGATAATCATGTTTCTAACAGTTAGCATTTTGTTTTCTTTGCAGCACTCCATTACAAACCGATTGTATAGACGCGGCAGCCCAGTAAGTCACTCATCTTTCTTGTCCGTAGTTACCATGAGATATTTGAATGCATTATTGTATGGTGGATTGATATGTTGTTTCTTTTTCTGCAGAATCCGTTTGATGCTCCTTTACAGCGGAAAGAGCTTTCGGGGGACGACGATTTGTAGCTCGCCCTTGGATCATTAGAGCTCACATACCTTTAGTTTTTAGTCGCCCGATCTATGTAGACATTTTCTATGTATTAGTGATATTGTTTTATGATTGTACCAATCGCATTTTATGCGATATCATGTATTTATTTCATCTATCAGTTTTATGATTTCAATATACATTCTTTTTGTTTGCAAACGCTTTGTATGCAGCAGTGCAGAAACTATTTTGTATGGCTCTCATACAGCACACAAGCTGCCCTGCCACAAAATTTTTTTTTTCTCTGTTACCGTCGCTATTTGTGTCGCAAATTTACTGCACGCGTCGCTATTGTCGTCGCTATCAGCGTCGCAAATTCTCTGTAACCGTCACTATATGTGTCGCTATATACGTCGCATTTGGGACATATATAGCGACGCGTATAGCGACGCATATAGCGATGATTCTATGGCGTCGTCAATAACGACGCTTTTTGCGAGGACGGGGGCAAATTTTGTTGTTTGTATTTTCGTCGCTTTAAACATCGCTATAAGGTCTATATCTTGTAGTGCAGACTTGGCACCTCTTGCAAGCACAAGCCTGCCACGAGTAATCTTCCATGCAGAGTCTCCAAAAGACACAAAATACCATGCATCATCAAGTTGTCCAGCTGACATAAGGTTGCGAGTCAATGGAGGTACATGGTGTACATCATGCAAAACAAAAGAACTGCTAGAAGGAAACTGCAGCCTAACATCTCCAATGTCCATATTGTCAAGATACATGTCATCACCAAGATGCACAGAACTAGAGATGGTACGGTAGGTATGAAATCAATCTCTTTTTGTTAATAGTAACTTTTATTCACTTATTTTTTAACTCAATAATTGTTTACCTAATTAGCTATTTAGTATAATTAATTAATTAGTTAGTTAGTTAATTTATTAATCAATTTAATTATCTAGATTAATTAGTAATTAGTTAATTAACTAATCTGTAATCACTATTAGGTAATTGCTAATTTATGGTAATTACTATTAGTAATTACCATTACTTAATTATTAACTAATAGTAATCACTATTAGTTAATTGACTAATTAGTAATTAACCAATTTTAATTACTATTAGTAAAATGCTCATTACTAAATACCTAATTACTATTACTTCATTAACTGATTACAAACTAATTACTAATGAATTTAATACTTTATAATTATTTTTAATAATTAATTAATTAATATTTAACTAATTAAATAATTACTAATTTAACTAATTACCAATTAACTAATTATTAATTATCTAATTAATAATAATTACTATCAATTAGTAATTAACTAATTAATTAGTTAGTGATTAATTATTTAGTTAATCAGTTACTTAGTTAACTAATTAATAAACATTAATTAATTATTTAATTAATTTCTCAATTTAGGAGAAATTAATTAACATTTTTTACTTTTTTTGTCTTTATATGCATGTGTACACAGAGAGAGAGAGAGACGTCGTGCGGTCAGGATGCGGACGGCCGCATAGGTGGGCGAGCGAATGAACGTGGCGCGGTTGGATGGATGTGGCATGGCCATGTAACTGCCAGGAAGGGGGCGTCGGTGCCCCCTTCTCCCCCCTCCCCCCAACAAAACAAAACCTCTTCCCCCCCACAAAACCTCCCCTACACACAAACCCCTCCCCAAAACTAAAACCTATTGATGGTTCAAAGTTTGTTTTCAATGTTGATGAACTTAACTATGGTAGTGTCTTGGTCCAAGGAGAAAGGGGCTATAGTTTACATGTGATGTAATGATAATTATGCTATTCATGAGGTAGAGATATTAGACCACACACATCCTCAACTTATGGTAGCATTATCTTCTTGATTACAAGTTTCCGCTAGTGAGGTAGACCACACAAAAGGATCAATTGGATCTTAACCTAGCCAAACCTCACTATGATATTTGTTAATTAGTTGAGAAAATGGAGGGAGAGAGAGAAAGGGTGATGAGAGAGAGGGCATGTGATATGCGTAATTTTTTCTCACCAGAAAGGAGTCATCGGCAGCCCCTTACCGGATGAAAATTTTTTTTGGCGACCCATTCCTTGCAAGAGTAACTTTTTGCCCAACTGGATTTATGGGTTTTCTTCCCCTAATAAGGGGCTACCGACGACCCCTTTTTTGGCGAAAAAACAAACCACAAATCCAAGAATATACAACATAGGGAGAATAGGGACCGACAGCCCCTTAATGGGCAAAAAAAAACCACAAGTCTAGTTGGGCCAAAATTTACTCTCCAAGAATGGGTCATCGAAAAAAAAAATCGTTTGATAAGGGGCTACCGGCGACCCCTTTCTGGTGAGAAAAAATTACACATATTCCATGCTCTCTCTCTTCCCCTCTCTTTCATCAATCTTTCTCCCCCTATTTTCTCTCTCCTTCACCTATAAAAGGACCCATCCCCCCTTTTCACATTGCAAATCATTCCACTCTCAGTATGTGACTCTCTCTCTCTCTATCCCTCCCTCACTCTCTCTTCTTTGTCTTTGAAAGGACCCCCCTCCCCTTGCAATTCAAGTTCTTGTTTTCTATCCCCTACCCTCAGTATAGTTCCATCTCTCTCTCTTTCTCTCTCCCTCTCTCTCTCCACACCTCTCTCTCTAACACATTCACACATACTCTAGGCTTTTTCCCTCTCTCTCTCCCCCTCCCAATCTCTCCCTCTCTCACTCACTCACTCTCTCACTCACTCACTCACTCACACACACACACACAAACTCTCTCTCTTTATCCCCACCTTCCTCCCTCTCTCTATCTCCTCCTTCCTCCCCCCTCTCTCTGTCTCTCTCCCTCTCCCTCCCTCTCACACTCTCTCCCTGTATTTGCCTCTCACTCACTCACTCACTCTTTCTCTCTCTCTCTCTCTTATCCCAATGTCACCTCTTCCTTTCCCCCCCCTCTCTCTCTCTCTCTCTCAATTGGTATTTCATTGGTAGGAAATTGAGGAAGCAATATATCTACAAGAAGTAACCCTAAGCTCCTCTATCATGGCCAAATTTGATTTCAAAAGACAAGATCATGTCACCCTTTACAAGGGCAATGAAAGGATTGTAGAAGGTTTAATCCAACAAATGTTCCCCTCATCGAGCTTGCTCCCTCGACGAGTGGGAGTTCTTATCACCATCGTGCATCTGAGGGATGTGAAGGTCCATGGCAAAGGCAATACTGAGATTGACATTGAGAAAAAAGCAATTGTGCAATGGCCAATTGAACAAACGGTAAGTAGCTCCTCTCTTGATTTTTGTTACTGTTGCTCTATCACCCCCTCTTACCCTAATTTGGATCATTGTTTGCAGGAAAGAGAATGACAACCGAGACGAGTCTCCAGAGGACTCTGACTTGTCTCCACAATCTACAACAAGACAATAGGCTATTGTCACCGGCAACATGTAATCACAAGGGGGGAGTCACCCTCCAAGAGTGAGAGGAAGAATAACACAAACACGATCATTGACTTCTACCGAGCTACAAGCAACCATTGCAATTGCATGTGGGGAAGGAGTGACATCAAGAGAAGGTGGGCATGCTTCGATGATGCAAGCGAGGAAGGGCAAGAGAAAGCTCGTACTATCAGAGAGTAATATTAACGAGGAAAGCAATGACCATCAAAGCATCGAGTCCTTTAGTGCACAGCAAGGGCATGGCCGTACGCAACCCAAGAAGAATCGAACACAAAGAATCGAAAAGAAGCACATGACAGATGTCGGTAAAATGACTAGCGAGACCGCTCTCACAGTCAGTTGCGATAAATGTATTGTGCAAGTATGCATAGAAGACCAATTGTAAACGTTGATGGTGAGTGCTTGTAAGAGATGGCTACATGATTTAGATTATGGTTTTTATTTCTTTACGTTGATTGGACATTAATTACTTCATCGTCTCATTCAGATGCAAACATCCACCCCTTTGCCACCCATCCCATTATGTAATTTGCTTTCCATACCTATAATTAGACAAGTCACATCAAGGTACAAGCAACTCTCGAAAACCTTTTTTAGTAACGAGTACGTTAGAGGGATGGGTATATTCATAATATCATTAGAGACTCCAAGACACCAGTGCAAGGAGGTTGATGATATGATTAGAACTAAGTGGGACTCCCATTGACTAAAGAAGCATGAGGACTTTGAGGTAGAAATCAACGGCACCGATTGGGCCTCTTTGTCAAATCGCATGTTTTATGTTTGGGATGGCAATCATTGGCTCACAGCATGAATGAATGAGATATGCACATGTGAGTGGCCCTAAACTATAGGACCTTAACATTCTGCAATGTGTTTGTTTCTTACATAATCCTTAATGTAATTGACCGTTTGCAACAACCTTTCCAAATGACACAAGGCAACATGCGCGCGTTGATTGTCGCCTTGTGAAAGTGACAAGTGTGGCAGAGGGGGATATTTTGTCAGCTATTTCTCTTACATACAGGTATGCAATGGACCATATTCATGAGATCCTAATATAGAATGTACACATGTTGGCACAAAAGGGGACCCAAACCTTGTTTGTGAAGCAAGGATGCTAGGGTAGACTGACCACACAACTATTTTTGACAAGCTAATTGATGAGGCAAAGGCATGGGTGCAAACGCACAGAAAGTCGGTGCCCGTTCTTGCATGGTACAAGGAACCATTGATTGCACTTGCCCACATTATGTGGAAGATAGGTAGTTCTTCAAGCTATCTTAACAATGTTTTTCCTTAGACATTTTGTCCTAATGCAATGATGTTGTCCCCAATTACCAAGTGCAGGATGAGCATGATATGGCAGTGCGACCAATAGAATAGCAATGGATACAGCTCTCCAACTCTGAGTTTAGAACCAAGTGGGGTGAGGCGTATTATAGTGTTAATGAAAAGCTCATCAAGAAAACTCGACGTTTGCTAAGAGTTGCAGACCCCACCCTCGGAGAGAAGTGGTATCAGTAAGTTGCTACCTCTTTGTACCTGCCATCTATATGTACTCAAACTACACTGGTTCAAAGTAACAATGTTTTTGTCAATGCAGAATTGTCTCATGCTTGGAGTGGAGCTCCAAGATGGAGGGGTGTATTGAACGAGGAGAGAGTATATACATTGGCATCCTCAAAGCTAAACAAGGCAGATAGTGTAAGGATATTGGAGGCCATGGAGAGTTCTAACATGAAAATTTGAACATTGATGGGCATGCCTGAACGTAGGTTATTTTTGTTCATCTAAATTATGTGCATCATAAGTTTGACGAATTGGTATTAAGTGACATAACTTTGATTCGAGAAGATGAAAATGCACCGTTTTGAAGTTGGGTAAGACAAGAAACCTTTTGGGCCATGTTGCAAGACGACAGAAAGAGATTGCTTTTAAGTTGGAATGACTATTATAACATTTGAGTGAAACACGATTTGTTCTTCCAATACACCCAAGAGATAAAGAGAAAACATAAAGGGGAAATGATTCGCACTATCTTCCATGATTTCAAGCCAGAAAAAAATATAGAGTCACAAAAGTCAACAAACTTGGCAGCATGGAGGCTTCTGTACATGTACTTCACAATATCCTTCTTTAGTAGCATGTCTGCAGTGCTATCTTGCCAATCCATTCAAGAATTGTAATGGCAACTTTGCAAGTCAGGTTCATGTACAAGCAGATGGAGAGGAGGTCTATACAAACTCTGCCAGGAGAGTGTGAGGACTAGGTGCAGGAGGATCAATGCATATATAAGGATTACCAAATAGAGCAAGAGTGGGACGAGGAGCTATATCGAAGATGCCCTATTTTCCTCAACTATCCAAAAGGTGAATACCCCTCCAATGAGAAAATTTTATACTGAAAATACTCAAGGAAAAAACAAACACAAGAGACACAAGGATCTAGAGGCATGGTAAGTAAAATGAGTTGCATTCTTAGGAGTATATTGCACTTTGTTGTCTCCTAATGAAGAGACTATGAGGGGTTCATAGAAAACTTATACTAGTAGCGTGGTTACCGTAAAAAGAAAACAGAAGAGCAAGTGCACATCCAATATCATTGAAGAGAGGCCAAGGCCCTCATCACCAATTAATTTGGTTTCTCCACACCTAAACGGTTTGATGTTTTGAAGTACTATAGCCAAGACATCTCTTGTGTCCCTCCAGTGAAAATATTTCCTTGAATATGAATTGAAACCACCAAACCATGTAGGCCCTTTCATTGATACCATTGAAGAGCAAATCACAATGGTAGGCATCACCAAGGAGGTCCGCGACATTGGCATGGATAGAAGGATACAACAAGTTTTTCCAAATCTTGCGATGGAGAGTGTTACCTTACACACCGTTATAGAAAGATGTACGATAATGACGAGAAGTAATGATGCATCACATGAAATTGACACACGTATTGTAGAGCACAAAGATGGTAAGGTTGCTTTTGCACAAAACTCATGATGTGAAGGCACGTAATTCTTAAACATGCAGAGGGTGGAAGAACTTATTGTCTTGGATTTGAGGTCACATCGGACATGGCACATGCATAGAGAGGTAAAGAAACGATGCTCATGAATTCTACACATGCCATGGTTGGATGATGTCAGAGCTTTAAAATATTCTATCATCATATGATGTTAATAGTGATGTGTGTCCCTGTGTAGGGAAGGAAAGAATGCAAGAACATGAACTAGTCGTGCTAGGGGACGTGGCAGCTACTAGTAAACAAGCGTGACTCGTGGTTTTTTTTCCCACAAAACAATGCCAATAAGAAATGGTTTGTAATTTTGTAGAGGGGGGTAAAATTTTATATTTTCAACCTATAATGCTCGAGAATGTGCCAGCCACCATAGACATTAGTGAACTAAGTGTCTCAATAATACTATCTACAATAACATTTTGAACAAAAAATCTATTGCTAATTATGAATTTATCATGCAGAGGGCCATTTTGAATGAAGCTACAATGGTGCAAGATGTTGCAACCACACATGCAGGTAAATAAACATGTAAGAAGAATATTAACTATCGTTGACATTCAGTAATAAGAATATGTTACTAATTGAGGAGTCAATGTGCAAAGATCCACAACATTGAAATCCCCATGGAAGACCCCTTGCAAGTTAACCCTCAAACGAACGAAGGTGGAAAATCCGGAAAAGCTAAAGTAGAAGACAAAGACAAAGGCCAAGGCAAAGTGAAACGAAAGACAAAGACGCACAGGGAGAAAAGTCCTAAATAAGGGAGAAAGGTGCACAAGGAAAAGCGCAAGTCAATACTTTTGTAAAAGAGTGCAAGCGCATCATGGTTCAATTCAAGGAGTGTTGGGCTCTCACCCGTGCAATTTGTAAATGTAGACGGGCGGTGGAAAGGAAGCTAGGAAGATAGAAGGACAATGGGAAAAAGAGCCTAGGCCACGACCGACCATGTAAAAAAGGGGATAAGGGGATGACCGCCCAAAAGGGATTTAGGGTTTTGTATATAAAGTTGAAAAGTGAATGAGAAGCTCATTCTTGTGTGTGGCCAAAAGTGGCTCTCCTCTTCTTCTTCTTCTTCTTCTTGCTTGCTTGCTTGAGCTTGTGCTTGAGAGAGGGAACGTGAGAGTGTGAGGGAGTGAGTGTGTGAGGGTGAGGGACCGGGGAGGAGAAGCTCTCCATCTTCTCCTCTCTTCTTCTCTTCTCTTCTCTTCTCTTGTCTTGCTCGCGGCAATGGAGTTTGGAGTGTGGAGCTTGAGGATGGAGCTTGCTTGAAGCTTGCACTTGGATCGTGGAGATATCGGAGTGTGCAGGAGAGGAGGTAACTTGCTCGGCATGGAGGTAAGCTCACTACAGCCGTAGATATGGATGGCACGTCGGCTATGTGAGAGGTAGCCATTAGTGCTCGGCTTGGAACGCTTGAACAATAAGCGATCCGTGGGTCTTGGCGATTGAACGAAAGCTCCCACATTTTGGTTCCATTGCCGAGACCAACGGATTCAAGCCTTGAGCGCTTTCGCGTTTCAAATCGAGCATTGGAGTAGGATTTTCCCCGAACCGGTGCTTGAGGTAGATAGGTAGGAAGCGAGGGAGTTTGAAGAGGCGTAAAGTAGGATGTCCAGGACTCGATGCTAGAATGCTATCATGAGACCTTGACCACTAGGGACCCAAGTTTCAGGTCAATCCTACTGGGTTCAACCGCAAACGTTCTACGAGAAACCCTAGGCAACAAACCCCGTAACATTACATGGGAGTGTTGGGCAGAGTTGCTTAGATTCATCTCTCAATCAACCGCTAAAAACATGCCTGGACAACTGGCACGTTACATTTAATATCAAAGCGAAACTTCGTAATGAGGTGTGATTGATTAATTTATGGTTCATAAATATATCCTAAACAGAATAGCCTAAGTGGCATGGCTTAATTGTCAAGAACCTTTTGCACCCACGAATGCTGGCATGCAAGAGAAGAATTTCCTTCTCAAGTAAATGAAGGCACCCGAGTTTAGTGGAGAAGGAATAGATGTCGTAGCAAAGGTGGAGATATGGATTGTGTTGATGGAGGATTATTTCTTTGCTTCAGGAACCACTTTTGCCAATCAAGCAATGATTGCCAAACTTAAGTTAGTTGGCCATGCTCTGATATGGTGGAAGCAATGGTGCAAAGATCAAGGTATTTCTAAAGCCACTATCACTTGGGCTCAGTTGAAAGATGTCTTATGCGGATGATACCTTCCGTCAACCTACCAAACATTGAGGATGAATGAATTCTTCAAGCTCAAGTAGTTGGAATTAACCTTGGAAGCCTACTACTCAAAGTTTGTAACCCTACTAAAATACGCACCACCTATGGATATTGTGCAACAGGTATCCAAGTTTTATCATGGCCTGAAACACTCCTCTAAACCACGTTTTACTTAGTGTTGGTTGATGGATTTAGGGGCTTCCTTTCATGCGACCCCTCATAGAAAGTGGTTCCAATCTATCACAGTATGACTAGATCTGTCTGTTTGGGGAATGACTTGGCATTGCAAATAGTTGGTATTGGTGATATCCGGCTGCAATTTGGTTTAGGTAGTATGATTACTTTGCATAATGTTCGACATATACCATCTCTCATGAAGAGTCTTATCTCTACTGGCACACTGGATGATGAGGGTTACTTTATTCCTTTGATGATTCTTCTCGAAAGACCACCCATGGGAATCTTGTTTAGGTAAGTGGTGCCAAGTCTGGCACTTTATATTCCTTGGTTGTATCTGTATTTGTAAATCATGTTTTGTATGTGGCTGTAGAAAATATGCATAAGTAGCCTGAGCGGATAGTTGAGATATGTAGGGTTATCTTTTAGGAGGAGCCTCCTGCTCCCGTATAGCCAACTAGACAGCTTGCAGGCAACTAATGCTCCAATAGCCCATGACCATAATGTTAGATAGAATATGGAGGCTCCTTAGCTAGCCTTGAGATGCTCTACTAGAGCTAGACATTCTCCTGAGCAGTTTGAGCCCTTTGTTGATTATGTGATGGTGACAGGTGCAAGTGAGCCTCTCACTTATGATAAGGCTATGCACCGTGGTGATAGTCACTCTTGGGAGAGGGCCACATGCTTAGAGTTGGAGTTGGTTCCTTTGCCTGGTGGAAAGCGGCCAAGATACAAGAGTCATAGGGTACACCGACTCTGATTTTACAAGACATGCGAACAATAAGAACAACATCTCTAGCTATGTGTTTACCTTTGTTGGGGATGTTGTTTCTTGGATGTTCAAGGTCTACAAATGCATAGCCCTCTCTACCATAGAGGTTGAGTATGTTGTAGCCCCATTGAGGCTTGCAAGGAGGCTCTCTGGTTAGGCTGTCAACATTGGTATGATTCATGTGGTCCCTACACTACATTCAGGTTCTATCAATGCTATCCAATTAGCCAAGAATTCGGTCTTCCATGCGAAGACAAAACACATTGAGGTGCGGTACCACTTTATCAAAGAGATCATTGAGGTCAAGTTTGTTGACCTTATCAAGATCTCAACTAACCAAAATCTTGCAGATCTGCTCACAAAAAGTCTCTTAGTAGAGTGTTTTTCCTTCCTTAGGAAGTTAATGGTTGTTGGATGAGATGACCTCTATTCATCAACCCGTTGTACTCTATGTACACATTGTATTTTGTCACATTTTTTCTGATTTCCTCTTCAGGCACATTCACCTTTAAGTGGGAGGTTGTTAGGGGTAAAGGCGCCTATGCCTAGCTACCTATGTATTACTACACTGGCAGTATCCGCACCTGCACACTGCAGGCGCAACAAGTGCCCATCATTGTCACTCACTTCAGTGACATTTAAATAAAGGGAAGGCCAATCACACACTGTGACTATTGGAGTTCCTGCATCTTGAGTCTCTCTATTGCTCTTACTCCATGCGCCATAGCTCACACATCTCTTGCTTCTGCTTGCTTGTGTTTCCACTTGGGCTTCTCCCTTCATATCTATCAAATAATTGGTTATGCAATTGATTGTATCCTTCTCGGAAAAAACTTCTTCTTCAAAGTAATTATCGAACTGACTCAACTACATAAAATAATTTTCCCATCCTTTCTCCCATCAAAATTAGAAAAATGGAAAGACTTATAGCTTATTTTTTGGTCCTTCTTGGTTTTTTGTGCATCAAATATACCCTTATAAATTTGAGAAATACAATTGTCTTCATCTTGTATGGTAGAATTTTGTTGTTGCTCACACTCTTGAAGCACCCCTGTAACTGTGTTCAAATTATGTTGAAGAAGATTGATTTGTTGTCGCAAAGAAATTTTCAGAAGTAGTGATTTTATATTCTCCATATTTACTACATCAATGTTTGAATGTCCCGACAACATGGTAGAATAAGTGCGATGCACAAGAAGCAACCCTTAAATCCTGTAGCACAAGAATAACCTTTAAGAAAGTCCATAGAAATAAATTTCTTATGTGAGCAAAGATTTATAGTTGGAGATTGTCTTCACTACTTTGCATATGAAGAGGAGCTTTGGAAGTTCATTTTGTATGCCAATAAAAGAGATTCAAAATCTCATGCAGGCAAAGTGCTTTGGAGGGACAAGATGGCAATGTAAGGAGTTCAATGGGAAAGGGGTTTTAGTAATGCCTCCCACCCCCCTTAAAATTAAACGGGTTCTGCCTAGGAGGAAATATTTATAGCTTTAGCTTATAAAGCTAAAGATTTATAAAATCTTTAAGGATTTAGTGCCTAGCTAAAATGGCAAAAATTTGATAAGCAGCATGACAATCAGTTGGTCATCCGACAATTATCATGGGAAATTTTGACAGCGAAAGGGAAAGACGAAGGTGGTTTGCACGTTATTGATTTACTGCTCTTCACAATGATGTAATTGATTATAAAACTCCTCCTCTATGGATTAAAACCACGTTGGTCTCCAAAACCACTATAAAGATGGTTTTCTTGTAGATAATGCAGTTTTCTTAAAGTAGAAGGTAATAAAGAACCTTTTAGTTAGACCTTCACACACAGTGTTTGAAGAAGAGGACACAAGATAGTGACATCAAGTCTCTTATACCAAAACCACAGTGCAAATCATTTGTCAAGTAGATAGAAGATTGATGCTTGATATTGAAGATGATGTTTCCTTGAAGGGTAGGTAATGGCTCTTCTTCTTGATGTTGACACACATGTCAATCACCTTGCTCTAATACCAATGTTGCTCACCTTCATCATACAATAACCAATGATTGACTACAAAATATGAAAAGAACAAATTGCAAGAGAGAATTTAATCCACAAAACTTGCATGGCACAAGATTGGGTGCAATCTCCCCCCATGCATGGGTGAGCATCTCCATTATGTATGTATTTGTAATATTTGATTAAGCTTTTGTGCTCAAAATACATTGAAGGCATCTTTTTGTGTTTTTGCTTTTCCTTTTCTTGCACGACTTGCTTTTGTGCAAATAAATCAAATCACTCCCTATTCTAAATAGCCTTATAATAAAAAAATAATATTTAATATCTTCTAATAAATACATTCAAAATAAATCTATTATGCATGTACACATGCAAAGTCCTTACACTTATGGATGCATACACATTATAATATTTTCAATCATATATTTCCATGCTATAAAGCATATTGGTTATAAGCATTAAGATATGTGCTCCAAAATAGTAATTTCCCATAACAATACATTAGTATCCTTCCATCTATCTACCAAGCATAATGTGACCAGTATCACACTCATGCCTTTGTGCAATAAGTCACAAATCATACATCAAATAAACAAAATCCATAATAATAATAATAATCTAAATTCTATATTAAATTTTGATAAAATACCATGCTAAATATAATTCAATAATGATGTATTCTATTAATTATTAATTGAGAGAGAGAGAGAGAAAGAGAGGAAGAAGAAAAGGAAGCGATTCTCAATATAGTTAATGGATTGTTATATTTATGTAATACTATAGGCTTAGTGTGTGAGGATAATATGCGTGCCACGATAGGCTCAATGTGAATAGAAATCACCACTAAATAATAGGCTCAATGTGAATAATAATCGCCACTAAATCTATTCGTCTTTGAGAAACTTTGAGAAATGGTCATAAGGGTTCTTTGGGGATAAAGTTTAGGCTTGATCATGTTAATATTGATCTTCCACTTCTTCTATGTCAGTAAGTGCCACATCCCCATATATTATATTTTTGTGCATTTAATATTGCATTAGTCCAAATTGCCAAAGCTTTCGAAGTTCAGAATGTTACTTAGATCAACCTCCCCTGAACCCTCTTGCCACATGAAACATTCTTTTAAACACCCATGCAAAGCACCAGGAGAATCTATTCATGGAATGCCTAGTAATTTATTAGTTAGTTAGTCTGGCTGGCATTGCCAGATAGAATCGCTAACTATGCATTGCATGGTTTGTAGACTTTCAAAGCTCTTGAGGCTTTGCCTCATTCTCTTTCCAATTTTGTGAGAAAAGGAAAGAAACCATGCTATGGCACACCTACTTCCCTTCGCCAAAGAAAAGTGAAAATCACATGCTTCACATGCACAATATGAGGTACTTCACATGCAATGTGTAAAAAATAAGGAATATGATTAGGCTATTTGTTGATATTATTCATCAAAGCATGTAAATAATCATATACATCTATGCACTATAATAAGCAATATATGTCTACCTATATGCAATAATACATTCACTTGTGAGATGTTGACTGTGTTGTGTGGAGAGAGAGAGAGAGAGAGAGAGAGAGAGAGAGAGAGAGAGAGAGAGAGAGAGAGAGAGAGAGAGAGAGAGAGAGAGAGAGAGAGAGAGAGAGAGAGAGAGGGGAGGGAGGGAGGGAGGGAGGGAGGGAGGGAGTGTGTGTGCATGTGTGCGTGCACACACGCGCGCACACTATAGCACTATTTATTCACCTCTATTTATGGACATTAAGATCGCAAAAAAATATTTTGATGTGAGTAACACAATTTATTATTTTTTCATGGTTATTTTTAGACAAATCTCACTTTGTCTCTTTTAGGCTCTCAAATTTCTCCTCTTTCTTCTATATTTTATATGTGCAATGTGGTGACCCTATATATGTTATGATGGTGTGACAATGAGGCGTTATAATATCCAACCTTGCCACAATGGAGGTAGTCCTACCTTCCACGTAGTTTCTCTTTGCTCCTTGAAACTCAAAGAATTAACTCTCTACTTTCTCTTTCATTAGAATAATTGTCAAGCTCAATGTGTAGGAGCATTGTAGGTTAGTGGACACATACCCCTAAAGTGTTATTGATCCTATAACACATTAGATATTCATATATGTCCTTCAACCTTGGAACACATTAGGCATATCCCTATATGTTATTACACATATTTTAGTACACATGGAGCTTACAAAAACATGCTTAGGTTTGATGTAAAGTTTCTTGGATAAAAGAAATCTTTAAAGTACATTATTATTTATTAGGGCATTATCCATGCATAGTACATTAAATAAACTAAATATATAAAACAAAGAATATTCTTACTTATTAGGGCATTATCCATGCATCCTATATAGAATAAACCAAATAGATGTAGCTAATATTATGCTATATCTTATTGGTGGTAGCTCATGGATTGTGGGCCACTCTACAAACTAATAAAGGACACTATGTTATCTCCCCCCATTTAGTTAAAGGATCACATCAATCTCACCATACATTTGAGGTTTGATCTTTTGGGTTGGTAAAAATGAGTGTGTCTCGAGAATATGCCTATAATATGGATGTGTGGTTGATGAGGACATGAGGGAAAAAAATACATTGATCCCCTATACTTTTCTTTCTTTTTTGATATCTTGTGGACTACTAAAATTGGTAAGAAAATCAGTATAGGTATAAACTCAGTGTGATGGCATCACCCTCCCTTCCCCTTGGTTCTCTCTCTCTCTCTCTCTCTCTCTCTCTCTCTCTCTCTCTCTCTCTCTCTCTCTCTCTCTCTCTCTCTCTCTCTCTCTCTCTCTCTCTCTCTCTCTCTCTCTCTCTATGTGTGTGTGTGTGTGTGTGTGTGTGTGTGTGTGTGTGTGTTAGAAAGACAGATCTAGAACATGGTAGGAGCTATGAAGGTTGGAAGATGAATACAAGACTCATGATGACATAGACAATCGATTGACTATTACACAAGTGAATTAGGCTCCAAGATGGAAGCTTGGACTCATAAACACAATCTTGTGTAGGAGATTGACAATGACAATGACACTAATTGAAAGAAGAAAGCATCATGATATATTGCATTCAACTCTTGAAAGTGATAGTCAAGTACAATGCTTTATAGTAGTTGGATAGTAGCATTCTCACTGTGCATATGGGATTTAGGACATCTCTTCCTGGAGCATACATCATTTTTCATATCTTTCAACACCTTCAAACTATGGAAGCCTAAAAACTAATTGTCTAGATTGCATCTATTTAAGTCTTTGTAAATCGACACGTCCAATCCTTCTATGTTAAAAAGACGGATCTTGAGCAACGGTTTAGCTATGCTAGTTGGAACTCATAGACTAGAAGCACGATGATTGAGAGTATTACTCAAGTGAATTAGGTTCCAAGATAGATTATCTTGGACTCATAAACAGAATCGACATGGGACCACCCCCCCTCCCCATGACATGGCACACCCTCCCCCCTCAAAAACCCATGCTCTACCCAATCCCCCCATGACATGGCATACCCCCCCTCCCTCGCTCCACCCAGACCGTGGCACCCCTCTCCCCAAAAACCCCACTCCACTCCACTCCACCCCCCCACCTCACCCACACCCCCCCTGCGACATGGCACACCACACATCCCACCTCACCCACGACATGGCACACGCCCCCCGTGAGACATGGCACATCCCCCCCCCCCCCCCCCCCCCCCCCCCAAAAAAAAAAAAGAAACTATTGCATCTTTGATGTCAGAGGTACAGTGCAATACATCATCAGATAGTCCCCATACAATGATGCCTAGAGCCTTGTTGTTTATCTTTTTCCACTCTTTTGCCTTGAGCTAGACTTCTTCAACAAACCCGTCTTCATCATCTTCCTTCTTGCCATCTACATCTCTTGTATCAACCTCAAAATAGATCCCAAAGGTCTTTCCTCATGAGATGGTACATTGTCTTTTCTTTCTAGGCATGAAAGCCTTCACCATTGAATTTGGCTATTTGCTCAAGTTCAAACATTTTGAAGGAGGTCTTACCTCGAGTATACTCAGGTAGTGTCTATCCTTTTACAATGAGATTGAGGCTTACAAGGGATTTAATCAATTCGGCATTCCACATTAAAAATCTTCATATTTGTCATTGGTATGACTAGGAATTAGCATCCAATGACTGAGTATAGCCAATAAGAGAGTTGAACTTGAAGTGATAAAAAGCACAAGTGCCAAGAAGCACTAGGTTAATATCAAGAGATACTAGCTTGCTTTCAGGCTTCATGTTGCTTGATTTCAGGTGGTCTTCTTGATCTTCAGTTGGATTGCTTGAATTTAGGTGGGTTGCTCCAAATCCTCTTCCTGAAGTTTGACTTGTTGGAAACTTCAAATATGAGTGACAAAACCTTCAGTGTGCTAGAACCAGTGAGAAAATGAAGTGGAAAAGAGCTTGAAGAGTAGTTGGCTATGGTGGATTAGGGTTGCACGACTGGTTTTTTAGTCCATTGCATCTCGTAGACGCAATAACGTGTCGAAATATTTGATGTGCAAGAAGCTTATACGCCAAGATTCAAATGCCCTCTACTCATCACAAGAGCAATGGCGGCTCACAAAAGGAGAACCAATTGTACGACTGGAATCGAGCACAAAATTGACATCAAGCTGAAATTTTCGAAATGACAAGGCAGGGAACGTGTAATGTTGACCTTTGATGTGATGCAGTGATGCACCTGAGCAACAGAGGAATAAATCTCTAGAAGAGAGCTAGTTGAGACAGGCTCTGCTTGAGGAGATCCAAAAACTCCAAGTAGACATGATCCTATAGGCTATGGCTACCATGAAGAGTAAAGTGAAGATAGAGGTGGAAGATGAGACCCTCAGCTGTAACTAAGCTGACCAGAGATGAAGAGAGACTAGAGGAGCGGAGTAGAGCTAAGCCATGCTCAACTAAGTTTTGATACCATGTTAGAAAGACAGATCTGCAGCATGGCAGGAGCTATGGAGGTTGGAAGATGAATACAAGACTCATGATGACATTGACAATGGACTGACTATTACATAAGTGAATTAGGTTCCAAGATGGAAGCTTGGACTCATAAACACAATCTTGTGTAGGAGACTAACAATGAAAATGACACTAACTGAAAGAAGAAAGCATCATGATATATTGCATTCAACTCTTATGAAAGTGATAGTCAAGTACAATGCTTTATAGTAGTTGGATAATAACATTCTGCCTCACTGTGCATATGGGATTTAGGACATCTCTTCTTGGAGCATATATAATATCTCATATCTTTCAACACTAAGTTTAAGGACACCACATTCGTTAAAAAAATGCACAATACGTATAAAATGTTCCTCATTGAACTTGTGAGTCTTACTTCCCATGTGTTGGGGTTTAAGTCCCTAGTACACTCTCAAACTCTCCAAGTGAAGATTGAAAACATAATTTGAGCTATATCGTCCCTATGAAAGAGTGGGAGGACTTGAAATTTTTCATTTGCAATATTAATTATTCTCTATTTTATGTTAATGCAAAGAGTTTGAACAACTAAATTAGTTGCAAGACTATGATATTAAGCATAATGAGCACACATATTGTGCCACTAAGATGTTGCCATTGCCATCATCGGTCATGAGAGTATAAGAGAGAAAATGAGATCTTGGATTATGTCAACTTCATATATAGATAGATAAAAATTGCTAAACTCATTGCATTGCCACAAGAGAAGCTCATGGATGTCACCTATCATGAGGGTCAGCTACATGGAGCCTGTGGAAGGAGAAGATGGAGACACATGGCAAAGCCCTAATCCTATTCAGCCACTCATGTAGGTGCATGTGTGTGGGGTGGAAGGGCATAGGGTAGGGCATAGCCTATAGCCCTACAATCATGGGCACGTCCAAGTTATAACCACCAACACAAACATCAACACAAAGCTCTCTCCAGTCATTCGAGTATCAACCTTCAACATTTTCTTGAGTAGACCACAAGGTGACAAGTTGGCATCTGTGCATGGTGAACGAGCTGTTCTCTTTCCAAAAGGAGTACTACGCAAAGAGATAGGCTAATATGACATCCTGGTCATGCTACATGTGGAGATTAGTGGATTGAGGGCTTTGGAGAGGCGAAAAGGGGGCTATTAAGCTTGTGGGATTAGTTGTTGGCATAGTAATACCTTAGCAAGGAGGCGAGATAGCTAGCCGTGCACTCGCCTCATGCACCCACATACTACCATCATCCTACTCCCATCCCATGAGTTACCTGTAACATTTCACATTTCCCCCTCCCCCCCAACACAGTGTGTGAAATGGGGGACTTGGGGAGGGGGGATTAATAAAACAAAAAAATGAAAAAACTCAAAAAGCCACGTCACTCATTAACTGTCAATATCATGCCGCTATGCTTTCCCATTGCCACCATAGACATCATCTCCCCCTCCAGCACACAGATTGGGCAAACCTCCCCACCATGCCCTATGATAATTGCGAGAGAAAGAGCAGAGGGGAGGGATACCCCCCTCTAAGGCTATATAAAGTCTTAATGCTATAGGCATTAACATTACCTTAGGCATGTCACACTACTCCTGGAGCCGTAGTCTCTTTTATCATTGAGTATGATCATCATCAATAGCCTCTTGTCTAGTCATTTGCTTATATAAGCCACCATTAAGACCCATTTATACTCTTATTGATTGTCTAAACCACATTTGGACTATAAATTCACCATGGCCTTAATTGCCTCTCTCTCTCTCTCTGTGTTTTTCATCACTGGAGGCACAATTGCCATAATGTCCCTCACCCTCTATGGTAAGCACTTCTTTGCAATCTCTTTCATCCTTCCAAGTACAATCTCTATCATCTTATCCTACAGGAGCCCTCGGTCCTCCCCCTTGAACTTAACATTTATTATTATCTTATCCCCTACTATCACCGTCCCTTGGAATGACCATTGTTTCATCTTGCTTTACATGACAACATACGACGTGGTGTAGGAATTTGTGGTTCTGATGTCTATAGTGATGGCAAGCTACCCTTTGATCATCGATGTAATGCATGAATTTGTGGCTCTGATATTTATAGTGATGGCAAGTTGCCCTTTGAGCATCGATGTCTATAATAAGAAAGCTATATGAGGCTTAGATAATATATGCATCATAAGATATGCTTGAAGTCGAATACACTCATGCGATGCATTCAATTTAGCATGAAACCCTATCAATAATGTGGCCCATCTTGAATGCACCACATAAGTGCGTGTGTGGCACAGAGAGAGAGAGAGAGAGAGAGAGAGAGAGAGAGAGAGAGAGAGAGAGAGAGAGAGAGAGAGAGAGAGAGAGAGAGAGAGAGAGAGAGAGAGAGAGAGAGAGAGAGAGAGAGAGAGAGAGAGAGAGAGAGAGAGCTTTTTGTGTATTATAGTAAAGGTAACTTTAAAGGGTATAGAAATAGGAAGAGAGAAAAATAAAAAATGAATGAATATTCATTGAAAAATCATTTTAAAGGCTTGAGAGCATTATCTAGATGTCACCTAGTATAGATAGTCTATTATGTATATTATTTTTTGCTTTGCCTTGGGAATTTTGAACGAACAAGAAGGCTCCAAGCCTATGTACCACAAGGAGGAGTTTGGTATTTAAGAAATAAAAATGGCATTTTTCTGAAGGGCGAGTGGGGATTATATTTATTTTCTATCATCTCCCCCACCAATTAAACACACGTATATACACATGCTCTTTCTCTTTTTCTCTTTTTTAGTTAAATATAGGATATGATCATGGAAAGGGAAAAGTGAGTCTTTGAAAAATTGTATGTGACAGAGGATGATTTTTAAAAAAAATTAGACATATAAAATGATATGATGTTTTAATGATTAAACATGTGTATTCAATGTGTACATGCTCTGAAACATCCACAAATGCATATAAACTATTTAAAAAGAGTTGATTTTTAAAAATTGAACATTATAAAATGGTATAATAATTTTAATGGTTGAACATATTCATGCAATGTATATATACTCTCCGACCACATACAAATGCAAACAGACCATGAACAATATATGCACACATGTACACATGTGCACATACACACACATATGAGATAAAGAAAGATGAGATATAGTAGTAAGAAAAAGAAATGATAGAAAATAAAAATGATGAGAGGGAGAGAGAGAACACACATTTATAAGACTACACACACACACACACACACACACACACACACACACACACACACACACACACACACACACACACACACACACACACACACACACACACACACACACACAACATATGAAAAACAAGAATAAGCAAAAATAAAAAAATGTATGTGTGTGTGTATCATTCATACACATACGCACACACACCTACACTTGCATACATACATTGATTACATATTAATAATTAACTATTAATTGTTATTATGTAAAATCACACTTAATATATAATCAATACATATATGTATAGTTAATATTAATATTATATCTTTACACTCGATTATTATGTATAATTATAATCAATTTATTATTTAAATTAATTATCATTATAATATATATTATAATTATTAATATTTATATGATGTATATATATACATAATATATATGTATAAAATTTTAATTATATGCATAATTATATTTAATATGCGTAATAATAAATAATAATATTGGTACAATTATATATTGATTTAATAATATATTAATATATTAATTATAGTTATTAGTACAATTACATAATTGATTACCTATTACTTAATAACTATTAATATGTTAATTAATTGTTATATATATATATATATATATATATATATATATATATATATATATAATGTATGTTAATGTTTATTTATAATTTATAATATTTATTAATATATACTTATTTTAACTAATATTTATTATGTAGAATTATTTTTAATGTATTATTCATATTAATGATAATTGTAATATACATAATATAATTATTAATAATTTTATATGATTGATTGGATATTAATAATTAGTTATTTATACATCAATTAATTCTTAATCAAAGATGTATAATTGTATTCAATTAACGCATTATACATGCATAATTATGAACATATGTTATTAATTATTAATTATGAGAGAGAGAGAGAGAGAGAGAGAGAGAGAGAGAGAGAGAGAGAGAAGAGAAGAAGAAGAAGAAGAAGAAATTATTCTCAATCCTTACTATATGTTAAGGGGAGGTCGGGGGCTGCTGCCACGTGGCAGCCCCGACCCCCCTTCCCTTTCGGCGGGGGTGCCACGCGTCGGCACCTCCGTCGCCCGCGATTCGCCCGCACCCTCACTCGCCCGCTGCCCTCGCCACGGCTTGCGTGGCCCGCGTAGATCCTCGCCTCGGCCTGCGTTGAAGCCTCCTCGGCCTGCGTGGCGCCCGCGCCTAGTATAGTTTATATAGGTCATAAAATTTATGTAGTGTTTTAGCTCAATATGTGATATAAATTTATGTAATGTTTTAGCTCAATATGTGAGGATAATATGCACGCCATGATATGCTCCATGTCAATAGAAATTGCCATTAAATAGGCTTGATCTTGTTAATGCTGATCTTTTGTTTTATTTTATATACATTAATGAGTGCCATATCCCCATATTTTGAATTTTTGTGCATTCAATATTGTATTAGTCTAAGTTACTAAAGCTTTCGAAATTCGAATTATGTTTCTTATATCAACCTTTAAAAAACCCTCTTTCCATATGAAATATACTTTCAAATATTAACGCAAAATGCCTTGAGAATCTAGACTAGGAGCACCTCGTATAAATTATAAAATAATACAAATAAATAGTATAGATGGAACAAGTCACCATAAAGGTAACCTTAAGAATAAAAGAGAAAGAGAGAGAAAAGAGAGAGGGGTAAGTACTTTCTTGATTCGGGTGGCCAACAGTCTTGGAGTTCACTGGTCCAGGACTTGCAACTGTCAACCCTGCCAAACCCTAATCTTGCACGATCGAAGGGAGAGAAAGAAGAGGAAGAGGAAGAAGGAGAAGAAAGAACAAAGAAATAGGAAGAGAGGAATCAAAAAGCCCCTGTAACATGAAGCATGGAGACCAGAAATGCTTCATATTTTGCCTGAGATGGCTTCCCTTTGACCCCCATCACAGGCTCCCCCATGTGGTCTCCAGGTGAAAACCCCTCCCTTCGCATATTCAATGTTTTTACGGCCTCCTTCACAGCTCACGTAGCAAATGGAATATCCAGGGAGCTGTCAACCAGGGACTCAGAGTGAGGCCGCTGCAGTCCTCTCCCAAAGGTTAGCTTCCGTCAATACAATGGAAAATATCCCATAACACAGGTACTTTGGCATCCATCTCATCTCATTTTTACGTTGCAGGAAGAGGTCCACAGACTTGGTTAGGCAGGCGCAGTTTGCAGCATGCTCTTACCTTGGATTTGATCCTTATGAGGAATTGAATAAAAACGGTCTTGCTCAACAGGTGTGCTTCACTTTTCATCTAGTCTGAAAATTTTCGAAAACATTTTTTCCTTGCATGATCGGTACTCTTTGTAGTTGTATTTGTATATTTGAAGTGCTTGCAAACACGTGCAAGCATGATGAAGGAAATCACAGTAATCACTATGCGTCTTGATTACTTAGCCTGATGTTTAATCTGGCATGACACAGGTGCCGGTTTCCGAGACTTCAGTCCCAGTTGAGTTGCATCTGCATCATCACCACCATCACCATTGTAGAGAGAATGCAGAAATTTTGAAGAGGCCATCCCATATGCCAACTAACACAGATGCTCCTCTTGGAGTTGGGAGTTTACTCTCAATCTGTGATCATATTCAATTGTTTCAAGATGCTTGGCAAGGTCATGGAAAAGTTGATGAAAGATCACATAAGTTCATGTTGCATGGATCGTTGATCAAGAGGGACAATGCATATGCTGGTTGTGAAGGAAGCATTCCATCACACAATGGAAAAAAGGATAAAGTAAGGGAACGAAATGTCCCAAGTGTGGAGAGGTATTGGAATGGGCATAACCCCGGGATAGGTCAGCCCATCTTAGGTAATGATCACCAACAGGTAAATACTACTGCTAGAATTTCTCATTGGGAGTGCAGTGTCATTCAAGAAGAAAAATTAACAAAGGGTTCAATAGGACAGCCAGAAAGAAGCAGGAGTCTGTCAGTAAGTACCGAGTCAGAGAGAGGTCAATGTATGTCATTGAGCAGCATTGAAACAACTGACAATGTGATCCCAAGTGATTTTTCATGGGGTCCCACTTCAAAGTTTGGTTCTTCATGTCAAGTTAACCCAACACCTAATAATCCTAAACCAGAAAGGAACGTTCTGGGTGATTTTAACACACAAAGCAGCAGCCAAGTTCCTTTTTCTGTGCCAGCAAGGAAGTTTGGATCAACTGTTAGCAAAAGAAAGAAAAGTTCTGATGATGCTGACGCCTATGACAATCAGTCATTTTCAGGATCTTCAGATGCAACACCAGTATCTAAGATGTGTCTGGATTCAAGAAAGGCCAATCATACAGGACAAATAGAGCAAACATCTGGAGGTATGAAAAAATTGGCAGTGACAGGGCAGCCTTCCAATTTTCCGTTGCATCAAGGTTGTGAAGTTCCACTCCATGAACAGGAGCACCCAAATACTGACTTGATCTCTCCACATGTAGGGAAAACAACTCATTTCCTACATAAACGTGTCTCATCAAATTGTGCAGAGTGTACTTGCCAACAATCACTTTCAGACCAGTTGTCCTCTTTTGATGAAAAACAAGAGGGTGTGGGAGTTGCTCATGGTATGATGAGGGATGGAAAAGATGATTCAGATTCATCAAGTATAGGAGGTAAGCAATCTTTTCTCAGTGAGAAGATAATAAGTCTGGATGACAGTGAAAATGGTGAAACAAATGGCATGTACATGATGAACAGGCAAGACATGGCTTCACTGAAGAAGCAGGATCAGGTTATACCTGGAAAAAAGGAACTTCACACATCAGCCATGTCTATCAAGGTTAGAATGTTACTAGAGACTCCTTGCTCACTTGTAAAAGAAACCAGATTCATGAACTGTTTTTCCCCTTTTCTGGGTTTGCACTAAAGATGGAGGCAAAGCATTAGACTGAGATTGTTTGCCATTCGCATGGGAAAATCCCTCTTAAGTATGTTACTAGAGACTCCTTGCTCACTTGTAAAGAAACCAGACTCATGAACTGTTTTTCCCCTTTTCTGGGTTTGCACTAAAGATGGAGGCAAAGCATTAGACTGAGATTGTTTGCCATTCGCATGGAAAAATCCCTCTTAAGTATCTCACCAATTTCAAAATTATAACAGGCTGGAGAAGAGTGTGCAAGTAATCCAGTGTCTGCCAGCCTCATATGGGATGGAACACTGGAGAAAAGAGAGTATCGATCTTCTAGAGAGAATGGCATAGGGAAGCATTTCAATAAGTATTCTACAAACGAAAATGTTGAGTTAGAGAATGGCATTTTTATGGAGACTCAGCAAGGCTCACCAGCATTGAAAGATTTGCTTCCTAATGCGACAAGAAGAAATGGGTTTCATGACAGCATACTACAAGGTTGCAGCTTAGCACAAAAGGTCCAAGTTTTTTCTTGTACAGTGCAGTGCATGAAGCGTTTAAACAAACATAAGAAGAATACGTTTTCTTTTGTGAAACTGAGCAAAAATCCCTTGTTTAGAAGGCATGAAAGGGCTTAACAGAGTTATTTTGTAAAACTTGTCAACATGTATCTTGGCTTTTCCTGAATGACAAGCTTGATGAGGTTTTTGTCTGATTAGAGTTGTATATTGGCTATATTTATGAAAGGAGGGAGACCAGCTCAAGACCAAGCAGGATGTAGGAGTCCAGATACAAATTAAGGATGAAGAATTGATAGAATGCAATGCAGACAGGAAAGCTCTCTTACAAAAAAAGTATGACAAAGTGATTCATTCTCAGAAAGGTGCATGTATGGAATCTGCATTTGAAGATTTAAGACACAAAGTGTCATGCCTACCACCAAAAGTACAGGAATCACATTCGCTAAACAAAAAGATGCTGTCAAGTCAAATCAATCATGGCACAGTGGGAATATCTGAGGATCTGATTCAGGTTGGAGTAAGTCTTATCATTTAGGCATAAATTGTGAACTCAAGCATTATTTGAGCAGAGAGTTGTGGGTTACTCAAAAGGCAACCACGTTCTGTTTGTTCCCATTTGCATGTTTGTTAGTTTAGAAATTGCAAACCCTAATATTCTTTCTTAAAAAATCATTTGGAGTCCTCGGCTGTTAATATAATTGCAGCATGCAAGACTGTTTCCAGGTAGTCTGTTGGTGTAGTTCTTTCATGGGACTTAAAAGTTTGCATTGAAACATCCTTGTCTTATTTTTTTCAGCATTAAGAGCTGATTCCATGCAGTCCTCTAGAGTAGTATTTTTCCCCCCAAAAAGAAAGCATTTTTGATCCAAAAGGTATTTGTTTTGTCCCTTTTGTATCATATGGTGGCCACTGGTCATCAGCAAAGGTTGCCAGCATTTAGTTATTCCTATCTTTTCCTCTTGGGAAATTGTTCACTTGCCCAAGTGCCCTTTTACAAGGACGAATTAAGTAATGAAAATGCAATGGATAGATACAACAGGAAAGGGATGCCAATATATATCGAAGACAATGCTGAAACCTGCATGTACCATGTGGGGAAAATTACCCCCTCTCAAACTTTGTATGTTGATGCGGAAGGAGGAGTAGGCTCATGTCAGCTCATGGTGCCTAGAAGCTGATGAAGAAGTCTAAGTAGAAAGCTGGAAGAGCTATGTCAGACAAAACGTCATCGTGGTAGCATCAAGGGATGCGTGAAGCTCAGCCTTGAGAGGGGAAGCTCCATGCATGTTGAAGAAATAGAGTTTAACCAAGAGAGAATATGGAGCCACCAGGGAGTGACCATCAAACTGTGTCTCTAGCCCAGTCAGGATCGATGCATGCTTGCAATGTAGTAGTCCTTAACTAAAATACAAGGCCAGCATGTAAGTACAGAAAAGATCAAATCTGCATATTAGGGCTTCATATCAAGATGTGCTAAGGCTAAGAAAACAATACCAAGCTAAAGTAAGAGGATAATTGAATGGAAGACCTTAAAAATGAGTAGGTATAGTGGAAGAGAAGAAAAGTCCAAAAGGTAATTAGCCTAAGGACAAGTTAGCCTATGGCATTGACTGGTCTTAGCCTATAGAGCCAAGAGTAGGTTAAAAAGCTGGGCTAACCAAAGGATGCACTAGCCTAACATACCCTGGAGGATCTATACAGTTCTAACATAAGGGTAGGGCCACCATCCTGCCCATACTTTTGCAGGTCGTTCCCAAGGGAAATTGTGATGAGGAGGAGAGGCCACAAGGACCATGGACATATCATGAGCTGTAGTAAGAGTGGTTAAATGTGCATGTGGTTTGAAGTCCAAAGCAGGTGGCCCAGAAAGACTAGTCAGTTTTATCTTTAGTTATCTTCAAAGGTGCTGACAGAGGGAGCTGTCCAAAAGCCACATTATGAGCAGGTTGCACTAGGGTGGGTGGAAACTAGGAGAATGGGAACATGTGCTGGAGCAGAACCCCCTCTTGGTTTCCTGGGGGAGTGCTGCCTGGGGGTGTACCTGAGGTTCTCTCTCTCTCTCTCTCTCTCTCTCTCTAGCATGCCAAAAGTGTTTCCTGCACAGTTGGAGCATAGGAGGGCTAGCATGCCAAAAGTGTTGGAGGCACATAAAGAAGGCAAGTGTGCTGTGTATAGAGATGGCAGAGTAGTCATAGCAGAACGGAGGTCACAATGATAGTACGAGCCTATGAGATGCTAAAGATGTCCCCTTGGAATTGTAATGGTTCAATGAGACTTGATGCAGGTTATTTTGAGGACACTTTTCGTGGGATAGACATGGCTATGTATACAACGACACATCAATGTATAAATTCTAGATCACCGAATGTTGTGGGATACAAATGGTGTGAAGGAAACTGCTAGGGTTTGCACTGAGGACACACAGAGCGTACGACCATGTCAGAAACACAAAGAGACAGACACAGACATAGAGGGCAAAACTCAAACCCTAAACGCAAAACTCAAAACTCAAACACAAAAACTCAAACACAAATAGAAGAAGGGAGAGAGAGAACACAACTTTGAAGTGAATGAATGCTGTAAATGAATGTAAGAGTGTACAGTGTGCTCAAGGGTAGAGCAATGTCGGAGTGTGACGTCCACTGAAGACGGATCCCAAGTCTATGACCACCAGTCGGAGTGTAGGGGTGCTGAATAGTGAATGGTAGCAGGCTGGTCACCAAAATGCAGTAGTCTGGAGGCTGGAAACTGGTTAATGCAGCAGTGTACCACCGATCGGAGGCTGGAAACTGTGCACAGTTTGCTATGAACAACAGGCTGAAATAGTGTCCGAGAGTGTTAGGGTCTGCAATGCTGAAAACGCAGGCTGGCTGACCCTGGAGATGATGGACAGCAGGTTGAATAACAGTCTGGGACAGTCTGAAGCAGCCGCTAGCAGCTGAGAGCTGTCGCCTACAGCAATGGACATGCTGAAGATAATGTGGCTGTAGTCGATGATGGCTGGACAGCAGATGGAGGCGGGCTGAAGGCTGGAAACTAGGCGCCAATAGCAGTAGAGGGTGTGTGGGGTGGTGTAACCTGCAAACAAGGATGATAGCTGAATGGGGGCAGCCTGCCTATTTATAGATGTGGAAGGGTGCCCCAAAAATTAGTGTTTCCACTAAACTCTCTCAAACCGCTCCCTGTTTTAGGGTTTCCACTGAACTCTCTCAAACCGCTCCCCGTTTTAGGGTTTCCACTGAACTCTCTCAAACTGCTCCCCGTTTTACTCTAAAATAGCATTTTTAGTGTGTTTTGGGGCTGTTTAAGAGGCTAATTAGCAAGTAATGCATATTTTAGCTCAACATCCTCTCTTAGGCCCAAAATTGAGCTGAAAAGTTAGGCCAGCCATTGTGATGTTTATGTACCCCAAGGCGTCCCACCCCAGAGCAATCAAGGCATCGGACAAAGGGTGCACATTGGCTGCCTAGTGGCCTACCAAGACTACAGAGGTGATGGTTATCTTACCAAGGGAATCCAAGTAGTCACCCCAGAGAGGATAGGGCATTGGACAAAGGGTGTACGTCGGCTGCCCAGTCGCCTACCAAGCCCTACAAAGGCGGATGGAACTACATGGATTTTTTTTTTTTTGGAATAAGTAAAGTAAATTTGATGGGATGTGGCCGATTGAGTAAAAGTGACCTAGAAGACGGGAGTAGGGAGGGTACATCTAACACATCACAAAATAGTACAAGCTAACCCATCCACTCAGGGTGTCGATGATGAGGAAAAATAGGTGATGAGGTATCCATGTGATGAAGAAGGATGGTGGTGTGGTAACAATAGCTGTCGGTGGAAACAGCTTAGGATCCGCGCAAGCGGTGCTCTGGATAATGAGATGCAAAGTATGCTACATACTGAAGAATGCTTATGCAACAGGTGCTACTTGGACAGTCTCCCTCGTGGGGAAATTGTTCACTCGCCTAAGCGCCCTAGTACAAGGATAATGTAATCAGACAATGCAAAGGGTAATGTACAATAGGGGGAAGAAGCCGATGTCGAAGACAAAGTGCTGAAGCCTGTAGAATACCAAGAATGGTAGGAACCGCCTCTCAACCTAGATGTAGATGCCAAAGAAGGAAGATGAGCCTGATGTTGGTCTTCATATGGTGTCGAGAACCATAAGGAATGAAAGAAGATGAAGTGGATGAAGTGGATGAAGCACCCCGCTAGAAGAGCAAGGTAGAAAGTCACCGCCATGAGAGCATCGAGAGAGATACTGCACGATCCACCTCGGGAGGGGAAACCGCCATGCTGGAAGAAGAGGAAGCACTCCTAGGATGATGAAACCATGAAAGGAACGGTGCGCATCCCCACGTCTCTAGCCTAGGGAGGATCAAAGTAATCTACAAGTTAGCCCTACATTGAAAGACAAAACCCTGCAAAAGAGATGAGAATTTGCAAACACAGAGGTTAGTGGTGAGATGCTCCAAAGCAAAACAAAATAGAAAGAAAATCTAACTCAAAGTAAATGCAATGAATGTGTATGTGTGTGAGTAAATGCAGTGGAAGACAAAAAAATGGAAAAACTAAGGATAATGAATCCTATGGGCCCGACTCTAAGAGTGCGAAAAATGAATGCTAGATTGACCTAGGGTATTTGAAAGGACCTAGAGGCATGCGAATTGAAGAAGGTGGCTACCATCACATATATCTAGTAGCAGGGCTCTGCTAAGGGAATGCCTGACGAGGTGGAGAGGAAGGTGAGATGGATGCATGAAGTGCAACGGGATTGGAACCTGCAGACCAATCAGCCAATCCCTCAGGGGTAGTGAAAGAGATAGGCCGCTGAGGTTGTACTCAAGCCACATGTCCAGTAGCAACAACGGGTGCTGAAGGAGCAGATGAAGCAGGAGCGGAAGGCATAGCCCCACTGGACTGTGTAGTCGCAACAGTATGCTGAGGATTTTTAGGTGGAAGACCTTGGGCCTTGGAGCGACACTCCTTGTCCACATGGTCTGGTCTCTAGCAATGTGTGCAAAACTAGTTTTTCTTAGGGAGTTGCTGCCAGATAGGTCTAGATTCTTTGGTTCCATCGGAGGAAGAGGAGTCACCCTTTGATTGGCTTGCCTTTGCATCTAGCGAGTTCTTGCCACTAGTGGTTGTCCCTCCCGAAGAAGAGGCAACCAACCCCCTCTGCTCTGAATAAGGCTGTGATGAGGATTTTTTGTGGACTTGATCATACAGCCTCGCACAACACAAGAATTGGCACTCAAACTCGTAGAAGGTTGGCAATCTAGGTTGGGAGATGATGTATTGAATGAAATTGAATGCTCCGAATAAGGCTGTGATGAGGATTTTTTGTGGACTTGATCATACAGTCTCGTGCAACGCAAGAACTGGCACTCAAACTCGTAGAAGGTTGGCAATCTAGGTTGGGAGATGATGTGTTGAATGAAATTGAAGTACTTGTCAGGCAACTTATTCAAGAAGAATATAACCTGATCGTCATTTGACTTTGGAGAGCTAGTAGTGGCGAACGCGGCAAGTAACCACCTATATTCAGCCAGCTTGACTTTCAGATCATCCTCTTCCTTAATAGAGAACTCTTGAAGCTCAAAGTTGAGTTTGATGCGCCAAGTACGATCACGAGCTGCATAGCGGTTGAGAAGGTGACTCCAATGCTTTGACGCCAGCAGGAAGTTCTGCAACTGAGAGTGAAACTCAGGAAGCAATCCCTGCATGAACTCAACATTGGTTGTGGCATTGTGGGCTCTCCATTGACGGATGTAATCAGGGTGAGCTAGTCCAGGGTTCGGCATAGGCTCTAGACCAATGCCCTGAGACTCAAGCACTTACATGAAATTAGACCAAGCGGTGAAATTTGACCTGTTAAAACGTGTCTTATTCGTGAAGGTATTCTTGGCCGTTGCAACAAGAGTGGTATATCTCGGAGATGGATAGTGTGAAAAAATGTAGTGTGGGTAGGATGGGGGAGTGGAGTACACTTGGGAATGAGCCCCAGAGTGCCCACCTGGCATATGTGTAGTGTGCAAGGTGGATCCATAGGTAGGGATGGGTTGACTAGGCATGGGCATGGTAGCCACATGAGGAACCCAAGGAGGTGGGAGGGGAACACGGTGAGCAGAAGATGGGAATCCCTGTGTAGGTGTAACCCAAGGAGAGTGTGAATATGCACCATAAGTTGAGGATGGAAACCTCTGCGTATGAGTGGTCATAGGATATATGAAGTTAGGGATAGTGAGGGGGATGCCTATCACAGTCGTCCCAGGAGTTATGGGTGTGCTCATGTGTTGAAAGGTGAGAGACACTGCGTTAAAGGGTGGCATTCCCCCTAACGAAGTACCATGGTGCGAAGAGGTAGAGAATGGGGTGGAGAAGGAAAAGGTGCTAGGAGCGGAGATGGAAGATCCAACCCCTAGAGTGTGTGATGTAGATGTGAAGTGTAATCTAAGGTTTTGGAAAGATGATGAGAGGTGTGATATAGAAGAGGGTGGGATGAGAGGAAAGTGAGAAGTGTGTGTGATATGCTCAAATGAAATAGAAGCTGTAGATGTACCTGAATTTTGTCTGCTTCGTGAGTCCCCTCTATTGAAGTTCACATACACAAAGCCATCCGGATCCTGTACCTTAAAAGAAGAAACATGCGAGGGTTTTGATTCATGCAACAAAAAAGAATTGTACAAACCTGACACTTGACCTAGCTGAGATGATGAAGATGGATCGTTAGACGTTCCGAATGCCATGTGTCCTCCATGATCGGAGAGGTGGCCAGCCTCACCAACCGGTTCGGATGTGGTAGCAAAACTGGTAGGAGGGGTGTAAACATCACCATACTTGTTGTGATAGTATTCCTCAAAGTCCTCCTCTGTCATGTTAGTGAAATTTGGTGAAGGTGGAGTGTCATCCTCCTTACCGAGTCCATAATGCCATCTTAGAGCCTTCAATGATAGAGAAGCTTGATAAGACATCATAGGAATTGGAGAAGAACGTGTCTGGGACATTGTGATTCGGTTACGACTCGTATTGTGTGCCTCGCACAAAGACTAGCTCTCCACAATATCTGCAGGATACTCTTTACAAGAGCACCGGCTCTGATGCCATGTGAAGGAAACTGCTAGGGTTTGCACTGAGGACACACAGAGTGTACGACCACGACAAAAACACAGAGACAGACATAGGCACAGAGGGCAAAACTTAAACCCTAAATGCAAAACTCAAAAACTCAAATCCTAAACGCAAAACTCAAAACTCAAACACAAAAACTCAAACACAACTAGAAGAAGGGAGAGAGAGAACACAACTCTGAAGTGAATGAATGCTGTAAATGAATGTAAGAGTGTACAGTGTGCTCAAGGGCAGAGCAATGTCGGAGTGTGACGTCCACGGAAGACGGATCCCAAGTTTGTGACCACTAGTCGGAGTATAGGAGTGCTGAATAGTGAATGGCAGCAGGCTGGTCACCAAAATGCAGTAGTCTGAAGGCTGGAAACTGGTAAAGGCAGCAGTGTACCATCGATTGGAGGCTGGTAACTGTGCACAGTCTGTTGTAAACAGCAGGCTGAAATAATGTCTGAGAGTGTTAGGGCTTGCAATGCTGAATATGCAGACTGGCTGACCCTAGAGATGATGGACAACAAGCTGAACAGTAGTTTGGGACAGTCTTGAGCAGTTGCTAGCAGCTTAGAGCTGTCGTCTACAGCAATGGACAGGGTGAAGATAATGTGGCTGCAGTCGATGATGGCGAGACAGCAGATGAAGGCGGGCTGTAGGCTAGAAATTGGGCGCCAACAGCAGCAGATGGTGTGTGGGCTAGTGTAACCTGCAAACAAGGATGATAGCTGAATGGGGGCAGCCTGTCTATTTATAGATGTGGAAGGGCGCCCCAAAAATTAGGGTTTCCACTAAACTCTCTCAAACCGCTCCCTGTTTTAGGGTTTTCGCTAAACTCTCTCGAACCGTTCCCTGTTTTAGGGTTTTACTCTAAAAGAGCATTTTTAGTGTGTTTTGGGGCTGTTTAAGAGGCTAATCAGCAAGTAATGCATATTTTAGCTCAACAAATGAGAGAGCGTCTATAGACCTCAACCCCGTAGATTAGGAGGAACCAGGGGGTCAGGTGGGGTGGCTATTCTTTATTGTGAGTGCCTCCAAGTCATGATTCACGTGGTGTCAGGAGATGTGCATGCTAGATATATGTGGGTAAGGCTGAGGATAGGGCACCCGAGGGATCTATATGTTGCAATATGTTACTTTCCACGTGCCTCTTCAACATTTGCTATTGGGGAGGGATCACCATTTGAAGTACTACATGAGGATATTACGAGATATGCAAGCAGTGGGGAGATACTACTAGTGGGAGACTTTAATGCTCGAATAGGAAGTGAGTAGTCCGCCTTCTATGATACTGAACATGAAATGTTTAAGGAATTGGCATTGGATGAACTAGGGCTTGTCAGGACATCTCAAGATAAGGAGGTGATAGCATATGGATTGTTGGGTATTTGACTCATGCCTCACTTATGCCTACGCTCATATGGGAGTGTCGGTGATCAGTAGGACACTGGGGCACTTTTTGTTAAATGATGTGGATCTAGGACATGACACAAGCTATGGTGGATCAAAGATGTAAACCAAGTTCATAATGACATGGACAAGTAGAGACAAACTATTACACAAGTGAATTAGGTTCCAAGATAGATTAGCTTGGACTCATAAACACAATCTTGTGTAGAATCGACAATGACAGACACTTAACTGAAAGTACAAAGCATCATGATATTGTGTTCATTTCATAGTCAAGTACAATGCTTTATAGGCTTTGAGTTGTTCCACGCTCCTCACTGTGCATATGGGGTTCAGGACAGCTCCTCTTGGAGCATACATCATTTGTCTATTTCTCAACACCCCCCCTCAAATGATGAGTCCCTACACTTACTGGCTTTTGCCCCCCCTTCATGATAACATGGCCCGGAAGACTAGCTCATAGGCAGCCTAGTCAAGTTAAAGCTTGAGACTTTACATCTTGGCAAGGGTTGTACAAATCAAATTCACTAAGAAAAAGAAAGATCCACTATGGGAAAAACATATGAAAGATACAATGAAAGTTCTTCAAAACAATCTGTCAGAGTTGTTGATGGTAGTGGAGGCATATTCTTCTTCTTCTCCTTCTTCCATGAATTGGTTCTGGTGATGCTCACTTTGCAATTATTGGGCTCTCTTCTTGTGGAAACATTCACTGGCTACATGGCCAGTCTTACCACAATAGTGACATGTAATCCGATCCTTGTTATTGTTGTTGATGAATCCTCGACCTCTTCCTTTAGGTCCAACAGCTCCTTTGGTGTACAAAAGATTGTCCCTAGATGATGAGACATTGTCTTTTGCATTCTTGGTTTTTGCTTTGCCTTCTTCATCGAGTAGTGAGTGCTCAATATCTTTAAGTGTGAGGCTTGGAACATTTCTCAAAGTGGACACAAGATTTTCATATGGATCCTTGTTTACACTTGCAAGCAGTACGGCTACTGCTTCATCTTCCTCAATATTCTTTTTAAGGGATGCAAGTTGAGTTTTTAAACTCTTAAACTTATTAATGTGTATGGTCATAGAAGCACTGTCTTTGATATCCAGTTTATAAAACTGCATGAGAAGTTTTACCTTTGAATTCTTTGCTTGAGTACCAAACCTTTAATCAAGTTCCTCCCAGGCGGTTTTAGCATTTCTAATGCCAGATATATGATGCAGCACATCATCACTTAATCCCCAAGCAATAATGCCTAGTGCCTTATTATTCATCTTCTTCCATTCTTTGGATTTGAACTGGTCTTCTTCAACGAACCCATCTTCATCATCTTCTTTCTTGTTATCTGCATCATCTTCAAACAAGTCCCATAAGTCCTTTCGCATCAGGTGGTACATGGTCTTTTCCTTCCAGGCATGGAAGCCTTCTCCATTGAACTTTGCTATTTGCTCAAGTTCTGCCATGTTGAGCAGCTCCAATAATCTGAGAAAAGACCAGCAAGGGGGATTTGTGAAGTGTCACAAGGAGGTTAGTGTCAACTGACACTAGTTGAGTATCAATAGATACTATTCTTGAGCTTAGTATTGAATGTCGGTGCTTGATCTTCTTCTTGCTTGTTGATTTGAAGTGTTAATCTTGCTGGGAACTGAGTTCAAACTCAGATAAGAGTGGCAGTGTGTGCCTAAGTTGAAGGGAATGAGAAATTGAAGAAAAAATGAGCTTGCACCTTGATGGCTATGGCTTCCTGGATTAGGGTTTTGACCCAGGCCTGGTTTTTTTCAGATATCTAGAGCTAGAGTTGATCATTTTGAAAACTTTTTTTATGGAAATGTAGCTTACTCCATGCTCTACAAGAGCCCCATGTTAATCGTCAAGATCGGGTACAACAGTATGCGCGCAGATCAGCGAAACGTAACCAGGCGCAGTTATGGCAGCGATGTCGAATTTCAGCAATGCCAGGCTTGTAAGCATCCAATATCAGGCTTAGATGTGATAGGCAGAAGCTCTTTGAGTAGAAGAACAATCCTCCTGAAGAAAGCACACTGAAATATTGCCTGATTTGAGAGATATGAGAGCTCAAAGTGAGGTATGTCCTGCAGGCCACAAACTGGGGCTATGGCAGCAACTGACAATAGTGACAATGCTGAGGTCCAGATAGCCAAATCTCATGGATTGATGTGATACAGGGAAGCTTTGTGAGGTGGGAAACAACTTTCCAGAAGGAAGCTCAGAGAGATTTGGTATGTGGAGTGAGATACAGGAGCTTCAAGATGACAGGGTGCTGCTGGCTATGGCTGCCACAAGGTCCAACTGAGATTTGAAGTTGAAACTGAAGACATGAGCTGAATGTGGGCTGGTTAGAGATCACTAGAGATGAAGGGAGACTAGAGATTCAGAGTGTGAGCTGTGCCATGCCCAACTGGGCTCTGATACCATGTTAAATGATGTGGATCTAGGACATGACACAAGCTATGGTGGATCAAAGATGTAAACCAAGTTCATAATGACATGGACAAGTAGAGACAAACTATTACACAAGTGAATTAGGTTCCAAGATAGATTAGCTTGGACTCATAAACACAATCTTGTGTAGAATCGACAATGATAGACACTTAACTGAAAGTACAAAGCATCATGATATTGTGTTCATTTCATAGTCAAGTACAATGCTTTATAGGCTTTGAGTTGTTCCACTCTCCTCACTATGCATATGGGATTCAAGATAGCTCCTCTTGGAGCATACATCATTTGTCTATTTCTCAACACTTTTTACTTTCGGTAGGAGAGGTTTTTCCCCCAGACTTATAGTCTTATTTTCGTATGTGCTTATGTGCTTATGTTACACACTTATGGGCACTTACCGTGTTCGGGTGTGAACACCCCCTACAACCCTAAGGTTTAAGGGTTGTACTTTGTACTTTCATTCTACACTCTTTCAGTCTATTGGATTGGGTGTCGTGCTTCACTCTGTCTCTCTCACTCTCACACTGTCTGCTGCACTCTTAGCTGCACCTCGATCCTCTCACTCCCTCACATTTGGTATCAGAGCAGGGATTCAGCTCAACCTCTCGCCTTGTTCACTCCTATACCAGCAGCACCCAAATTCGCTGAGCTCTTGGTTAGCTTCAGCTTTGTCTGCTGCCCCAACTGTTGGCTATTCAGACTTGCAATCTCCACCATCAGCTCTAGGTTTACCAGCGTGTCCTCCTGCAGCTCGCCACCGCCTGTCAGTCCGCCAACGTGCAGCTCCAGACGCCCTCAGTGCCACCTGTCCCAGCGCGCCACCTGTAGACCCCGTCTGGACCAGTGCTCACCTCGTGTGCTGCGCCACCTGCCTGCGACGCCTTTGTTCAGGCATTGTCAACGACTTCGGCTCCTGCCCGCACGAAACACATTGAGATCCATTATCACTTTGTCAGAGAGAGGCTACATGCAGGTGATATCAGCCCTGTCTATTGTCCTACCACCAGTAATGTGGCAAACATCTTTACCAAAGCTCTTCCTCGTGACAAATTTGAAGCATTTCGCGATGCTTTGAATTTGATATCCTTTGGTGGCGGATGATCCTTGTACTCTTGATCACTCTTCACTCCAGGGGGGTTTGTTGGGTATTTGACTCACGCCTCACTTACGCCTACGCTCATATGGGAGTGTCCGTGATCAGTAGGACACTGGGGCACTTTTTACTCTCGGTAGGAGAGGTTTTTCCCCCAGACTTATAGTCTTATTTTCGTATGTGCTTATGTGCTTATGTTACACACTTATGGGCACTTACCGTGTTCGGGTGTGAACACCCCCTACAACCCTAAGGTTTAAGGGTTGTACTTTGTACTTTCATTCTACACTCTTTCAGTCTATTGGATTGGGTGTCGTGCTTCACTCTATCTCTCTCACTCTCACACTGTCTACTGCACTCTCAGTTGTACCTCGATCCTCTGACTCCCTCACATGGATCCCATTTACTAGCTTTAGGAAGTGATCACAAATTGGCTATATTCAACGGTCTATTAAGATGGCCGGGGGTGGATGTGTTCACTTGTTGGAACAACAAAAAAGGGGCCAATATTGTGGACTATGTAATGGGCTCGCCAGTGTTAATCCCAGAAATTAAGCATTTTGAGATATTTGATAAGCCGATTGGTATATAGCAGCTGACCATACGATCCTAAAATTTACTCTAACATGTAGTTAGAGACAAGAAACATGCACATAGTTACACACATTCCCACATTATGAATTTCTAGAGCAAATGTCGTATATCTATAGTGATGCAGTACGAGATGGCTTAAGCCAGCTAGACCAACATGAACCACTAGAAGATGTTACTAGATCTCTAGCGAAGGTTTTACATGTTGTAGCTTCAGAGGCATTCCCATGTAATATGGGCTCTACAGCAATACACAGATGTATTGCCCCTCAAAACGCTTGGTATGATGATGAGTGCAGACAGACTAAGACCCTCCTACAGAGGGATATTACACTAGAGACATGCACACACAAATAAGCAAGGAATATCTTTCATTGTCTTGTGTGGAAAAAGAAGAGAGATTATTTAGCCAAACTAGAGTCAGAGATGTATCAGCTCTTTTTGAGTAGGGACACTAAGAAGGCATGCAGGAGATTTCATGGGAGACAAGCCACAATTCAGTTGACATCACCTATTGTTACTAAATTGATTGCTTATTACGCATTCTCTATTTAGTAAATTTATGTTAATAAATTAATGAATCCCTTTTCTTTTAAGTGTTGATGATGATCTAGCGTGGCCATGAGACCATTTAGAGACCAGTATTCTTAGTGCATCACTTAATGGGGGTGATCAAAGCATTGTGATGGGCATATCTGGTACAGGTAGTACAAGTTATGAAGGGGAAAGGAAGTGTCTGCCAAGTGTAAGAGTGTACACAAGAACCAAGGAGTTACACATAAATGAAGATGGATTGAGTTCCAAGAAGAGGAAGTGCATTAGCATTGTGTATATATATTTATGTGTGCATCCGGGGATGCTTGAGAATGTTTACTTGTGTGTAATGAGCATTGCATTCATTTGGGGTCATCCTCTCCCTTACAAGTCAAGGTTTAAGGTCTTTTTTCTCTTAATGAATTAAGGAGAGAAATAATTCTTTCACTAAGAAAGACGAGAGATGTGATCCTCTGGAAGTGAGGAGAGAAGTGATTTTCTCTTTCTAAGATCTAAGATGACACAAGCTTTTATGTGGAAGTCAATCTTAAGGTTGAGGCCCAAGGCAATCTAATGAACTCTCCTTATCTATGGCTCAAGGTGGTTGCATGGACCATAAGTTAAGAATAGAGTTTAAAAAGTTGATTTTCTTAAAATAGACATGGTGAATCCATCTTTAAAATATCTCGCAATAGAAAGCCGATCTCTAAAAACGGCCCACGAATGACTCTGAAGAAGACCATAAAAGCCAGAGAAAGCAGTCGGGATGAATGAGCACGAGTGATTCCTTTCACCTCCCAGCCTTGCCTAGTATATTGCTGGCCAGACCATCGTGATCCGATTGCCAGCCGTCAAACCTTGGTGAGTCCTACTATTCTTGGACTCTCTTTAGTTCTAGGCTCCCCTTAACCCCGTTCGGGCGCCCAAGAGCCCGGACGGTCATCCTCGTGCGTGTTCCCCTTGATTTACCTTAATGTCACATTAAATGTCACTTTAATGTCACATTCAATGTTTGTGACCTTAATGTCACATTAAATATCACTTTAATGTCACATTAATGTCACATTTCCTTCCCCTTAAGAATTGGTTTCGTCCTCGAAAACGATACTTGGAAGGTCTAACTGTAAATTGGGAAACTTTTTCTTTAAAGTACTTACTCGCTCCCATGTTGAGCTTTCTTTTGAACAATCTTTCCACTTAACCAAACATTCTTGATAAATAGTTCCTTGTTCGCCTATTACGAACATTTAATATTCTTTCTGGTTCATGTGGATTAGATTGGTCATTTAATAGCTCCTCAATGTCATCATTTAAGATTAGATTATCCAAATCACCCAGCTTCTTCCTTAATTTACTTGCATGAAAAACTGGATGTATTTTACTACTAGCAGGTAGTTGGAGCTTGTAAGCCAATTCTCCCACCTTTTTAAGTATTATGAAAGGACCACAATACCTCGGTGAAAGCTTTGGACATTGTCCCTTTTTCATAGTTTTAGTTTGTTCAGGCACCTTAAGATAGACCAATTCTCCTTCTTCAAAGGAGATGTCTCTTCGGTAAGGATCTGCATATGCTCTAGCTCGATTTTGAGCCTTTTTAATATTTTCTTGAGCAAATTTTAACATACTATTCATATCCTCCAAAAAGTCTTTAGTTGCCTGAACCTTTTCCTTATGCAGTCCTACTGCAAAAGGAGCTCTGGGCTGAAACCCATACATTAACATAAATGGACTATATCCAGTGGAAGAGTGCTTGGCACTGTTATATGCAAACTCTGCTATCGGTAAATACTCTTCTCAATTAGTTTGCCTTTTACTTACATATGCCCTAAGCATATCTTCAAGGATTTGGTTAATCCTTTCAGTTTGCCCATTTGTTTGCGGATGATCCGCCGTACTCATGCTAAGTTTAGTATCCAATTTCCTAAATACCGCACGCCAAAATTGGCTATCAAATTTTCTATCCCGATCAAAAACTATATTTGCCGGAAGGCCATACAATCGGTATATGTTCTCTACAAACAATCTAGCCAATTCTGGTGTTTTAACATCAGTTGAAGTTGGAATGAACCTAGCCATTTTGGTTAACCTATTCACAATCACCTACACAGAGTCGTGCCCCCTCTGTGTTCTGGGTAAAGCAATAATAAAGTCCATGGAGATACTCTCCCATTTGCCCGAAGGAATCTCTAGTGGATGGAGAAGTCCTCCCATTTTCAATCTTTCAGCTTTATTAACCTGGCATTTATTACATTTGATCACATAGTCAAGGACATCCTTATTCATTCCAGGCCAATAGAACTGCCTTTTAATAAGACTATAAGTCTTATTAACTCGTGGATGTCCTGCGCTAGGGGTATTATGACACTCAAAGAGTATCTGGCGCCTTATTTCTATATCTTTCGGGACACATACCCTATCCTTGTAGAGTAAATAACCATTATCAATTGTAAAATTCTGCCACTTGAATCCAATTTGAGCAATCCCTGATGCTCCATTTCCTTGTTGAACATCGTCAGATATTCCTTCCTCAGTAGAAGCACTTTCATTTGGATCCCCATTTTTTATTGCTTCCCATATATTGGAATATGCCAGATCAACCTGGCATTTTCCTTTTAAAGATTCAAGCAAGTTGGAAGTGAACTGAGTAAAACTCAATTCATTAATGATGGGCATTCTGCTGAGTGCATCAGCTACTATATTATACTTTCCTTTTCTATATCTTATCTCATAGTCGAACTCTTGGAGGAGTTCGGCCCATCTGGCTTTACGACCATGTAAATCCGGTTGATCATTAAGCCTCTTAATGCTTTCATGATCCGATAAAATCAAAAGTTTGGCACCGTACAGATAGTGCCTCCATTTCTTCATTGCATGTACTATTGCATACAGCTCCCTCTCATAAACAGAATAATTCTGTTTTGCACGGTTTAATTTCTTGCTTTCAAAAGCAATTGGTCGACCTTCTTGTAATAAGATCGCGCCTATCGCCTTATCACTGGCATCAGCTTCAACCAAAAATGGTTTATTGGGATCCACTATTAATAATACTAGAGCTGTAGCAATAGCTACCTTAAGTTTTTGAAAACTTTCATTTTGGTCTGTTCCCCAATTAAAACTTTTTCCTTTCCCTTTAAGTTGGTCAGTCATTGGAACAACTATTTTGGCATAATCTCGAATGAATCTACGATAAAATCCAGATAAACCTAGGAAGATCTGCAGCTCTTCCAGGTTCCTTGGAGATGGCCATTCAATAATTGCCCTTACTTTTTCTGGATTCATGTTGATTCCCTCTTTCGAGATAATATGCCCCAAATATTTGACCTCTTGTGCAAAGAATTCACATTTAGTTTTCTTCGCATAAAGGGAATGTGTTCTTAACAGTTGGAATACTAATCGTAAGTGTTCCAAATGTTCTTCTCTTGATTTACTAAAGATCAAGATATCATCCAAGAAGACTACTACAAAATGTCCTAGATAGGGCCGTAAAACACTATTCATCAGCTTCATAAAGGTAGCTGGTGCATTAGTGAGACCAAAAGGCATCACCAAAAAATCATAATGCCCGTATCTAGTACGAAATGCTGTCTTGGGAACATCTTGTGCTTTAATTCTTACTTGGTGATAACCTGATCTTAAATCTATCTTTGTGAAGAATTTTGTCCCTTGTAATTGATCAAAAAGTTATTCCATTCTGGACATAGGAAATTTATTCTTTACCGTTATTTTATTAAGTGCTCTATAGTCAACACAAAGTCGCATAGAACCATCTTTTTTCTTTACTAATAAAATTGGTGAAGCCCAAGGTGAATTACTGGGTTGTATAAACCCTTTATCAAGGTAATCCTTAATTTGTCTTTCAACTTCTTGATGCTGTGTTGCACTTAACCTATACGGTGGTTTAGAAATAGGGTTTGCATCTTTATTTGTGTCAATTGGGTGATTTATATCACCCCTATCTGGTGGAAGGCCACTTGGTAAATCAGAAGGAAACACATCTTTAAAATCATCTAACAAACTACTTAATTCATTATTTACATTCAACTCACAAACATAAGAAAATTGTTGCTTTATATTACAGAAAGTGAAAGTGTTCTGTACAGGAAGAGACCATAACATATATACCTCACAAACTTCCTTCTTTATCAACTTCTGAACTTAACTAGAATACATCAAAGGATTATCAGATACTTCATGTTCACCTTGAATGACAAAAGTCTTACCATCTCTTTCAAATTCCAATGTATTATGATGGTAACTACGTTTTAAGGATGGTTCCAATCCCCATAGCCACTCCCTCCCTAGAGCAATATCAGCTCTTTCCATGTTCATAATTTGGAAATCAAGTTTATCTTTATATCCTTGAATCTCAATTTCCAAATTGGATACCATTGTATCCCATATTTTATTGTCTTGGCCTTGCATCATACGAACAACATATTGATACCCACTCTTTTGTTGGGGAAGTTTCAATTTTTTGACAAGTGCATAGTTAATAAAATTATGTGTAGCAGAGTTATCAATCATGACTCTAACTCTCTTTCCAGCTATCAATCCATGTACTCTAAGTAAATCATGTGGCCCAAAAGTAGGCTGCTACATAGAAGTTGACATACAACACTTGTGTTGTACATCCATGTGCAAGACCTCTAAAGATTTGTACTTTTCATGCCCCTTTAATTCTAAGGTCTGCACTACATGGATTTGTTTTTCTTTTCCCTTGCCCTTGTCCTTATCCTTTCCTTTGTCTTCCCCCTTTTTCTTTTGAGGGCAATTCCAAGCAGCATGGTTAGAGGATAGGCAATTGAAACATAACTTTAATTTTTTGGCCTTATCAAAGTCATCAGGACTTAACTTTGGCCTCATATATGGTTTCTTTTTAAAAGGTTGTTTTTTACCCTTAAAGAATGGCATTTTCCTTTTAAATTTGCCCACAAATTTTGAGGTTTCCAATTCCTTAGACGGGCTCCGTATCAGTGAGACTAGTGAGTGTACCTGGACGCACATTATCTTCATTGATTAATGCAAATTTAATTGCCTCTTCCAGCGTCTTAGGTGAACTCCTTTTTACTTCCTTTTTACAGGCTTTATCTAGTCCCCTAATGAATCCTCTTGTTTTTTGAAATTCATCTATTCCTTCCAATTTGAGGATTATCTCACGATATTCCTCCAGATATGTCAGCAGGGGTCTTCCCTTTTGTCTGACATAATCCCAATCTTCCCAATTTCTTTCCATTTCATTTTCAGGAAGGAATTCTTTCAAAAAGACGGATTCAAATTAAGCCCAAGTTTCAGGTATTTTATTTGCCTCCTTTAAAGTTCGCCACCACTTATATGCTTTGGGCCCCAAAGTTAAACTAGCCTCCAGTGCTTGGAGATGCGGTGGGGTATTTTAAAGTTTATGTAAATCTTCCCATTTTTGGAGGAAATTAAAGATTGTATCTTTATTTCTATCTTTTTCCTCCCCGTGAAACTGAGGGGGTTTCATATCCTTTAGAACTGGATTATCCCTCAACTTGTGGTGGGGTTCCTTAGGATCTCGCATAGTCACATCTAAATCTTTCGATGAAGATGGGACATCCGAGGTTTCTATTTTATTTTTATCTCTTTCTAACAATAAAGTTAATTGAGATTTTATTTCAGTGAGTGTTTGGGTTAAAAATTCCATTTGAATCCCCTGAGCTTGCACACGAGCAGTAAGATCATCAAATTGTTCTCGTGTAGCAAAAAATTCTTCCCATTGTTCTTCTTGCATCTCTGGTTCATGGGGATCTACCATAGGGTGGTCCCCAGAACTAAAACCTTCCATTACTCCCTCTTTTCCTTTTTCTGCCATTAATATAGTGGAATTTGAAAGCAAAGATAAGAAATTTGCATACAAAGTAAAGTACTTCCCTGGTTTTAATGACAGGGCAGCTGCTGCTGGATTTATTAGTAAGCCCGAAGAGTGAGGAACAATCCTTATCTTCCCGGACTAGACCAGTCACGCTGAAAATGAAGTTCTTCGGCAGAAAACGGGACGATCACTTGGACCACAAATATGTCTTTTATATGTGTGACAAATCTGACTGATTTCAGTCCGTTGGTGGCAATTTAAATGCTGGCTCAGTCGGGAGGAAACAATATTACTGCAAAATTGCTCTTTGAAGATAGCTGTGTGACATATATAGCCTGAATGCTATCTGGTACTTATCATCACGACTACAGCAGTCGTCTTCATGTTTCGCCTCACAGCTGACGCCTTTTTTACATTTCGCCTTTCGTTGACCACAATCGGATCCCTTTTTGCCTCACGCCGGGTCGTTTTGCCTCACGCGTGGTCGTTTCGCCTCACGTCGGTCGTTTCGCCTCACGCCTGGTTGTTTTGCAAAGCGTCACACTTACATGACGTGGCACACCACAAGTGACCACTTCGAAAAAATCTTCGACGGCTCACGAATGGCGGGCGACTCTCAATCGATTGGCGACCTGGCGGGTGACGGGTGACCTGACGGATGATGGACGACCTGACGAGTGACAGACGACCTAGCGGATGACGGATCATGTCCGTTGATCCATAGGCTCTGATACCAATGACAGATGACTCTGAAGAAGACCATAAAAGCCAAAGAAAGCAGTCGGGATGAATGAGCACGAGTGATTCCTTTCACCTCCCAGCCTTGCCTAGTATATTGCTGGCCAGACCATCGTGATCCGATTGCCAGCCGTCAAACCTTGGTGAGTCCTACTATTCTTGGACTCTCTTTAGTTCTAGGCTCCCCTTAACCCCGTTCGGGCGCCCAAGAGCCCGGACGGTCATCCTCGTGCGTGTTCCCCTTGATTTACCTTAATGTCACATTAAATGTCACTTTAATGTCACATTCAATGTTTGTGACCTTAATGTCACATTAAATATCACTTTAATGTCACATTAATGTCACATATCTGGTGCTAGTTGTTGGCCTAGGTCATCCATTTGGCCATAAGTGTCAGTTGGTGACACTAGAGAAGTGGCGTTTAATGGTACCTAACACCAATCTGATGGTCAAAGATGGCGCAAAGACACTCGCGAATGGAAGTTGCCTAGTCAATTTAATTATTGGACAGTCATTATTTTTCAGGGCACCAAAATAATTATTAGATTAATATTCAGTATTTAAAGACTGAAAATTAATATTTAATTATGAAAAATGCTGAAAAAACCATTTGGGAAGGTTGCCATTTATAAAAAATGCCCATGCAAGACTAGAAAACATCTTTAGAGGCTGGGGAGAGGCATTTTTATAAATTCAGCCTGCAAGAGAGAGGGAGGAGAAGCTGCTGGTTTGATTTGCAGCCATTGGAAGACCTTTTGAGGCAGCCAGGGGTAGAAGAAGACGAATCAACAGCAGGAGACAACATCTACAGGCTGTTGAGATAGGGCAACAGTAGTAAATGACTGATTTTCTTTAGTTCTTTGCATCTACAAGCTGTTCCGGTAGGGCAGCAGCTGCATTTGACTGATTTTCAGTCATTCTTCGCGACAAAACTCTGAATTTTCTCTCTCTACAGCTTTCCCTCTCATCTCCTTGCCATTTCACAGCTTTTCTCCGAAGATCTCAGCATTTGGACCCTTGGAGACTGAGAAATTTCAGATTTCTCTGCTGTAAGCTCTAATCTGCAACAGAAATTAGGGTTTAGCAGTAGCCTCGGGAAGCGTGTCAGAAATTGGAAGCTCCAAGACTTGGGCTCAACAGGGCTGAAGCTGTTTTTAGCCTATTAAAGTGGAGGGACCAATAAATAATTGAATTTGGGGCATTTTCCATCTCCATCAAAGCAGGTGAAGGCCAATTGATTGCCCGAATCAAGGGGCAAATTAGATTGAAGACTTGCTCGTCACTTTGGACAGCAAGGGGAGTTGAAATAGTGAAAGGGATTGGGAGAATCCCATTGTAAATCAACTTTTTCTTCAATGAAGCTAAAGAAATACCGAAAGGGGCACCAATTTTGGGGCCAATCAAGTGTGCATTGTCCAAGATCAGTAGGTAAATTTGTATTTTCAGATTTGCATTTATTGTTTGCTGCTGTAATTAAGTTGTAATTAGTGATTTACCACCCTATGTGAGGAGGAAGGCTGGTTACAATCAACCCTTTCAATCTTGGCACTCAAGTCTCTCTTCAAGAAGAGAAGCACTTGGAGCCTATAAAAGGGAGGCTCGAGAAGGAAAAGGAAGCATCACTTTGCATGCATGCAAGAGGAGGAGAGAAGGCGGTTCGAGTCTCACAAAGTACTGCGGAAGCTCTACTGAAATCACGCACCAAGATGAGAGCCCTACACATATTGTGTAGGAGAGAAGAAGAGAAATCAAGAAGATTAAAGGAGCCAATTTCCAAGTTGTGCAAGTGGTCTTGCTGGTTGTATACCGTGCAAGGATTTGTTTAAGTTCACGCTTACCAACCCTTGAGTTGTGCAAGTGCTGCGGAAGCTCTGCTGAAATCAGGTTCCAAGAGGAGATCCCTACACATTTGTGTAAGAGAGAAGGAGAGACTCAAGAAGGATCAAAAGGTGCCAACTTCCAAGTTATGCAAGTGTTAGCCGGTTGTATACCGTGCAAGGAACCGCGATCTTGTTCCCAAGATCTACAAGTTAAGAACTGGTTTATGTGTAACGGAGGAGCTTGCTCCTTGTCAATATTATAACTCCACAAAGGGGGGGGGGGGGGTTTACTGGCCCATCTCCTAGTCCCTAATGTGTTGTCAATCTCTCTATCTCTCTCTCTTTCTCTCTACATCTTTCTTTTCTCTCATCTGTTCTCTCTTTGCGCCAGCATGATATTCACCATATATCTTTTAAGCATATAATAAGGTCGAGTGTGTATCTCGGATCTTATAACACCTATGGTATGGCATGAACCTGATAGGGCACTGTATGATGTTTCATCACAAGAGTAGATACCTTCTCCATCAAACTCTAGGCCAACACAATGTGGTTTCTTTATGGAAAAAATGGTGGGATATGCTAATTGGAGGTTGAAGAATGGGAGAGCACATGATCAAGATGGCCTTGTGGTAGAGCATTTTGCACATGCATGTTAGGCATTGGCCCCTATCTTGGCGAATCTCTTCAATAAAGCCGTATGTGAGGGTTTTCCCTGTAAGTTGGTGTGACCACACAATAGTGCTGATTTTTAAGAGTGGAGATCCATTGGTCGCTAATAACTACCGTGCTATTATGATTGGCCACATGCTAGCAAAGATATATGCCTCTATTGTGGAACATGAGTTGAGTTGGTGGGCTGAAATAAAGAAAATACGGTTTGCAGGACAAGATGGCTTCCGCTGTGGATACAACAAGCTAGACCATATATTCAAGCTAAGGGCCTTGATTGAGGAGGGACGATCACGGAGACAAAAAATCTATTGTTGTTTTGTGGATTTTCACAAGGCTTTTGATATTGTACCACGTGTAAGACTCATGCAAAGGTTGCGAGCCATTGGGGTCCTAGAGGATATGCAGGGGTGTATTCATGCATTGTATGAAACTGTAACAGGGAGAGTATGAGTGCCTGGAGGTACAAGAGACTCAATGTCTAGCATGGTTGGTGTAAAGCAAGGCTTTCCCCTCTCTCCTTTACTGTTTGGACTGTATATTGATGAGATTTTTGATTACATACAGAGATGGGGTGGTATAGGAGCCAGCTTGGCTGGGGTACTGATACCAATTTTGTTATATGCAAACGATATGGTGCTCATCTCAAATTCACCCGAGGGACTACAATGACATCTAGATGCATTGCATGTGCTCTTTGAAGATAAAGGTCTCAAGGTTAATCTTGGAAATACTAAAATTATGGTCTTTAACACCTTGGCAGCTTGGGTGACACATTCAGAGCATTACTTTATGTATGACGGTCAGCCTGTGGAAATGGTTAGACAATATGTATACCTTGGGGTCACTTTCAAAGGGCCACAGTTTTCATGGAAGGAAACTTCAGAGGCTAGGCTTGCACTGGCGTATGCAGCTTTGGGTACCCGAGAGCAGCAGTGTGCACACATATAGTTTTAAGAGCCTCGTACCAAATTGTGGCTTTTTGACACTTTAGTTATGCCCACACTACTCTATGGGGCAGCCATTTGGAGCCCAGGACTTTATCATACTAGACGGATGCCACTAATGGACTATGATGGACCGGAAGCACAACATTATGATGGTTGGGAATATATGGAGAGATCGCTGGTCATGATGATAGCACGTATGATAAGGGCAAAAGCCTCGGTACCACAGGAGATCATCCAAGCAGAATTGGGCGGTGCATCCATGGTAGTTGAGGCATTATTCCAAGCAATTACTTTCCTCCAGAGGATATGGCAGCTCCCTAAAGATCGATACCCTAGACTAGCCTTGGAGTTTTCAAGACAGCTTGCAATAGAGAGAGATAGACAGTGTTGGTATGCACATACGAGCATGTGGCTGAACTTACATGGCATGAGTACAATACAGCTTGCAATAGAGAGAGATAGACAGTGTTGGTATGCACATACAAGCATGTGGCTGAACTTACATGGCATGAGTACAGACAGACTGCCACCGTTTGATTACAGCCTTGATTGCCCTACTTTGAGTCTCAGCTGTGTAGAGCTGAATAGTGTGATTAGAGCAGATATCACTAAAGTGGAGACAAGAAGGACTTGGTCCAAGCCCCCTTTCCCATTAGTCATGAAAATGGTACAATACCAATGCCACTTCTTGCAACTCTCTCATGATGGTCTCATAGTGAGGCCAAGATACATGGATGCTCAACTCTCCCATGGACTCCGAGTTGCTATTGGTCAGATTCGCACCTCATCGCATCAGTTGTTGATTGAGATAGGTCGATGGAGCCATATTGCAGCCAATGAGAGAATGTGCCAACTTTGTGGATGGGAGCCAGAAACGGAGGAGCACTACATCTGCAGATGTATTGTATACTATGATATCCGAGGGCCGCTATCATTGCCTCTTTAAGGAGGGCTTTGGACCACTAAGACGGGTGATGGACTATGAGGACCAAAGATGTTTAGGTCTTTTCTTATTGGAGCTCTAGCGGCGTAGAGTTGTATTGTTACGGGACAGGAGGTGACCCCAGCCTCATCCACCCCTCCAGAGAGCAGACTTTTTCAGTGTAGCTGGACCCCTAGCTGCTGCCACCCCAAACACTACATCTCCTACTGATAGGCGTCATCGAGGGACATCATCAGGCGGCATCACAATTGACAGAGCTACAGCATTACGTAGAGCACGACGCCCTAGAGTACCTACTCGGCGACATAGGCATGCCCATATGCGTCACATTCACATCATGATTGCTTGTCATAGATGCAGATTGGCGCGCTGACTCAGTCGGAGGTAGCTTGCAGAGTCTTGGTGGATTCCATAGACTGAGGAGAAGATACTTTACACGCTTTTAATCTTTTTAAACCTAGTTTTTTCAGCTTTTTCAGTTCTCCATACTTCTTATACCTCTCATCCCAATCCACCATGTAGACCTACACATTTATCTCTATCTCTTCTTCTTTGATGAGAGATGATGATACCAATTGTATTGGTTATGTTCTCATAGGCCATTCTAGCCTTTTAGAGACGTTAATAGATCTTATCTTCTCTCTCTCTAGGTTCTTTTCATAGTATACCACTAATCATCTATTAGCATGTCACACTTGGATACCTAGTGACAATCAATATTGTACATGGTTTTGTCTCATAGGCTGATTTTGGTCTCAAAACACACACACACACACATACACACACATACACATATATATATACACATACATATATATGTTGTCGCATTTATGGTGTAGAAAGTGTTCCAAGCCATTTTTTTTGGACTTGCCTTCTGGTCTTAACAGTTCTTATCACCTTCAGATTTTCCCTCTATAGAATTGGACACTAGAGTCCCTTGTGAAGTAGGCGATGTGGATGAGGAGGTCTTTTTGTGATTGTTGGATTGGATCATGCAGCTGAGTGCAACATTGTAGTTGGCATTGAACTCATACAAGGTTGGCTCTTGAGGCAATGAAATAATTTGCTGCATAAGATGGAAGTTTTTAGGTGGCAGCTTGTTTACAAATGATAGTAATCTGACCTCAATGTGCGATTGGCGGTGAGCACACACCTATATTCAGCAAGCTTGACTTTTAGATCATCTATGTGGAGAAAACTTGGAGCTCATGATTGAGTTGATTTGTCAAGTTCGATCTTTGGATGCATAGCAGTTTTAAAGATGACTCTAATGATAAAAGGCTAGGGAAAAGTGTTGTAATTGTGAGTGAACTTAGGTAGTAACCCTTGCATTAACTTGAAATTTACTTTGCCATTGCAAGCCTTCCATTGATGGATATTATCAAGGTGGAGAAATTATGTTTGAAGGTGAAGTTTTTATGGCAGGTTGGGGTATATGTGCCCAATGATGCCTCACATCGATGTGATCTATGGGATTGTTTGAAAGCAAGCTTGTTCCTTGGTACACCGGTCTTGCTCATGGGTGACTTCAATATGTGTGTTGATCCTTCACAGTCTACCTCTGAGCACTCAATGATGGATGGATCAGAAGGTTGTGTTGGGTTGTGGGTTGACTTTGCATTGGCAACTCTCAAATAGGATCTTTGATCTTGGCTTTGTCCCTTAGTTTCGGGATTTTCCTTTCATGCAGCTCAGTATATATTGTCTTGGATTTGCTTGATTGTATGTATGTTATGCAGGATGATGCTTTCTTATTGGAGATTTTGGAGATGAGGGTGTTGCAATAATACACTCTATCCAATCACTTTCCTCTATAGTTTGACATGCTTAGACAATCTATTAGCCCCTTCATACGATTTTTGGGTGGCAGGCTTGGAAAAGGTCTAGTGCTGCTCTCAATGTAGGCGCCTTTGGGTGAGTTAGCCCCCTATCTGGCGGTAGTGCTATGCAATGCCCCTAGAGATTCAAGAGAAAGAGACCTAGGCAACTTTGGTCCTCGTACTCTATAACACGGTGAAGAGTTCAAAGCTATCACAAAAGAGGTGGTGCCATCATCCTCACATGTGATAGTATACTATACATGTGTATATGTTGTGCTCCTTTGTCTTGGGCTTTCAGACATGAGGCTAGAAATCCTATCTTCCAATGGGATATTTATCTATCTGCTTGTGTCCATATGTAGCATGTGAGAGGAGGTGCAAATCTACCCAATATCAGCCCCTATGCTATGAGAGAGATGGGTTTCCATATGGCCAAGTAGTGAATCCATTAGTAGAAAGTCACAAGAAGTGACTTTGGTAAAACTCCATCCTCAATCCTAGAGGGAGTGGTGGATGGATTCATGCCCACTTTGCCTCAATCCTCAAGATATCAACTCCCATGGTACTATGAATCCTCTTTGATAGTCCCCTGTCAGAAGTGGAGCAGCGGTGGAAGCATAAACATGTGCTGAAATAAACTGCTGAAACACAAGACAAAAAGAGAAAAGAAAAGAACACGATACAGATGAGAACTCAGATGTATGCACGGGAAATGGAATCCATATATCTGAACACGAGACAGTCGCATACAACAGTGAGTCACTGGCTGCGTGGGCACTGGCACTGGCTCCTCTCTCCACAGAGTCTGCAGATGGTGAAGATGAAGTGACTGACTCAGGAGGAGCCACTGAGTATAAATAGGCTGAAAAAGTGGGGAGCAATAATACTGGTCGGACAGCATTTAATGCTGGCCGACTGGTGCATAAAATGCCCCGATGGCATAAAATGCCACACCAGAAAAATACCTAAAATACCTAATAAAAATGCCCAGCCCAGATCAAGCTCAGACTCACACATGAGCTGACAAATACTCTGCTAACACCCTCTCTCAGATCATGAGTAATCTGATACAATAGAATAGTACAATGAAAAGGGATCAGAAACTATACAACATAGAACCACCAAGTAGAACCATGGATACCCAAGCAGTGGGTGATCAAGCCACCACCAAGGTGCCTCGGAGAGAACTTGATGTCGATGTCGATCGTACCAAACACCTGAAAATAGAGAAGATCATAGCATGTCTCTGTGTCCATCACCAATGTCTCGTAGTAGCATACAAGACCATCCTGTCAAAAATGCCTCTGAACATAGGTGACCATGGATTCCCTGCCTTTGGCCAGACCGCCAAAGTGTCCCCTCATGTGAGCTCCAGACGAAAGCCTCCCGCTCTCTGTCAGATAACCAGCTTAGCATGAACCTGGATGTCAACCCCAGCTCCAGGATTTGATTCCGCCAGACTGAAGTCGATGCGTCAGGGACGTCCCTCTCTGGAACCTGTGCACCTGTATAAAAATATAGATGAGGCGCGGTTGCCCCATCTGAACACCCGCTCACACTCCCTCTCTGGCACAAGAGAGTCATGAGGGATGACCTCATCACCACCACTAGAAAGCAGCCGAGGAAGGGGCCACCAAGCCCTTCCCGCGATCCGAAGAAAAGGATCCCTTCCGCGCCTTGGACTTCACCTTGGTCGGAGGATCGGAGTCGGAGTCTGATGAAGGAGAGAACTCATCGGTAGAGTCAACATCCCGCTTCGTCTTCTGCTCCTTCTTCCTGGAAGCCGCTAACTTCTTGTAGTCCTTCCGCAAATGTCTCTTCTTGCCACAGTGGTAACACTGGGCCTTCGACTTCTTCTTTCCGTCACCCCTCTCTGAAGCTATATAAGCCTCACCTCCATAATGTGCTGGAAGCCGCCCCTGTAATCTCAAGGATGTCTCATGCAACTTAGCATCAGGGGAAGTGCACGGAGGAGCCATATGGAGAGGATAAGAAGAGAAGTAGAGAAGAGATGGAATTTAGAGAGGAAACACAGCCAAAACACAAGCACAGACTATAGAAAAAGAGAGTTCACATGCAATATAACCCAAAATCTGATCAATAGAAGACAAAATCTGCTGCAGAAAGTCAAAAAATCAGTCAAAAACTGCCAAAAACAGAGAAAACGGCCTGAAGGAACAGCCACCCAGCCACGAGAGATGCTGAATCAGCAAAACGCAGGCTGTAAACTGGAGAAAAACAGGTAGAAAACTGTCGCCAGCAGCTGCAGATGAAAAACGCAGGCAGCAGAGGGTGCGTAGGCAGTAGAGGGTGCGGAGGCAGCAGGCGATGGCAAAACTGCAAAAAACGCAGGCTGAAAACAGCCCCAAAACAGGTCGCCTGGCTGCGACAGCAGTCGTCTAATCAGCAGGGGTACAAAACAGTCCTGAAATCAGCAAGAAAACACAGCAGAAACACACATCCTGAAAACTGATACCATGTCAGAAGTGGAGCAGCGGTGGAAGCATAAACATGTGCTGAAATAAACTGCTGAAACACAAGACAAAAAGAGAAAAGAAAAGAACACGATACAGATGAGAACTCAGATGTATGCACGGGAAATGGAATCCATATATCTGAACACGAGACAGTCGCATACAACAGTGAGTCATTGGCTGCGTGGGCACTGGCACTGGCTCCTCTCTCCATAGAGTCTGCAGATGGTGAAGATGAAGTGACTGACTGAGGAGGAGCCACTGAGTATAAATAGGCTGAAAAAGTGGGGAGCAATAATGCTGGTCGGACAGCATTTAATGCTGGCCGACTGGTGCATAAAATGCCCCAATGGCATAAAATGCCACACCAGAAAAATACCTAAAATACCTAATAAAAATGCCCAGCCCAGATCAAGCTCAGACTCACACATGAGCTGACAAATACTCTGCTAACACCCTCGTGCCTGTACATGGCTTGTCATTATCTCATATAGTGCAACTGCCCATTGTGTGCCCTTTGATACTCCAATATCCTGTAGTTTGTGCATGATGCGTGTACGAGGCACTGTATCAAATGCTTTGCAGAAATTCACAAAGTAGCAATAGATCCTCTTGTGTCAGGCTTGACCCTCCTTGATAATGGATTTGAGTGTGAGGATTTAGTCTATCGTGGTGTACTCATGTTTGTCCTTGTGCTCTCTTACTCTGCATCTCGGCCCACTCAGTAAGCTCATGATCCAATAATGATCATGGCCAATGTATAGCTGATTGTGATGGTTCTGTCATTGCTAGGGATCAAAGGATTGCTACTCTTAAGGAGTGAGATTATAGTTTTGTCTGACTAGCTCATAAAGAACCCCTTAGATATTGCTCTATTGAACATGTATGCCAATATGAGTCCTAATATATCATAAGCATGTGTGAAATGTTTTGCCACTAGGCTATTGTTACATAAGGACATATATTTTTGAAATTTCACTTAATATGTGGATTAATTTTTAATCACATGGTTAAGTAAATGTTGCACATGTGAGGTGTAATTGGAGTTAGCGTAAATTTACGAGCGCGAGGCTCGAGAAAATTACGAGATGTCAAAGGCAAAAGTTGCTATAAGTTATGCTGTATAGGTACTTGGTGGTTTTTGGTGCCAGTTGTTGGCCTAGGTCATTCATTTGGCCATAAGTGTCAGTTTTGGTGACACTAGAGAAGTGGTGTTTAATAGTACCTAACGCCAATCTGATGGTCAAAGATGGTGTAGAGACACTTAGAAATGGAAGTTGCCTAGCAATCTAATTATTGGCAAGTCAGATTATTGTTCAAGGCATCGAAATAATTATTAGATTAATTTTCAATCTTTAAAGACTGAAAATTAATATTTAATTATAGATAATGTTGGAAAAACCATTTGCAAAGGTTGTCACTTGTCATGCAAGTTTGAAAAACGTCTTTAGAGGCTAGGAAGAGGCATTTTAGTGCATTCTGCTTGCAAGAGAGAGAGGAAATGCTACTGGTTTGATTTGCAGCCATTGGATAACCTTCTGAGGCAGCCAGGGGAGGAGAAGACCACTCAAAAGTAGGAGAAAGCAACTACAGGCTGTTGAGACAGGACGACAGCAGTAAATGACTAATTTTCTTAAGTTCTTCACGAAGAAAGTTTAAATTTTTTCTCTCCCCAGCATTCTTTTTCATCTCCCAGCCTTTCTATAGCCTTGCTCCGAAGATTATAGCATTGAGATCACGAGAGACTGAGAAATTTCAGATTTCTTTGCTATAAACACTAATCTGCATCAAAAATTAGGGTTTAGTAGAAGCCTTGGGAAGCATGCCAAAAATTGGAAGCTCCAAGACTTGGATTCAACAAGGATGAAGCTGTTTTAAGGCAAATTCAAGTGGAGGGACTAGCAAATCAATGAATTTGGGGCATTTTTCATCTCCATTAAAGCAGGTGAAGGCCAATTGGTTGCTGAATCAAGGGGCAAATCAGATTGAAGACTTGCTGGTCATTTCGGACAGCAAGGGGAGTTGGAATACCAAAAGGGATTGGGAAAATCCCACTATACATCAACTTCTTTTTCAATTAAGCTAAAGAAATACCGAAAGGGGTGCTAGTTGCGGGGCCAACAGGGTGCCGATTGTCCAAGATTGTAAGTTAGCATTTCTCAATTTTGTAATAAATGTTGCTATTGTAACTAAGTTGTTATTAGGGAATTACCACCCATCCAGGGAAGAAAGGCTGATTTCATGGCTCCATTGTTGGGATACTACTCAATCTCTTGATTTGGTGGGCCCAAGGCACTTGATTGCAAACCAAAGCTTTGCGCCAATGCTGATTTTTATTCTCAACTAAGAAATTACAACAATATGTCTTCATACAATAAGATGGACTCAAGGGATGATGCCTCTCAGTATGAACATTCACATGGGAATGAAGGAAATGCAATGCCTGACCTTGAACAAGGCTCAGACCATGGACAACAAGTTGAAAATGTTGCTATTAGGCAAGAGGCATGGCCTTCAGGGCATAAGGAGGCTAATGACCAGCAAAGTGAACATGAATACCAGTTCATCAAGAATTGGATGAGGACAGTAGCAAATCTCTTTGGTGAATTGGCAAAGGATCCTCAATTACCCGATTTTTGAATTCTTCGGAGAAGGATAGCAAAGACAAGAAGAAGAAGACGTCTTCAACACCTTTGGGATAGCAAGGTGCACCGAAGATAATGCCAAACCCTTACATTTGAAGCTTCCAAAGATGCTAATGAAACAAAACAATTGGTACCTACGGGGCAAGGAATGCAAATGCAAGCCCATCACAGAAGTGCCAATTCAATGGATTTTGGACAACTAGGCATGCATGCTATTATGGGACAACCAAGATATTTTGGTGGAAGCACGATTTTTCATGCTATGGTTGGACAAGAACCGCATATGGGAATGTATGGCACAAATCCCTACGGTATGCAGCAACCAATGCATAGTGTACAAGGCCCAATGTATCTGGGTATGGGTGAAAATATGCAAAACCCTATGTATGGCAGTATTGGCTTCATGCCTGGGGCACAAAGTAGCATGCTTGGTATTGCATTTGCACCCCCGAATGCTTATGGAGCTTAAGGAATGAATGTTGGTCATGAAATGCTTTGTTTGGTAGTGGTTTTGATGTAAATTCAGCAAATGCACCCTTTTTGCAGCAGCTAATGTATGACAAATTGACACCCAAAGGGGCAGCAAAAGACTATGATGAGGATGGAAAAGCAGTGAAGTTTGAGCCTTCAGTGGTACACAAAATAGACTAAAAGCTTTGACTTTCATTCAGCGGGTTGATGCAACCTATTCAAGAGTCAACTTCATTGAGTCCTCAAAGATTCGAAAGGTAGCCACTTTCTTAAAAGGGAATGCATTACTGTGGTGGTCCACTCTCTTGATGCAAAGTAGAGCATCGTCAAGGTGGGTACAATTTAAGCAAATATTTTCATTGAATTTGTTGATCAGTACCTTTGAGGTGGACATCATGACAATGTAGAATAAGCTGGATGCTAAGGAATGTAAGAATTTGGAGTAATATAATAAGAAGTTTTAGGATGCATTGTTGCATATTACTTTTTGCATTAAATCCATTGTGTCTAGCATGTCTAGCTTATAGAGAGTGCTACTACAGCTGGTACTTTGCTGCATGGGAAGGATTTGGGCTTCCTAGAGAGTGGGGAGAAACCTAATAAAAAGTTGTTTAAGGCTGAGAAAAGGGGCAGATCTGAAAATTAGCATGAAAAGAGGCCAAAATAACAAAGAAGGGGCTTGAAAACATTGGCCCAACGTAGGGAATTGATGGTTGCAAATAAATGTTTTATTTGTGAATAGGAGGGTCACATTGGAAGGGACTATCCCAATAGGTAGCATGCTGGAAAATCAGGGATATTCTAAAGGAAAGAAGCCCAAAACATCAATGGATTGGTGCCCGATGTTGTTAGTGATCATCCCAATGATGATGCTATTGAGCTGTGTAGAGCACGGGGCAAAATTAGGAATTAGCATGGATTGATTTTCTTTAATAATGGGCACGAGCCAACTTCATCTTTGTTGACATGGCATCTCGTCTAGGCAGCTTGTCTAGGTATCAAAGAGGATGAGATGGGACCCATGGGGAAAGTTGGAATGGCATGTAAAGGCTATGCAGAGCTTGTTACACTACTCATTGGAAAGCTTTGGTTGCATATATACGGAAAGATAGACAACGAAGAGTTCTTCATTGCTCCACTTGAGGGTTGTGATGTATTGCTTGGTATGCCATGGTGTCACCGCATGTATACAATGATTGATTCTCGTGCAAAAAAGATCACTATTCAGAACTGAGGATCATTTGCCAATTGCATAAACATTTCAGCTGCTGTCCTCAGTTGATCTTTTTTTTTTGCAAATAAAGTGTGGCTAATTATATTACTTTAGAGAAACCTTGAATACAAAGAAGTGCTCTTGCTCAACAGACTAGTTGGAGTTGATACAGAGTCATAGAAATATCAAATATACAGGCCTCTTAGGGCAGTCTAGGGGGGATGGGGGCAAGAAGCCATGGAGGGGGGGTGTATTGCCATTTGGGGTTGCCTGCCTGCATCATGGAAAACAAGTCCTAATAGCCCAAAGTGCGCATGAAGTGAAGACGGAGCTCCTGATGAGCTCGAGACTCGCCCTGCATTTGGTCCCATCGGCCGTAGAAGGGGTTGGATAATGGAGGTCGAGAGCTCTACCAAAGTCGCATGTATAGCAAGTCTCTCTCCTCCAAAAACCTCTTGATACTGCGCCTTCCCGATATGCCATACAATGAGACTCCCTACGATCTCCCACACCTCAGAGCGGTCTGTTGTGGGCTCCAGTACCTGGCGGATGGGTAGAGCCTCCAAGTCGGCTACTGCGCATGACCCAATCTCAATAAGGAAGATCGTGTCTTGCATCCCAATCTCATATAGAAGGTGGTGGCCTTGGTTGACTGCCTGCCAGCAAAAAGCTCCCCCATGAGATACATCCAAGGCTGGGTGCTATGCGGTAGAGGATGCGGCATGCTCCTCTCCGCACTAGCTGCGCCGCCTCACAAGACTAGAGGCAGTGCTTTGGAGTTTCCAGAAGTTGCTGTGTGCAGTGTTTACATCCTCCATCCTTTTTCATTTGGGTTAACCAACTCTCTACCGCTAGGCCTCCATGTGCCACCAGCCATACAAAATATGCTACCCTCCTTGGCCTGCAACTATCCCATAGGCGGCGCCAGAAAGTTCATCGGAAAGCATCTGTGATGCTGTTCTCTGCCCAGTAAATGCTACGTGACGGTGCCCAGTCCATGTCCTCCTGCATCAGCATGTGTTTGCCAATCCTGACTGTGTACTCTAGGAATTGTAGTGGCTTCTTGGCGACCGCAGTGACTGGCTATAGCCACTCTCTTGGATCCCACTCTAGCTCGTCAAGTGGTTTGCCCTCCCAAATCCTGAGGCGCCACTTCTGGAGCTCCTCCCAGAAAACATAGGGGTCCAGTCGCCATGTCTTCCCCTGAAGGCCCACCACCTGAATCCTCCTCCATGAAAGAACAGCTATCCCCTCATCCTGCTGCCCTTTGTGAAGGGCCAGCTGCCCCCCCTCCTGAACGGTGAAGAAAGTCCCATGCGAGGCGCCGCTCACTCTACTTGCCACCTGTAGAGGGATACTTGTCGGTGAAAACTTAGCAGCCCATACCTCCCCGAGCTCTACCGGCTCTCGTACCGGGGGGCCAAGCCACTCCTGAGGTATTGCTGCGTCAATCTCCCTTCTCCTTAACTTGACTCCTCTTTGACAACTTGAGGCCCGTTGCAATACCTCCTCGTCCACCAACTTGTACACCTCCTGCCAGGTCTGATGGTGTGAGCCGGCGGGCCGGCCTCCCAATCGGCCCATTGGATGTGGGGGTGCTCGCCGATCTGTATCCCCTCTTGATCTTTGACCTGGGGGTTCTAGATCATCGACTGACGGTCTATCTCCTCTTGGCAACCTGGGGGGCTTTGAATTAGGGCCTTACGGAGGCCTTGCCGTACACGAAGTAAGCTACGTAGGAAGGGGGATCTGGGGGGCATGATCTGGGCCGTCGTGAAGATCCATCTCAAGGACAGTCTCCAATCCCCGCCAAGCCTCGGTCTGCACTCTTGGAGACCCTCTTGTAATAGGACCTTCCAGCTCTGCCCTCTTGGTGTGAGACCGCGAACTATAAGCTTGCCCAAAAGGGTCATACTTTGATACTTTGGGTCAATGATCCCAAGCCCTCCCTCTGATTGATGCCCGATGATGGTCGCCCACGCCACCTTGGCCTAAGAGTCCCTAGAACCGTCCTACCCGGCCCAGAGGAAATTCCGTACTAGGTGGCGAAGCTGAGCAACATAGGACAAGAAGAAGCACCAACATGAGGTGATGTACCAAGCCGTCGCTAGGAGGACTTGGTTGACCACCAGGGCTCGGCCCGCTAGGGAGAGGCGAGCAGTACTCCAGTAGGTCAGCTTTCTCCGAATAGAGTTGAGGACTGGGAGAAACTACTGGGTGGGGGTGATGTCGAGTCTCACTTGGAACCCTAGGTAGCGGACGGTTTGCCCTTTGCACACCCATCTAAATCCCAAGTGGACGCCCCACTCTGTACTAGAGTCTGGGTCTGTAAAGAAACCAACCGACTTCCGCTAGTTGATTTTCGCTTGTGCTGTAGTACAAAACACCTCGAGAGCTAATCTCACTCTCTCCAGCATCAACTCATCATTCTCTATGTAAAGTGCTGTATCATTTGTATACTCTTGAGTCTAACAGCTCCGTCTCCTCTCTCACTGGAAGTTGGAGGCCACATAACCCACTCACTCGTGATCTGAGGAAGTGAGACATCGCCTCTGTAAAGAGTAGGAATAGATACGGGGCTAGTGGGCAGCCTTGCCATACCGATCTCTCCAACCGAAACTCCTCCCCTCTCCTGCCACCTATGAGAACCCTGCTGGTAGCTGATCTGTAGAGTGCAAAGATCCCATGGATCCATGCGTGGGGAAAGCCCAACCTCTCCATGGTGCCCTCCAAGAAGTCCCAGTCCACCCTGTCATAGGCTTTCTCAAAATCCAAGAGTAGTACAACCAACCCCTGCCCACTGTGCTGGGCTTACTCTGTCGCCTCAAAGAAGGTAAAGACATTGTCTAGGATGCTTCTATCCCAGACAAAACCTGTCTGTGTGTCATGAATGATGTGTGGAAGCATAGGGCGGAGTTGCCTACCAATCATCTTTGCCAGTGCCTTATAGGCAACTGGCGATAGGGTGATCAGTCTCCACTGGGATAGCTCCAACCAGTCTCCCCCTTTGGGGAGAAGATTGATAAGACCTGCCGATAAACTCCCTGGCATCCGACCTGAACTGAAAATCTCTTGGAAAGCTAGTAGTAAGGGGTCCTTTAGTACCTCCCAGAAGGTGATGAAGAAGGCCTTAGAGAGGCCATTCTCTCCCGGGCATTTCTGCCTGTCCTGTGTGTGGAAAGACTCCTCTAATCTCTTCTCTGTGAAGGGGGCTAGGAGGGAGCGTCCCATCTCCTTTGTGATGAGGGACGAGACGTGATCCCAGACCTGCTGTTTGCAATGCTGTCCTCTGACTGAGGTTATCTTCTGTTGGAAAAGGCATCTATAGTAGTCGGTGACAATCTCCATCACCTTGTCTGGGCTAGAGGGAATCCTCCCATACTGATCCTGAAGGCTGCGTATTTGCTCTCTTGAGGTGCGGGGCTGGTGTGCCTGAAAGAACTCCCTGCACATCGTGTCCCCCTTCTGCACCCAGAAGGCTGTTGAGGTGCGGAATGAGAACTCCGAGCACATGTCCTCTAGTCCGGCGATGGTTGCTCTTGCGTGCACCTCCTTTGCGTGGAGGATGGGATCCCTTGGTGTCTCCTATAATAATCTTTGCGTGGTTGCTAGGTCTCACCAGAGTGCTCTCTCCTCCTCCTAGCACTGGTACCTTGCCTGTAGGGCTGCCTCTTGTAGATACTGCTCCACTCGGCTAAGACCTCTGCAACCTCCTCTGCGATCCGGTCCCTCCTGCTCCACTCCCTAGTCCAAATCTGCTCAATCTGTCTCTTCATCTCCTCTCTCTTGTAGATCGAGCCAGGGATCTGATAGGATCGTGTACTTAGGAAAGATGCTTGGGGATCAAGTGTCACGAGGACCGGGCAGTGATCGGACAGAGTGGTGCTAGCCAAGTGCCCTATCCGGCCTCCACGAGAGCATCCCCACTCTCCCACATAAAACCTATCCAACCGCTCTAGCAAGACTCTGCCTGGCCTCATGTATCCCCACGAGAAGTCCAACGACCTTTCCCTCTTGTGGAAAGCTGGGTCTCTCCAAGCATCGCGAGCTTATATAGCCAATAGAAAGACCTCCCATACCTCCTACTCCTCCCCAGCCATGCCATGGTAGTTTCTGCCTCTACCTTGCTGGTCCTCTAAGGCCTTCAAGTTGTTGAAGTCTCCTCCAACAATCCAAGAGTCCAAATTTGGGAGTCCTGCTGCAATCTCCACCCAAAACCTGCTGTGTGCCCTGACCTCAGTGGGGACATAGACATTGAGGACTCCGAGGCATGAGTCCCCAATATCCAACGTGATCCATAGAATCCTCCTTGCCACAATCGCCCCATGATTCCATATGTAGGCGGTAAGGCTCAGGCCAATAAAGGTGCATACGCCTTCACGCCTGCCGTAGGCACCGATGGCGTATTCCCAGTAGGTGTGTGACCTGCTTGGGAGAACCTTCTCTACCCGATGGGCTTGGGCGGGGGTGAGCTTGCGTTCTTGCAGAAATAGGATGTCTATCCGTTCCGCAAGGGCCGGCTGCAACTCTTGCCGAACAATCAGCTTCTTGGAACCATGTGCCCCACTGTAGAAGAGACTATTCACATTCCAGGACGCAAGGTGTAAGCTCATGGGGAAACCTGTGACTGACCAAATAGGCATCTGTTCGGTGTGGAAGCTGCTGATGAGGAGGAAGAAATATGGGGCATGCAAGTATACTTTGCCGTAGGCCTGGATGGCGAACTCGATGGTGGCCCTCGGGCAGACCATAGGGGTGATAGATGCTCCAGGTGGTACTACTAATGCATCTATTAGCCATGCTGAGAGTCGTGACTTTGTACACTGGTAGAAACGGGCCACCCATGCCAAGGGCTACTCGATCACATCCATCGGAGCTCTCCACTGTGTAGGGGCTTGAAAGATAATGCTCAAGTGTGGGACCTCAGCACCAGCCCACCAGTTAATGTCCATCATGCAACGTGGCCACTGCCGTGCAAACAGTGCTAGTCCTCCCATCCACTGGGAGATGTGGTCCGTCACTTGACTCTTCACCTCCTCCTCTATCTGTGTCCTCGTCCAATCCCCTGAGTGAGAGGAGTGAAGGAAAAAAGTGTAGTTTGGTCCATCCAATGGTGCTAGTAGATGGACCTTGCCCCTCCTTGACTTACAAACCACAAAGATCCCCACCTCCAGAGGTAGTGGAAACTCTCCGTGCTTTGCAACTCTTAGGTAGGACCATGGGCCACTGCGGAAGAACTCCTGTGGTAACAATTATGCCTGGCTCGGGAAAGTGTGATGGGCGGCAGGGGCAGATGAGCTGGTGGCTGTGTGAGGAGGGCAAGACTGCTAGTGCGAGGAGGATGTAGGCGTGTGTGGCTCATCACCTCTTGTGGGAGAAGGGGGGGTGGGTTTGGGGGGGGTCACCTATACCGAGTGCGGATCAGGGGGGGTGCTTGGCAGGGGAGGTGGTGGGGAGAAAGAAGATCGAGGGATGGTGGGGTGGTCGGAGGTACGTGGTGGGTGTTGGGGGGGGGGACTAGTGGCCTTGGAAGAGGGGGGCGTGGCCTAGTGTCAGTGGGGGATCCATGGGAGGTGGGGGGGGGGGGGGGGTTGGGTGTGGGGGTTGTGGAATCTCAGGTGAGGTAGTCTGTGGCGTGGGTGGTGGATGTGGGGGACTGCGGTCCTACCAGGTGGGGCGGGCAGGGGGGGGGATTGCAGAGTGCTCTGTCGGGGGGTCGTCGCTCGCCCTCTCACTCCTTGCTATCGAGGTTGTCTTTGAGGAGCTGGCCGTAGCCCCCCTTGACGTCTCCCTCTTTGTCGTCTCTAAACTTGTGTGAAGCCGTCACTGTCCACCTATGGGCCTGTTAGCGGAGCCGCCTTGGCTCTAAAACGTGTGCAATTTGCTACCAGATACCCAAAGTCGTGGCAGCGCAGGGACTGCCCTAGTTGCCCAGTCACAATGACCTTCTGCCTCAATCTCCAGGAACTTTGGTATATTCTGTGTCCCTTCATGGCCACTCATACCTTTGGGACTCCTGCAGCTGTCACTGCATCAGTAAAGGAGGTAGAAAGAATTGCGCTGAAGAGTTGTCCAAAGTCCTCCACTAACTGGCGGTACTCTACCGCCAGTCTGGGGAAAGGTAAGGTGACTGGATGTCTGAGAAATCTGTTATGGAGCTCAAATGTCTCCACTGTGAAGCCGCCATACCAGGGAGCCATGTAAGTGACCCCCTTCGCAGAGGCATAGGGTGAGCTCTCCACTAACTCACGAGCTGCGTCCGCAGAGGTGAGTCGAACCATGAAGATCCCTTGGCCCATGTTGATTGCCTCCAAGATCTGGGATGTGCCAATATGTAGCGTGGAGTGGAGCCAATCTTGTAGTTGGGCCCTCGATGGGGAGTGTCCAATGACCTGACCAAAGATCGCTGTTTCTTTCAACTCCAGCTCTGTGGCACGGACGGCTAAGAGCTATTCCTCAGAGAGGATGATGCGCAAGGTGTTTGACTGGGGGGCATTCGCAGAATGCATCGGCGTCTGACTAGAGGTTTCCATTGCGCGTCCCTGCTGAGAACCTACCTATCACATTGCTGTGCTACTGGAGGGGGGAGTTGCTGCAGGGGGAGGGAGCAATTGGAGGGGGGGGGGGGGGGGAAAGGGAAGTTGCTGTTTTCAAAAACAATGGTATGTCTGCCTGGCCAGGCCTCAAGGCGGAGGAGGCAGGGGCAGCGCACGGGGGGGGGGGTGTGTCAGAGTGCAGTGATGCAGAAGCGTGGGACCAAGACTGAGAGAGAAGAGAGAGAGACAGTGGAAGATGAAGATCTGCTGTATAAAGTGTGCTGTATACAAAGATATGCAGATATGTATACGGATGCAGTGCACGGGACTGCGTGTCTCCACCTCGACGATGCAACTTGCTGTTCACCTCGAAGTCCGCTGCAGTCTACATGATCTCCAACCTGAAATCTGCAAACAGAGATGTAATTTGCACGAGCCTGCAGCCTGAAACCTGCGATCAGAGATCGGCTATAAATAGCCAGAAAATGGGTGCCAAAAATAGGCAGGTCGTCGGACTGCCATGTGGCAGTGCGACTGATCAGTCGACCTGTACCTGGTCAGTCCGACTGTACGGACAGGATCTGATCGCTAACACCCCCTCTCAGAGCCTGGACGGGGCAAAAGCCTGAGGGATCTGGCATGTCTCCAAAGTAGAGCCTGGGGAAGCGCCTTCGTAAACAAATCTGCAAGATTGTTCTCCGTCTTGCAGTACTCCACAGCGATGGTCTCATCCAGAAGCTTCTCTCTGATGAAGTGGTACTGGATTTCTATGTGCTTCGTTCGGGCATGGAAAACAAGATTCCGTGCCAAGGCAATGCAACTCTCATTGTCGCATTGCAGCAAAGTAGGCGAGGCTGGGGGCAGCCAAGCTCCTCCAACAATCTCCGAAGCCACACAGCCTCACATGTGGTGGAAGACGCGGCCCCGATACTCCGCCTCAGTAGACGAAAGGGCTACCGTGGGCTGCTTCTTGCTACTCCATGGATAACACCTGCACCCAAGGTAAAACAGTAACCTGAAGTAAACCGCCGGTGGTCCACATCACCAGCCCAATCCGAGTCGCTCCAACCTGCAAGTACAAGATCTGAACCACCTGTGCTTGCTGGATAATGAATCCCTAAATCAAATCTCCCCCTCAAATACCAAAGTATCCTCTGGGCAGCCTGCCAATGCACTGTCTGAGGTTCACTCATGAACCCCGCCAAGAGCCCAACAGCAAAACAAAGATCAACACGAGTGTTGAGGAGCCAAATCAATGATCCAATCAACTGACGGTAGCGGGAAGGATCCGCCATGGGAGAAGCTGAATGTGAAGTGGCATTCTAGACTCTCGCCCTGAAGCAATAAGGGCGGAGTAGAAAGCACCGAATCGTGGCGGCAACTAGGACAAAAGTGTGATCGCCATGTCTTCGGAGGAAATCGGCTTCCCTGCATTCTGAACCTGCATCTGAAGCTGTCTAAGCTTGTTGATGTGCTCCCGCAACGAAGAAGACTTGTTCACGGACAAGGTCCTTATCTGCACCTCCAAAGAAACCCGCTTCATAAGGGTCATCCGGTTATACATCTGATCAAGCTCCAGCCATATCTCCCGAGCCACCGTCAAGTGCTCGATGTGGGCTATCACGGCTGTAGTACAAGACAGAAAAAGAAAAGAACAAATCCGGGCATTCACTTTGTCCCAGTGAGACTGTGCCTTGGCCAACTCCGCACGAGCATCGGAAGAGAGTTTGGACTCATCTCTCACCGAGGGCCGGTCCATCTCCTCCTGTACAAGCTCCGCCAAATCGTAAGACTCAAGGATGGCCAACATCATCACACACCAGATGCGGTAATTGTCGCCATCGAGCTTTTGATCTGCGGGAAGAGCCGGTAAGATAGGCACCTTCCGGTCCATGATCGTCTGGAACTCCAAGTCAATCTCTGTAGACATCTTCACCTGTAATGCCTTCACAAACACAAAAGCAGCCCCCTCTGACTATGAAAACACAGGTTGCTAGGGCTCTTTCTTCCGCGTCCCGAACCTTCTTCACCCCCGCTGGAGGCGATGAAAAAGCAAAACCTGCACTTGAAGACTGAAAACTCAGCCTTCCTCCTCTTCAAACAGCAATAAACAGCAGCAAATCCACCAACTGGACTCCTTCCCCGCGCGCCCACGCTCGCTTCCGCCTTGTTCTGATGCGCAACCCTCCCGCTCGCCCTCGAACGCTGGAAACACAGCCTTGTGTCGCGATGGTATCTCCTCTTCAGGTTGGTTCTTCACTCAGTCAACCCTTCTACACTGCTCTGATACCATGTCAGAGTGCAGCGATGTGGAAGCGTGGGACCAAGACTGAGAGAGAGAGAACGCAGAGAGAAGAGAGAGAAAGAGACAGTGGAAGATGAAGATCTGCTATACAAAGTGTGCTGTATACAAAGATATGCAGATATGTACACGGGCGCAGTGCACAGGACTGCGTGTCTCCACCTCGATGATGCAACCTGCTGTTCACCTCGAAGTCCGCTGCAGTCTGCATGATCTCCAACCTGAAATCTGCAAACAGAGATGTAATCTGCACGAGCCTGCAGCTTGAAACTTGCGATCAGAGATCGGCTATAAATAGCCAGAAAATGGGTGCCAAAAATAGGCAGGTTGGCTGCATTAAATGCAGCCGACTGACTAGGTACAGGTCAGACTGCCACGTGGCAGTTCGACTGTACGGACAAGATCTGATTGCTAACAGGGTGAGGGCGGGGGGTGGATGGCAGAGTCTTGCTTGGCAGGGGGGCAGCTATGGGTGTAAAGAAGGCAGAGCGGGGGACATGAGGGATAGGCACAGGGGGATAGCAGGGTGGGTGGGCGGGGGGGTAGGGGTGCAGGGTGGGCGCAAGTTGGGGGGGGCTGGTTAGGGGGGGCAGCTGGTTGGTGGGCGCAACTGGAGAGGGGGGTGGTCGGGCATAGGCGGGTAGCAAGCACTGGCGCAGTGCAGGGGTAGGTCGGGCGTAGGCGGGGGGGGGGGGGGGGTGGGCGTAGGCAGGGGGGAGGCCGGGCGTAGGCAATGGTACAGCGAAAGCGGGGGCAACGTTGGTGATGTGACGTTAGGCGTGCTGCGGGCTGCGGATAGGAGACGATGAGGCGGGAGCAGAGGCGCAGGTAGGCGGGATATGGTAGGAACGGTGGGGGATTGGCACGAGAGAAATGGCGGGTGTGGGACAGCAGATGCGACGCCACGGGCAGGGAGTTTTTCCTTCAATTGATCTTTAAACTGGTCTCATCAAATTTCTCTTCCTCTTGCTGATCATTAGCTTCTAAAGGCCTAGAAGGATCCACATTTTGGTCTAAACTAACATTATCGACATGCTGTCCATCTTGTGTGTCTTGTCCCAGATTAGGCATTGCATTTTCCCCAACACTTTGCAAATTTTTAGATCGAGAGGCATCAACCTTGATCCCATCTCATTATCTAAAGACATTCTTAATGTAATTCTCAGCTGAAAACAATTTCAGCACTAGAGCAAAGCTTTTGATCTTCAATCAGGTGCCTCAAGCCCACCAATTTAAGGGAATTGATGGTATCCCTACAATGCAAACTTGAAACCAGCCTTCCTTCTCGGATAGGTAGTAGATAACCTAATTTAACACTAATTACAACAAGCATAAAATTCACATAAACTGAAATGTGTACTTTACCACTTAAATCTTGGACAATGGACAGCCTAATTGGTGGCGAAGGCCTGGAAGCGATGAAACTCCGAATCATTGGTAGTTGGCTCGATAAGAAAATGCGTCATGTGGTAAAGGCCATTAGGTTGTGCCTTGTCGCTAGCAATCACTAAACTAGTTTGAGATTCAAGGATCTCGGCTATGGTCCCTGTGAAGAAAATTGCTCACCCCAATTGGTAAAGCGACTGAATAGACAATAAGTTCACCCCAAGCTTGGGAACATGATAGACATCATCCAGCGAAATGAGATCTGGATCGTGGTTAGTGGAAAAATTGATGCCATTGTGGGCTTGAATCTTGACCTAAGAGTTATTTCCTATGCGGACTCTCCCTGTTGCAGGGGCTTGGGAAAGGAAAGTGTCCTCTATAGGGGTCATGTGATGAGTGGCTCCACTATCCACAAGCCAAATAGGTGCTGATGTGCTCGGTTGTGATGAGTATGCCTCTGTAGTCACCTCGTTGGCAGGCAATTCGCAGATGTGAACGAGACTTGCATTCAATGTCTCTAAGGAGACGGTGTGGGCCTTTGTAGACCGGTTAGACAAACCCTTTGGAGTTGAGTAGTTCATCGACTGTGATGGTTGACCGGTGGTAGTGTGGGTTTGGTCTCACCATTGCCCTTGCTGGGGGTTGCCACCGCCTCGCTTTCTTTATTGGGGGTTACCCGACTAGGGTGCAAGGGTCTGATTCTTGGATTTGGGCTGTGTGCCTCTTGCCTTAGATTGTCACTCCTCGTCATAATGCCCAACCTTTTGACAATGTTGACAATACCTATTTTTCTTAGGTACATTTTGCCATCTAGGTTTGAGAGTTGATTGCATGGTTCCTTGGGATTCACTAGCCTTATTTTGATTTTGATTTGAATTGGAATTTTGTATGCCCTTGCTCTGCTGCCCTTTTGAGAAGATGCAACAAAAGCCCCCTCTATTCGACGACGTGTTATGAAATTGATCGAATAACCATGCGTAACGCAATAACTGACACTCAAACTCATAAAATATACGCATCTAAGGCTATGAAATCACCTACTGCACAATGGAAATATTTTCGTGGTAGGTTGTTAAGAAACATGGTAATCTTATCATTAGAGGACTTAGGAGCCCTAGTGGTTGAGAGCTCAACGAGGGGATGCTGATACTCAGCCAGGTTGACTTTAAGTTATCCTTGTCTATGATTTTAAAATTTTGTAGGTCATGATCTAAATTGATGGGACAGGTCCCATCCCGAGTTGTATAGTGGTTAGTCAGGTGTGGCCAACTCTCGGATGCTAAGTTGAAATGCTGAAGTTGAGAGTGAAACCGAGGCAATAAGCCTTGCATAAGATCGATAATAGCCATGAGTGGACAACCTTGTCTGGAACAAGTGGGGAATTAGATTGGGGTTTCAACCCTTGCACTAAATCCCATACATTCTAAGAGTCTAAGACATCCCTTATCAAGTTTGACCAAGTGGTGTAGTTTGAGGTGTTGAAACATGTCTTTTCATTAAAAGCATGCTTGGTAGATGAGGAGCTAAACCATTAGGTGTTTGGGAAGGTGGATAGGTGGGGTAGGGTGGAGGATAAGATGGTGGTGGGCATGGTAGATAAAAGGGAGGAGAGGGTAATGGTGAATAGGCAGAATGGGGCTGCTGATGTTCAATGAGTGCCGATTGATGCGCATGTATCGAAGTTACTATAGTTCCATATGGTACCGAAGGTGGAGGTGGAGGCATTGGGACACAATATCCCTATCCAAATGTTAGTTGGGGCACAATGTAATGACGGGATGGTCCACTAGGTAATGCCATAGAGGCAAACTACAGTACCAAACGATCCACACTCGAGTATGTCTGGGATGTACTCCTAGAGGGATAACCTGAAAGTGTATGGGAGGTCGAGCCTCCGTCACAGGTTCACCACTCGGAAATGGGTATGTAGAGGTCCTAAAGGTTGTGCCTAAGTGTGTAGTACCCCTTGGTGTGATGTGTGGTGGTAAATGTGGTGTAGTTAATAGAAGTGGAAAGGAAGGTGCAGTGGAATTTGAGGTAGGGATGGGTGGGAGCCCAAATAGATTAGTAATAGATGTTGTGGGAAATGTTGTTGGTTCCTTTTGTCCATTAAATGCATTAAAATGCACCTACTTCAAATTGACCATGAGAAACAAAATTGTTTAAAGAAAAAGGAAGGGAAGGAATACTTACAAATTCTTATTTCAGCTTCTTACCTAGTTTTGAGTTTATAAAGAAATATGTTGTAGGAGAGAGAATGAATGCAAAGGCAAGCACGATGATGATGGCGACATCTCCTACTGATGGTGATTGGATGTAGATGTTGGCAATAGTGTAAGGATGTCTTGACAGCAACAAATGCAAGCTTTCTAATGATGGCGACAGTTGTAGGAGGTAAGTGACAGGTGGAGGAGATGGGAATTAGGTGCTAGATAGATGCAGACTATGATGGGAAGCTCTAAGTGCGATGTCATCTATGAACGGGGTGTGGATAGTGGAGATAAAACTCTTGAAACTTGCAAAAAGGAGATTGAGGGAGAATGGTGGATTGCATGTCTATTCATAGAAAGTTTTTGGGCATCCAAAATCGGGTTTGGCATGTGGGACACAGTAACTCTCTGGGATCGTCTTTCTTTTTAAAATTAATAAGGTTTCTTCATTAGTTAAGTGTGTTTTGGGGCTATCAAATTCAGGCTAATGCATTTTTAGATCACAAAGTTTTTGATCCTCTGCTCTCTATGTCCTTATTCCTCCACCCTGGACTCCTTAAGCAGTTACCATGCCCACATTTGGATCCACTGTGCACACTTCTTGTATGCATAGTGCACACTTTGAGATTCCTTCCCAAGTCTACTGCACTTCTCCACTCTATCCCCTCTATCCACCCAACCCACATTACACATCTCTACCTCTAGCACTACCACTCTTGTTGCAACAGCCAAGAATGCCTTCATAGATAAGCAATGAGTCGAATTTCACCACTTGGTTGAACTCCATGCAACAAGTGCTTGAATCTCAGGGTCTTTGGGACCTTGTTATTGGTATCGAGGACTCTTGATTAGCTGACCTTGATCACATTTGTCAATGGACAGCCTGCAATGCAACGATCAATGTTGAGTTAATACAGGGGTTGCTTCTTGAATTCCATTATCAGTTACAACATTTTCCCCTTACATCTCAGCTTTGGCATCATCTCATTGACTGTTATGTGGCACGAGATTGCACTCAATGTATCAATCTCGATTTTGAGCTTCAAGAGTTTTCCATTAAGGAAGGGGCTGATTTGAAAGTCAAGTTGGCCGAATATCAACGGTTACTCACCAACTTTGCTACTATTGGCTCCCTGAAGTCAGGCGACGGTGAAGTCACGTTTTTCTTGAACAAGTTGTCAGACAAATACTTCCATTTTATCCAACATATTATCTCACTACCTAGATTATCAACCTTCTACGAGTTTGAGTGCTAGTTCTTGTGTTACATGAGGTTGCACGATCAAGTACACAAGAAGTCCTCCATACACATCCATTTAGACGGGTGATGGTTAGTTGCCTCTTCTTTGAGAGGAAAAACCAACAGTGGCAAGAACTCGCAAGATGCGAAGGCAAGCCAAAACAAGGATGACACCCTTCCTCTGATGGAACCAAAGAAACACGACCCCTTTGGCAACAAATTTCTAGGAAAAATAGGTTTTGCACATGGGCCATGTGGGCAAGGAGTGTTGTAGGAAGACCCAGGGTCTTTCACCTAGAAAACCACAACAGATTACTCTGACTACAGCTGGTTAGTCCAAGAGGGCTATGCCTCGTGTTGCTGCACCAGCTATTGCACTTTACATATCCATTCCTAGGGCATCCATTGCCTCTTCTAAGACCACTTCACCATCTCGTCAAGCGTTTCATTGGCAGAGCCTTGGTAGTGGGCGTATGCAAGGGTGGCCATACACTTACCCTTTCTCTTTTTTAGACTTTCGCTACATCCTTACATACTCATTGCATTGCCCTTAGCTTTGCTTTCCTTTATTTTTTGTTTTGTTTTTGAGAGCATCTCACTACTCAACTTTGTGATTGTAGATTTTGATCTCTTTTGTAGGATTTTGTATTTCAGTGTAGGGCTAACATGCAGGTTTACACCAGTCCTTCCTAGGTTGGAAACAGGAGCTGTGCACCATTCCTTTCATGGTTTCATCTATTTGAAGTTTTTCTCTTTTACCAGCATGGAGGCTTCCCCTCACGTGGCCGATCCTGCAACATCTCTCTTGATGCTATCATGGCGGTGAATTCTATCCTTGCTTTTCTAGTAGGGATGTTTCATTATCTTCATCCATATGGTTCTTGTCACCACACTAAGTGTGACATCCTTAGGCTTATCTTTTTTCTTTGGTATCGACATCAAGGTTGAGAGAGGGTTTCTACCCTTTCCGGTATTCTATAGGTTTCAGCACTTGTCTTTGACATTGGCCGTCCCCCCTTGTTATACCTTCCCCTATGCATGGCATGATATCATTATCTTTGTACTAGGGCACTTGGGCAAGGGAACAATTTTCCCAGGAGGGACAATATTCAAGTGGTACCTACTGCATGAGTATTCTTTAGCATGTAGCATACTATGCATCCCATTGTACAAAGAACCATTGGACAGATCCTAAGCTGTTTCCACTAGTGGATTACACCACCCTCCTTCTTCACATGATACTTCATCACCTTTCCTTGGTCATCGACATTCACGAGCGGATCGGTAAGCTTGTATTGTTTTGTGATGCATTGGGTGTACCATCCCTACTCTTGTCTTTTGAGTCACTATTACCTAACTGGCCGCCACCCATACAATTAACTTTTCACAAAAAAAAAAACCCAAAACAAAAGTTTACTGTGGTTTCATCTGCCTTGTAGGGCTTGGTAGGCCATTGGGCAGGCAACTGACAAGCACCCTCTGTCTGATGCCATGTCTTCTATGGGGTGCCTACTTGGACTCGCTTGGTAGGATCACCATTGCCTTTGTAGTCCTGGTAGTCCATTGGGCAGCTATTGTGCACCCTTTGTCTGATGCCTTGGCTGTTTTGGGGTGGGACGCCTTGGGGTAAATGTGACTCGACTTCCCCTTTAAGCTCAATTTTGGGCCCAAGTGGGGGTGTTGAGCTAAAATACACTTTACAACTATTTTTGATGTGTGGTTTGAGAGAGTTTTAGTGGTCCCCCAAAATCCTAATTTTTGGGGCACCCTTCAACATCAGTAAATAGACAAGCTGCCCACCATTCAACCTTATCCCTTTGGTGTAGGTTTTCACTCTCAGCTACGTGTGATCCATTTGCCATTGGCAGCCCATGAACTCCCTCCTTTTTCCTATGTTCGGACTCCCCATCAGCCAGGCAATAGGTGGCAGCCCTCCATCATCATCAAGTGTTAGCCCTGTAGTCTACGTTTGGCCTTTTCTCCCACAGGTGGCATCTCGCAACCATCATGTACCTGTTGGCAACCTTCTTCTCCCTGGTGGTGGCCATCCTACAGCTGCATTTGCAGCTTCCTGCTGCCATCTTTTGCTATAGGCATCATTCTTCCTGTCACCTCTTTGGAATAATGCCTCAACTACCATGGGTGCAACACCCAATTCTGGTCGGATGATCTCTTGTGGTGCCGAGGCTTTTGCCCTTATCATACGTGCTATCATCATGACCAGCTATCTTTCCATATGTTCCTAGCTATCATAATGTTGTGCTTCCGGTCCATCACACTCCATAAGTGGCATCCGTCTAGTATGATAAAGGCTTGGACCCAAATGGCTGCCCCATAGAGTAGTGTGGGCATAACTAAAGTGTCAAAAAGCCACAATTTGGTAAGAGGCTCTTGAAATTGTATGTGTGCACACTATTGCTCTAGGGTACCCAAAGCTGCATATGCTCGTGCAAGCCTAGTCTTTGAAGTTTCCTTCCATGAAAATTGTGGCCCTTTGAAAGTGACCCCAAGATATACATATTGTCTAACCATTTCCAAAGGATGACCGTCATGCATAAAGTGATGCTCTGAGCGTATCACCCAAGCTTCCGAGGTGTTAAAGACCATAATTTTAGTCTTTCCAAGATTAACCTTGAGACCTTTATCTTCAGAGAACACATGCAATGCATCTAGATGTCGTTGTAGTCCCTCACGTGAATTTGAGATAAGCACCATGTCGTCCGCATATAACAAAATTGGTATTAGTAACCCAGCCAAGCTGGCTCCCATACCACCCCATCTCTGTATGTAATCAGAAATATCATCAATGTATAATCCAAACAACAAAGGAGAGAGGGGACAACCTTGCTTTACACCAACCGTGCTAGGCACTGAGTCTGTTGTGCCTCCAGACAATCGTACTCTCCCTGTCACAGTTTCATACAATGCATAAATACACCCCTGCATATCCTCTGGGACCCCAATGGCTCACAACCTTTGTATGAGTCTTGTATGTGGTACAGTATTAGAAGCCTTGCGGAAATCCACAAAACAACAATAAATTTTTTGTCTCTGTGATCGTCCCTCAATCAAGGCCCTTAGTGTGAATATATGGTCTAGTGTGTTGTATCCACGGTGGAAGCCAGCTTGTCCTGCAGACCGTATTTTCTTTGTTTCAGCCCACCAACTCAACTCATGCTCATATGGCCAATCATAATAGTACGGTAGGGTTTAGCGACCAATGGATCTCCACTCTTAAAATCGGCACTATTATGTGGTCACACCAACTTATTGGAAACCTCTCATATACAACTCTATTGAAGAGATTTGCCAAGATAGGGGCTAGTGCATAACATGCATGTGCAAAATGCTCTGCCACAAGGCCATTTTGATCATGTGCTCTCCCATTCTTCAACCTCCAAATGGCATATCTCACCATCTTTTTTGGAAAGAAACCACACTGTGTTGGCTTAGAGTTTGATGGACAGGGTATCTGCTCTTGTGATGGAACATCATACAGTGCCCTAGCATTTTCTTGCCATACCATAAGTGATGTCAACTGAATTGGGGGCTCTCTCCCATGAAATTTCCTCCATGCCTTCTTGCTGTTTCTGTTCAAAAAGAGCTGATACATCTCTGACTCTAGTTTGGCTAAATAATCTCTCTTCTTTTTCGGCACAAGACAACAGAAGACATTCCTTGCCTGCTTGTGTGTGCATGTCTCTAGTGTAATATCCCTTTGTAGGTGGGTCTTAGTTTGTCTTTACTCCTCATCATACCAAGCATTTTGAGGGGTAGTACATTTGCGTATTGTTGTAGGGCCCATCTTACATGGGAATGCCTCTAAAGCTGCAGCATGTAAAACCTTCGCTAGAGATCTAGTGACATCTTCTAGTGGTTCATGTTGGTCTAGCTGGCTTAAGCCAGCTCTTACTGCATCACTATAGTTATGCGACGTTTGGTCTAGAAATTCATAATGCGGGAATGCGTGTAATTGTATGGATGTTTCTTGTCTCTAACCACATGTTAGAGTAAATTTTAGGATCGCATGGTCGGCTGTCATACCAATCAGCTTATTAGATATCTCAAAATGCTTAATTTCTGGGATTAACGCTCGCGAGCCCATTACATAGTCCACAATGTTGGCCCCTTTTTTGTTGTTCCAACAAGTGAACGCATCCACCCCTGGCCATCTTAATAGACCATTGAATATAGTCAATTCGTGAGCACTTCCTAAAGCTAGCAGATGGGATCCATATGAGAGAGAGAGAGAGAGAGAGAGAGAGAGAGAGAGAGAGAGAGAGAGAGAGAGAGAGGAGATGCTCAATGGCCCACCCTTGTAAGGTGCCACCAATGATCCATGGTGCTCAACATTGTAAGGCCCTCATTATGAGGAGAAACCATGTGTGAGCCCGGAATCCCAAAGTTTGTTCTGTACATGTGTCCAGTCCGGACATTGGTAGAGTCTTGACTTATAAGTTGGATGAGGTGTATGTGACCATATGGCAAGAAGGTGACTGTTATAGGTCTAGTCTTTGTGTTAGATAGAGTAGTTAAGCTGGTAGCAACTCGAGACACACTACATTGAGTTGTGGGGAGTAGGAGTTATCAAAGACTCTGGGGGATCCCAGGAGGGTGAGTAGCCGCCTTGACAGGGGTGAGGTGGCAGTGCCTCTAGCCTAATGGTAAAGAGAATATTCCCTAGCTGACTAAGGAAGGTTCATAATATGGTCGGATAGGCCGGCTATACTACCTTCTTGGGCCATAAAAGAAAGACCCCTCCAAAGCCATCATTAACCTATCTTTCACTCAATCAGAGTTCTTTTGGCTAGCATTAAGTTCTTTGCCTATCATTTGTCTAGATCACCATCTAAGCTTCACAGTGGAAGCATATGGGTAGACAAAGCCATCTTCGTATCAACTTAGCTTTTGTTTGCTGCACCGTGTAAATTTTACATGAGAGAGAGAGAGAGAGAGAGAGAGAGAGAGAGAGCGAGAGAACTTCTTCTCCTGATGGCTTAGTGTCATCAACTATCTTGTAATCAAGTAATCTTGTATTTTTTCGTAATTAATACAATTACCTTTTACGAAAAAAAGAGAGAGAGAGAGAGAGAGAGAGAGAGAGAGAGAGAGAGAGAGAGAGAGAGAGAGAGAGATTTTACGAAAAAAAAGAGAGAGAGAGAGAGAGAGAGAGAGAGAGAGAGAGAGAGAGATTGATTGCATCCTGGCAGGAGATCTTACGTTTTTCAATTTGACGCCCTCCTGAGATTCACAAGGACGCGAATTCATTGCAAGGAGAAGTTTTGGCCTCCTCCAGATTGTTAGATTTGCCGGACAAAGATTTGCACAGACTCAAGTTTAATCGGATGGCTCGTTTGGGGTTGCAGATAGAATTTGACGGTGTTATTCTTGGGCAGTCCCGGCTTTACTCTTTTCGGCGTATTTGTTAACACTTTCGGGGACCCGGAGGATATTGTGACATCTAGTCATCCATACATGTCAAACTTCAAAGGTTCTCTCCTTTACCAGTGCTACAGCCATTGTATCCATGGCATGACTGGAAGTTTGTGATACCGGATGATTTTGAGAAGAGGTTTGCTAACCAGATATACGATTAGATGGTGGAGGCCAAGAGATGGGTCACCAGAAAAGTGAATAAATTATGGCATATTAGGGATGGCAAAAAGAAGTGGCAGGAAAGATTCCTTCAGCTTTGGAAGTCCAAGGTTCCCTATCAAGGGAAAGTCTTCTTGTGGAGACTGCTGATTGGTGGTCTTCCAACTGGAGAGGTGCTGCGTGCTTGAAAGATCTTTGTTGGTCGTTGTGTATTTTGCACTACATGTAATGAAACATTGCTTCATCTTTTTGCCTCTTATCTAGTTGCGCGATAGATTTGGTGTTTTATTTCTCGCGTGTGGCTCTTGGCGACTTAGCTATGCATAACAACCCATTCATGGATTGTGGGAAAGCTGCCCCTCATGCCTTCTTTGCATTCTGATCATTCCTGCCTGTTCCAGCTCCTAAGATGGACTGCCTTGTGGCATATTTGGCATACTCGGAATGCCTTTATTTTTGATTCGGTCTCAGGCATCCAAGGTCATGTGGCATGTATTTGAGGTTTAGTGCTATGGTAGATTTCTTCTATGATAGCAGGTCATGTGGCATGTATTCGAGGTTTAGTGCTATGGTAGATTTCTTCTATGATAGCAGCCCTGACCTCGTTCCTCCTGACATTGCTGCCTCCTGGCTCGCTATTGTTCGCTCTACACTAGCAGTGTGATTTTCTCTTTGTGTTAAAGTCCTGATAGTCTTTCATCACTTTCTTGGATGACCTGATGGTCTGATGTAAGAGAATGTAAGAGATTTAGTGAGAATGCTGACCAGATGGTCTGATGTATATATTTTTCAGAGAGAGAGTTCTAAGCTGACCTGATGGTCTGATGTAAAATATTTACTTAATTTAATTATCTTCACGAAAAAAAGAGAGAGAGATTCCTTGTGGATACCGTGACTTATGGGGCTAGATTGAGAGGGTGGTGTAGCCTATGCAACCCTTTCCTGCATGTGACTCTGATTTTCCTCGGCAAGTTTGAGATCTTGCTAGCCATCTTAATCTTCAAAAGGCCTTGGCCAATCAGGTATATCATCTCATGATTAAGGATCATCATTGACTGGTGACCAAAGTCAATTTGGTTTGGGGTATACATAAATCTAAGACTTGGTGAAAAATGACTGTGATGGAAGGTTGGTTGAACAAGACTACTCAAATGTGAGGTTTTTCTTTGGAGAGTGCTCATTGGTGGACTTCCCCTTGCCTCAGCTCTTTCAAAGTACTAAATATTGAATGCAATTACTTTTTTCGCACGACCAATGTGAAATCCTCGTCATAGATTTATTTCCTGTCCTTTAGCCGGGGAAATCTGGATCCTCTTGTTGGATATTTTGAGAGCTGTGGTTGGCATATCGCTATGCCCCTTTAACTATGTTCTTGCCAGGGCTAAATATCCCACTCCAACATAAGCACACATGAAGATTTTGTTCCATTTTTTCAGATTTTGGGGTTGTTGGCATAATTGATTCACTTGGAATGCTTTCATCATTGACTCCACCATAGGCATCTAGGGACATGTTGCTAGTATCAAGGGTCTTCTATATAGGAAGTTAGATCTCGTTTAGCATGTTGATATTCTCCCTAGGGAGGCATTAGCTTGTTGGCATATGGCAATCTCTTTTGCTTCTCTGCAATGACTTTTATATCTTTCTTGTGATTTAACTTTTGTACTCTTGTGATTTGATACGATATGATATAAACACACACACACACACACACACACACACACACACACACATTGAGAGAGAAAGAGAAAGAAAGAGTGTATTAACGTCTTTTAAAGGCCAATGTGGCCTATGAGACCAAAGCAATACATACAATGATTGTGTGTTTCTCATCCGAAATGAGAAAAGATGAAAAACATGCCTATAAGATTGAAAAGTGAAATAATGTCCTATAAAAGGAAAACATGTGGATGATCTAAAAGTAAATGTAGGAGAGAGAGAGAGAGAGAGAGAGAGAGAGAGAGAGAGAGAGAGAGAGAGAGAGCAAACTGACGTAGCTCAATTGGTTAAGTTGAATGCATGGTGACCGTAAGGTCTTGAATTCAATTCCTACATTCTATGTGGTCACTCAGTGTAGAAACAGGGAGATTTGAACCTAGGCTAGTGGGTTAATAAAATAAGTGACGTGACTCACCACTAGGGTAGTCACTTGATTACACACACACACACACACACACACACACACACACACACATACACACACAGAGTTGAGTACGCAAAGAGAAAGAGGGAGATACACACATACACACACACCCCAAATAGTTCTCCATGCTCTCATTTGGTGGACACGGGACAACTAGCTGGTCTCTCTCTTCCCTTTGGCAAACATTTTGTGAGCCAATCGTTAGTAGATAACACGTTCATGATCCTCAAAGTAGAATGAGAGAACCTCCACAAGGCATTGGATGTATGGAAGCTTTTTGGGCAAGCCTTTGGTCTTTGTATCAATGCAGCCAAATCCTCCCTCATCAGCTGTCCTAAACCAGATTTGCAGTCTTTGCAATGGCACGATGGTGATCCCTTGTGGGAATGTTATGCGGCATCTGGGTTACCCCTAGGCATTGATTCTCAGCCCAAGCAATTGTTGCAATGGATTTCTTAGAAATTGGAGGCGAAGTTTCTTTACTTGAAATGGTAGGCCTAGCCTTTCCATGCCTACCTTAAAGTGGCATAGTCCGTCATGCTTCCCACGCTTATTTTTTGCGGCTCTTGCCTTAGACTTCCTCCACCTTGAGGGATCTTACTAGACACATTTGCTTTGTGCTTTGGAAAAAGGAAAATTTGCATGCGGATATCTCGTGGATCTCTTGGAGCCATGCTTGCACTCCTAAAAGAATGGGTGGTGAGGATATTCTTGATGTGCGCACTTGCATGGTTGCTCTTTGATAGTCTCTCTTTCGTGCCACAAGCATTGATTGACACCTTTGGGTCTTTGTTGCCTGGTTCTTTTTGGAAGAGCAGGGCATGGTTCATGGTTATACGATCATTTGTGGTTCTTGGTGGTATATTCTTAATAATGATGCTCCCTTTTCCTTATCCTCTTCCTTCTTGATCGCTCATCTCATCTACTTGTGGAAGTTGGTTTTTCAAAAGGCCTAGGGGCACCTTGCGGAGGATCGTTTGGTTGCTAACCCTTTTCAAATGGAATTGCTTGTAGTGTCCAAGTTGATTTTATGGGATGGGAAGCAAGAGGCTTATCCTAAATTTAATTGTATGGTATGACTGGGCTTATCTTTAATTTCTAATGTCACTTTGGTGAGTTGCCGGGGGTTGATGTCTTTTCACACTGTTAGGCGGCTTTTTTGCATCGCTTGAGGTTATAGGGACTTGTGGGACCACCTTTTGATGATAGTGCAGCCTAGAGAGCCCTTTCTTGCCCTTGTTTTTTATCATCCTTGGTAGGGTTGGGACCTTGAAGGTTGATTCCATCTTTAAGTGCATCTACTAGTGTTGAAGTAAAGAAAAAGGAAGAAGAAAGTGTCAGATGTGGTAATGATGTATCTACTAGTCATTTGGGATTTGACGAAGACTCCATGGAAAAGGCTTCAGCTAATCAAGTGGGCCACCTTATGATAAAGGACCAGGTCACTAAGGCCAATATTGTCTGGGGCCAAGTTATATTAACGTCTACAAAAGGCCAAGTTGGCCTATGAGACCAAAAGGTTACATACAAAATGTATGGGAAGTTTTCCAAGTCCCACTAAAGCTACTATCTAGTGTTATGGTGAACTAGGTGAGTAGGTACAAAATGGTATACAGACTTGATACAATCTAGATGCAGTTCAAGTGCAGTGTGGAACTGCTCATGGAGCATGGTCATCTTAAGATGTCCCGCATGGGCTTGTCTAGAGAGAGAGAGAGAGAGAGAGAGAGAGAGAGAGAGAGAGAGTTGGTAAGATTGGATGCTTAATGGTCTGTTGTGTTTAGGCAACACATTAGTGAATCAAATACACCACTTGCTTTTATGAGACAAGGATTGGTTGGCTGAGAAGGGCAACAGTACTTGGGGTCTTCATAAAAGTAACACTTGGAGGAAATTTGTGGTGATGGTGGGTTGGCTCAAGTAAAAACCCTTTAAATACAACGTCTTTATCAGCCAAATGTTGGTTGGTGCTCTTCCTCTTGCCTCTACACTCTTGAGATGTCATATCTTGAATGGCTGCTGTTTCTTTTGTACAACATGTGAAGAAACGTCTAGTCATTGATTTCTTCCTTGTCTGTGGCAAGAAAAGTTTGGTCTTTGTGTCTGCTATTTGGTCTCGAGTGGTAGGGATGTCGATGTCTCTAAAGGACTGGGTTTTTGGACTGCACAAGCTCTCAGATCCTGTGCAGCTATATATGAAAGTTCTCTTTCACTTTTTGCACTTTTGGGATTGTTGGCACATGTGGACTATGTGGAATGCATTCATTTTTTATTCTGTAGAGTAATCTTCTCAGACAACCTCCTAGTGCTCGTACTCCAGACTCATATAGTGCTAGTATTCCCTATCTCATCTCAGTCAGAACCTCCGGGATGGGCTTCAATTTTGTGGGGCGAGAGGTGAGTGGGGTGTTGTGCTACCGTGAAGGGTTTTGGGGTTGCATCACTGCATGAGCACCAGAAAAGATACGGTGACATAGTGAACTCCCTGCCCATTGGGGGGAGGTGTTAAGGTGGACTGTTGTGATGTGTTGGCTTGGCTTGTAACAAAGCGATACTGTGTCGTGCTGACTTCCATGCTGCATAACCGTGTTGAGGTGGGTTCCTAGCCGAAAGGGGGAGCTGTGATGTTCTGTGTCGTGGCGAGTTGTGGTGTCGTGTCTACTTGAGATGCCGTGTTGAGATGGTCGGTGCGCAATGCTTGAGGCTAGGACCGAGGGGGATCCCTAACACAACTCTTGTAGTCTTTGCATGAGTCTAGCATGGGGTACGGTGTCAAAAGTCTTGAGAAATCCACAAAGTAGCGGTATACTCACCTCCCTTGTGCTCTACTCTCCGCAACGATGCCTCGGAGTGTGAGGATGTGATCAAAGTATGAAATATCATGTCTTGAACCCTGCCTGTCCACACGTCCTATGTTGGTGCTTCTTTACCCATTTGCACACTACCATGGGGTATGGTGTCAAAAGCCTTGAGAAATCCACAAAGTAGCAGTATACTGACCTCCGTTGTGCTCTACTCTCCACAACGATGCCTCGGAGTGTGAGGATGTGATCAAAGTATAAAATATCATGTCTTGAACCCTGCCTGTCCACACGTCCTATGTTGGTGCTTCTTTACCCATTTGCACAACTCATGCTCTAGTATAGATCCATAAAGCTTGGCTAGCACGTCTAACCATGACCGTCCGATAGTTTGTAGGGGAACATGGGGTCTCCAGATTTTAGGACTGGTACTCTAGTATTCTAATAGGGAAGTGTGCTTAGCTACTCTTTACAGAGTTCCTTGTACTTTGTATTTGGCCTTAGGGTTTTTTCTCCTAGGCATTATTAATAGAATTTTCTTTCTTTGAAAAAAAAGAAGAGATCAACCATAGCCTCCATGGGAGATGGGAGAGCCTTTAGTATCTCATGGCTTTCCTTTCTCCTTTATCAAACTACCTCAATTGCACCTTGCCAATGGAAGTATGTTGGTGGTGTTATAAGAAAACTCCATCAAATACCGTTTCAATTTTGATATATAGCATTTCAAAAGATCCTAAAAGTACTAAAACAGTGGTTTCAAAACTTTTGCAGTGTGCCAACCTGAGTGCATTCTGCAATGCAACACATATTGTGCAATGGTGCATGCATGGTTGGCTAGAACTTGACCGTTAATGCATATACCTTGTCTCCAAAAAATTGACACAGCTTTCCTCATGTATGCACTATGATTAGTCCCAACTCCCTCTAGTCCATGCATTGGTCACTGCCCGAAAGAGTGGTGCTCAAAATTTACTGCTTGAAGGATCTTACTGGACCTTTTCACTATCCTGTACTGCTGGCTGCCATGAGCAAGGGCCTGCTTTGCTTGTAGTTGGCAACCACTCTGATGCTTCTATGGATTGTTTTACATTCATGCAGTCCATGCATTGACAACTTACTGAAGAAGCACACCTTTTTAATTGCTTCAAGATTGGTTGCTTGCAAGATTCAACCTTTGATCACACAAGATTCTCAATGCCAGTATCTGTGCCACCTGCCATGTCCACTTTGGTGTAATAGACATCATCACTTAAGATAAATTCTGGATAATTTTTTGCAGGCGAATTTTTACTGGTTGAATGGATGGGTGTATGCATTTTACAGGAATTAATAACACATTAGCAACAAGGATGATGCAACACAATGTCAATTACAATCATGATCAACAGCCCTTCAGTTACTCTGAATAGGAGTAGATTGTGCCAGTTTCTTGCACTGCATATTTTAACTGTTGAATTTAAGGCGCGAAATATTTCCTTGAAGCATATCAAGATGCCCGTCTGGTACAATGATGGTGCATCTAGGAAAAGAGAGGGGTGGTCATCCCCCATAGCCAGCTCAGCAGCAGCAATGAGGGCAGCACAAATGATTGTTTACTGTTCTGTGCATAGGATGATTACTAAAATAAACAGAAAAGCTTGTTAAGTCAAATTCTTTTATTAAAAATTGGCTTAATTTTTTTAGGCTTGTGACACTGGAAACTTTGTGCTGGAAAGTTTAAATTCTGAGACAGAAATAATCTATAAAGAGTCATTTCCACAAGCCATAAGTGGTACTTTGAGAGTGCATCAGCAGCTGGAGCTAGAAAAATCCAGGCATGAATCTTCAAAAAAGGATCTGGAACAAGTGAAAAAAGATTATGATGAGTTCTTGAGAGACTTGGGAACACCGAATTGTATGCAACGTTCAAGTCTTGAAAAGGAGGCTTCTCCAAAGCACCTTTTATCTGTTCAGGAAAAGGATAAGAAAAGACTAACAGCTGAAGTGGAAGCTCGTCTTGCTGCAGAAGAGAAGGCAAGGTTGTATGAAGTATCAGCAGAGGTAAATGATTCTTTCAACCTGAATGCAACCTCATACATCTCTAATTGTATCAGCAAGCCTACGTGAGTGTGCACATTTATCAACATGATTCCACTTTATATAACTGAAATAAACTACTTACTAGATCATTGGAGGAAAGACAGTTTTACAGGATAAAACATTGGTTGAAATGGACCGGTTATGCTTTAACAGATGCTTTATGAAAATCTTGTCAGGCTGCAGAGAGTAGACTTTTACAGTTGCTTGATGAACGTACCAAACTACACTTGAAATTTGATGAAGAACTAGAACAAAAAGAGGCTGAGAGGGTCAGATTACAAGATCTTTTTGAGAAAGAGAAGCTAAAAAGCGAAGCTGCCAAAAGAGAGCTGCAGGAAGTGAGGGGCAAGTTTGCAGCTCTTATTAGTAGAACACCAGCCTCTCCCAAAAGTCTGCAAGAAGTAGTTTGTGAAAAGGTGCTCACACCAAGATTGCCTTCCGATGTTGTGAGTAGACAAATGGATATATTAGAAAAACATGAGATACTAGAGAAGAAAGAGGAACAGTCGGGCCCTTCTGGTAAATGCTCTAGACTTTGGAGGAGCTTTGAGATCTTGCAAGATGGAAAACATTTCTTACAGGGGAGAAACACATTATCGAAAGAGGAGGGATGTCTACTACTACAAGTGCGACAACGAGAGTTACAACTGAAGACTGCAGAAGATGCTTTTCAGGAACTTGAGAGAAAACTAAAGAGAGTAGAGATTGACAAAGGTGCAGTTAAAGGAAACCTAGAATCAGCACGAAACCACAAAGATGTGAAGCACGTTGAAAAGGCTATCCAAACTAATTGTTGGGATGATGGAGTGTATGAGAAATATAGTTACGTCTACCAGTCCCCTATTTTTGAACATGCAAAGCTCACTACAAGCAAACCCAGAAAGATGGATCCCGAAGCTTTATCCGAAGTAGACACTGATGGCAGAGCATTGAGCAGGAAGGAAGTAAGCGAAGATCAGACGGACATGGAAATCCGACAGCTTACAGAAGAGCTCAAAATCATAGGGGCAGACATGTTGAGTCACAAGGTATAATAAAATAACTAGGCTTACAATTGTTGGTTTCTGTCAACTCAGCTTAACTGTACACCTGCAGAGTATATTTTATAACCAATAATTGGACAGCTAAGATATGAAGCATATGTGCCGACTTAATTATCAATCAAGATCCACATTCATGCATGTACATGTATTAGCAGCAACTATGCTTGCAATTATCCATCCACGTTCTCATGTGTGCACATATGTGTCCATCTATACATATATGTTTAAGCACATGCATACCTGGTAATCCAGTCATTTCAGTGCTACGGCCACTTTTGCAAATGCTGTAGAAATTCTTATATAATAGCTATAAGCTCGGTGATGCAGATGCTTCTTGTCTTGATCTATTTCACCTCTGGTTTTTAACTCTTTGGAGTAAACATTGCTATGAACTATTCTCTTTGTACATTTGTGATATAATGAACATTGGTTTTGCAAAAAGAAGCATGTGTTTATGGATGCATGCATGCATATGGGTAGTCTATCCCCCACGTGCATGCACGAAGAAATATGGACTCATAAATCATCTCACATGTGGTATGCTACTAGCTAGGGGCTTGCCCCATTTGGGGTCTCCTACATGGTAACATAAAATCATTACAGAATGGAGGGAAAAAAAGAAAGAAGTAAGGTGTATAATGTCTGCAAAAGGCCAAAATGGCCTAGGAGTCCTCACTCTTTGAACATGGTACAATTGAAGATGATGCATAGGCTCTCTACTGCTATTGTCACAACCACCTTCACTGCCTTGCCACTTGCTCCTGGCAGCTGCCCGTGTTGCTGTTGCCTTATCCACCTGCGTCTCCCCTACTGCCTCTCTTGATCTGCCCCTCTCTGCTCCACCTGCCTGTCATGGTCTTTATCCTCCTCTTTGCCCTCTTCATCCTTGCTGCCATCTCACCGCCACTGCCACATGACTGCCTTCCTTGCAGCTAGCTCCACGCCTGTGGTGACAGTCTGCTGCACTCCTTTTCTGCTTCTTCATGCCTCTCCACCCCCATCCCTGATTTATGTTCTTGCAGCTCTCCCCCTTTGTAGCAGCTTTCCCTCCTCTTGGTTGGCCGGTAGCTCACTTGGGAGGTCCTTGGAGAAGTGTATGCAATGGAAGCCTCGGGTACAATGTTGGGTTGCACCCAAGCCTAACACGTTGTGTATGGTTGTTTTTGAGGAGCAGCTCTGAATGGTTTGGGCCACAGAGAAGTTGGAGGACTCAGGAGAGGGCAATCTATGGACAGGTTGTGGGTCACTCACTTTCTTGGGCACAACTTCATGATTGCTCGGCCCTACCTTTCATATTAGCACTTTGTGTATAGTTGAGGTTGTGCTGATGGGACAAGGTATCTTTATGGTTCGTCTCACTTCTACAGATTTAGCATAGGAGCTAGTTGATAGCTCACTTGTGGTTTCTGCTAAAGAGGCTATTAACACGGTCCCAATAATATAATGGTTTCACTGTCTCTAGTTTTGGATTTGTATCCTAAGTGCCCTCAGCACCCTTCTCCTCTCCTCTTTCCAGGCCTTGCGGTGGAGTATCAGTATTTGGTTGACTTCAGATGTCGCTTTTGCACCATGCTCCCTGTTCCTTTTGCAGATGTAGTGACAAGTGCAAGGGTACTGAAGGTATATGTGGTGGTCTCCAAAGCCAAGAAAATACGTACAGAGTTGCAGATTGTGGCCAGTAACTCCTCACTTGGACATCAGATAATCATCAGAGGGCAGCCGGGTTAATGTCTTAGTTGTCATGCTTTTGTACATCAGCTAGTAGAGTGTATTCAGTTTGGGTGTCGGCTTGGCAAGAGGCCACTCGCTACATGAAGTTGCACCTAGCAGCCTGTCCTACGCTTCCGCATTGCTGCACTCTAACATGCTATCAGAGCAGTGAAGATGGACTGACTGAGGGCTGAACCTATCTGAAGAGGAGATTTCAGCACGACACAAGGCTGCGTTTCCAAGATTCGAGGGCGAGTGGGAGGGCTGCACATCGGATCAAGGCGGAAGTGAGTGTGGGCGTGCGGGAAAGGAGTCTAATCGGTGAATTTGTTGCAGGTTATTGCTGTTTGAAGGGGAGAAAGGCTGCGTTTAAGGCCTTCCATTGCAGATTTTACCTTTTCATCGCCTCCGGCGGGTGAAGAAGGTTTGGGCAGCAGAGGAACCAGCCCTAGAAGGCTGTGTTTACACAATCAGAGGGGGATTGGTTTTGCGTTTGTGCAGGTATTGTAGGTTAACATGTCTACAGAGACTGATTTGGAGTTCCAGGCGATAATGGACAGGAAGATGCTTGTCCTACGGGCTCTTCCATCAGATCAAAAGCTTGATGGTGACAATTACTGCATCTGGCGGGTGATGATGTTGGCCATTTTGGAGTCTTATGATTTGGCAGAATTGGTGATGGAGGAGATTCACAGGCCCTCGGTGAGGGGTGAGTCTAAACTCTCTTCCAATGCTCGTGCGGAGTTGACCAAGGCCCAGTCTCATTGGGATAAACTGAATGCCAAGATTCGATCTTTTCTGTTTCTGTCTTGCATCACAGCCGTGATAGCTCACATCGAGCACTTGACGGTGGCTCAAGAGATATGGCTGGAGCTCGACCAGATGTACAACCGGATGACCCTGATGAAGAGGGTTTCTTTGGAGGTGCAGATGCGGACCTTGTTTGTGAATAAGTCTTCTTCGCTTCGGGAACACATTAACAAGCTTTGGCAGCTTCACATGCAGGTTCAAAATGCGGGGAAGCCTATTTCCTCTGAAGACATAGCGATCACTTTACTGTCCCAGTTACCACCACGATTTGGTACCTTTTATTCCGCTCTTATTGCATCAGGGCGGGAGTCGACTCTTCCCACCGAAGAGTTGGTTCCTATGGTCTTGTACTAAGAGAAACAATTGAAGGGACAAAATGCTTCCAAATCGGACGCTTTGGTTGATCAAGCCTCTCAGAAGAAGGGGAAGGACCAAAAGAAGAAGGAGGACAACAAAGCCAAGAAGGACAAGGAGAAGGAATCGACTTATCATATTTGTGGTAAGACTGGTCACTGAAAGAAAGATTGCCCTGACAAAGATAAAAAGGACACCAAGAAGAAGGACACGAAGGATTCTGGAGTAGTGGCTGCACCCTCATCAGCTGCTTTTCTACACTTAGCAGTCATTGAGGACTCTATTTGAAGAACTCTGATGATGCGATGACAGCTCTCGAGTCCCCAAGCTCGAGAGTGGATTGTGGACAGTGGTGCCTCATGGCACATGTCTCCTTCCGATGGTGTTGCCCATTTGCGACCTTGGCGTGGGCAGATTCTCATTGGAGACAACTCTTCTGTGTCTATTGCTGCGCGGGGTGAGATGCAGCTTATTCCAGATGGATGTGGTGGTACCCACACTTGCGAGGTGTTGCATGTGCCAGGCTTGGGGTATCATTTGCTTTCGGTCCATAAGATTTGTACTCTTGGTCTCTTGGTGGAGTTTGATAGCGATACTGTTTGCGTCCTTGATCGTGGATCGAGGAAGGTTCTCTCTACAGGGTATGAGGAGGATGGCATCTACAAGTTGAAGCCTTCCACAGCTCTTACCTCTCTTCTTCTTACCTCTTAGACACAGTCCGAGCTTTGGCATGCTCGGTTTGGCCACTTGAACTATGAGTACCTTCAGAAGGCATCGCGGGGATCGTTTTTGCCGGACATAGTGGTGAGCCATCAGCCATGTGTCTCTTGCATTCGTGGGAAATTGCATCGAGATGCGATTCCCAACAAATCTTTGCGGTGGTCTACTTCACCCATAGAGCTTGTATCTACGGATCTTTGTGGCCCGATGAGGATGGAGTCCTTGAAGGGGAGTTTGTACTTCATGTTGATCGTAGATGACTACGACAGGATGACTTGGGCCTATTTCTTGACTTTGAAGTCAGAGGCTTTCTCTCACTTCAAGGATTGGCTTCTCTTTAGGGAGAACCGTTCTGGTCGGCGATTGAAGACCTTGTGTTCAGACAAGGGAGGTGAATTTATGTCTAATGAGTTTGCTCGTTTTTGTGCAGATAGGGGCATTCACGAGGAGTTTGCTAATACCTGCACTCCCCAAGAGAATGGCATTTTGGAGCAGAAGAACCAAAGTGTGATTGAGATGGCGCGCACCATGATGGAGCATCGACAAACACCTCAGTTTTTGTGGGCCAAGATAGTGGCTACTGCAGTTCATATCCTCAATCAATCTCCCACTTTTGCCGTTGACAGGATGACACTTTTGAGGCTTACTTTGGGACTAAGCGTGATGTCTCTTATTTCAGAATCTTTGGGTGTGACGCTTATGTGCACATCCCGAAGACACATCGTGACAAGTTCTAGGCGGCTTCTCGACGACAGGTTTTTGTTGGTTACAACTCCTATTCCCAAGGTTATCGTCTGTTTGATCCCATCAAGTGGGATGTCTACATGAGCCGAGATGTGTGGTTCGTGGAAGTTCCGGCCACAGAGGGAGGTGAGGAGCACCCCGTTTTTGGAGATCCAGGGGAGAGTTGGGCTCCCGAGACAATTCCTTTGGAGCTAGAGTCTTTTGATGGAGATTCTTTTTCTGATTTAGAGTCTTCACTTCCCCCGGCCACCCCCGAGGAGCTTCCGCTGGTTGATGTTCCCGAGTCTTCAGCAAACGGAGAGCGACGGGGAGAGGTCCGGCCTCCTCCTCGTTGGGCCCATGACACACTCCGCGATTCAGGGATCGAGGGGGTCCCTGAGGAGTGGGAACTGCAGGATGGACTGCGGAGGTCACTAAGAAACCGGGCACGTTTTTCAGAGCTTGTTTGCTCCAACTATTGTTTGGTGACCCGTGTTATGCAGGATCGTGAGTCCACTTCAGTGAAGGAGGCTTTGCAGTCTGATCATTGGCGGAAGGCTATGGAAGCCGAGTTGGAGGCTATTGTTCTTGAGATCCCACAGCCCCCACACCTATCCCCACATCCCATGCTTCTCCCCCCTCCCCCCCCCAACACACACACACACACACACACCCGCGCCATGCACCTCCGTCCATCCCACCATCCCTCGATCCTCTTCCCCTCCACCACCTCCCCTACTGAGCACCCCCCCTGATCCACACCCGGTTCAAGTGATCCACTCTAGACCCACCCCCCCTCCTTCCACAGGAGGTGATGAGCCACACACGCCTACATCCTCCTCGCACTAGCAGTCTTTCCCCTTCCATACAACCACCAGCTCATTCGCCCCTGCCGTCCGTCATACTATCCCAAGACAGGCACAACTGTTGCAACAGTTCTTCCGCAGTGGCCCATGGCCCAACCTAAGAGTTGCGGAGCGCGGAGAGTTTCCACTACCTCTAGAGGTGGGGATCTTTGTGGTTCGTAAGTCAAGGAGGGGCAAGGTCCATCTACTAGCACCACTGGATGGACCAAACTACGCTTTCTTTCTTCAGTCCTCTCACTCAGGGGAGTGGACGACTACACAGATAGAGGAGGGGTTGAAGAGTTAGGTGGCGGACCACATCTCCCAGTGGATGGGGGAAGAAGGACTAGCATTGTTTGCACAGCAGTGGCCTGGTTGCATGATGGACATTAATTGGTGGGCTGGTGTCGAATCCCCACACTTAAGCATTATCTTTCAAGCCCCTCCATAGTGGAGAGCCCCGAGGGATGTGATTGAGTGGCCCCTGGCACAAGCGCGTTTCTATTGGTGTATAGAGTCATGACTCTCAGCATGGTTGATAGATGCATTGATAGTACCACTTGGAGCATCTATCACCCCTTTGGTCCGGTCGAGGGCCACCATGGGGGACCGGAGTTCGCCATCCAGACCGGCGGCAAAGCGTACTTGTATGCCTCATAGTTTCTCCTCCTCATCAGTAGCCTCCACACCAAAAAGATGCCTGTTCGGTCAGTCGTCATAGGTTTCCCCATGAGCTTACACCTTGCATCTTGGAATGTGAGTAGTCTCCACTACAGTGGGGCACGTGGTTCCAAGAAGTTGATTGTGCGGCATGAGCTACAGCCTGCCCTTGCCGAATGGATCAACATCTTACTTCTACAAGAGCACATGCTCACCCCCACCCAGGCCCAACAGGTAGGGAAGGTACTTCCGGGCAGCTCGCACACTTATTGGGAGCACGCCATAGGTGCCCACGGCTGGAGTGGAGGCGTATGCACATCTATTGGCTCGGGTCTCACCGCCCGTGTACGAGATTGTTGGGATATAAAGGCCCGGTAACCTCCGTGTATAGTACACACACATTGTACATGTGAACGCACCCTTTACGTGCCCTAAGTATAAATACATTTTATTCTTTGTGTACCAACACATTGTTGGTACACTCTTATCGATTCGTACTTTCACTCTGCTCACACTCTCTCCAGCCGTCACACTCACACTCACTCCTACTCGACCTCCATCTCTCTCAGCTGTGCCCCTCTCTTCCAACAACTGGTATCAGAGCCCAAGGTATGCTTCTCGAGAGCAAGGCATAGCTGACACGTCGTGGAGGTAGCTCGAGGTAGAAGGCCAGTGGAGTCCAGCTGACTAGGCACCAGAGAAACCAAGCAGCAACGGCCAATGGGCAGTGGCAGGTCAACGGCCTAGAATTGACAGGCAGTCGTGTGTAGGGTAGTCGGGCGGCAGGCGACTCGGCATAAGAGTGGGCTAGTCAGTCTTGACTAGTAGACGCAGACGAGAAGACAGGTGTTAGTCACTGGTTGGCGACGGGCAAGCAACGACAGACGAGCAGCGACCAGGCAGCAGATGACCCAGCGAAAGGTGTTGCGTCAGTCGTGACGTGACGGACCGCAGGTCAACGGACCCCCTCCCTTCGCTTTAAAAAAAAAAATCCCTTTTATCCTCTTCCTCTAGTCAAGACAGTTGATGGGAAATCCAAGTACAAGGCAAGGCTAATTGCCAAAGGTTATGCACAAAAGGAAGGAATTGACTTCCAAGAGGTCTTCTCACCTGTTGTGAAGATGACCACTTTACGTGCGCTTTTTGCTCTTACTGCTGTTTTGGATTTAGAGTTGTATCAAATGGATGTAAAAACAGCTTTTTTGCATGGTGTCATTGATGAGGAAATCTACATAAAACAACCCGAGGGCTTTGTAGTTCCTGGAAAAGAGCAGATGGTGTGTAAGCTAAAACGCAGCTTTATGGGCTGAAGCAAGCACCATGGCAGTGGTACAAAAAGTTTGGCACTTTTATGCTATCTCATGAGTTTACACACAACTATGCAGATCATTGCTTGTACATGAAAAAGGATACAAATGGCAGCCCCATCATACTTGTTTTGTATATCGATGATATGTTACTAGTTGGGAAAAGAAAGACTAGCTTGGATGCTCTCAAAAATCAGTTGAAATCAGCTTTCTCCATGAAAGATTTGGGAAATGTAGAGCATATTTTGGGCATGAGGATTCGTAGAGATAGAATACAGAACTTGTTGTTTTTATCTCAAGAAAAGTACATTGGAAAGGTACTGGACAGATTTAACATGGTTAAAGCTAAGCCTTTTGGGGTACCCTTACCTACTTATCTCAAGCTTAGCAAAGCCAATAGCCCGAAAGATGACGTGGAAGCAAATGCTATGAAGGGAGTTCCTTACGCATCAGCTTGTGGCTCTCTTATGTATGCTATGGTTGCTACTCGTCCAAACATTACTCATGCAGTAGGAGTTGTTAGCAGGTTTATGTCAAATCCTGTCAAAGCACATTGGGAGGTTGTTAAGTGTATTCTTTGATACCTTAAGGATACACAAAGAAAAAGTATTTGCTATGGGCAGGGTGCACTTAGTTTGCAGGGTTATTGTGATGCAGACATGGCAAGTGACTTGGACACTCGTAGGTCCACCAATGGGTATGTCTTTACAGTTGTTGGTGGGGCTGTTTCTTGGTGTTCCAGGTTGCAGAACATTGTTTCACTGAGTACCATTGAAGCTGAATACATATCAGCTTACTGAAGCTTCTAAGGAAGCTATATGGTTGAGCAGACTTGCAGATGATCTCGGCATGTCTATGGATATTGCAGTTTTGGGATGTGATTGCTAGAGTGCTGTGTATCTGGCTAAGAATGCCATGTATCATTCACGCACAAAGCATATAGATGTGCGATATCACTTCATCAGACAGATTCTCGAAGATGGTCAAATCACATTGACCAAGATTAAAATACAAGATAACCCTGCAGATGTTCTCACTAAAAGTCTAAGCAAAGCTCAGCACGAGCATTGTATTCGATTAGTGGGAGTTGGTTAGCTAGAGGTTCATATCGGACCTTAAGTGGGAGGTTGTTGGGATATAAAGGCCTGGTAACCTCCGTGTATAGTACACACACATTGTACATGTGAACACATCCTTTACATGCCCTAAGTATATATACATTTTATTCTTTGTTGGCACACTCTTATCGATTCGTACTTTCACTCTACTCACACTCTCTCTAGCTGTCACACTCACGCTCACTCCTGCTCGACCTCCATCTCTCTCAGCTGTGTCCCTCTCTTCCAACAGTGACCATGGGACGATAGTGGAAGGGAGGGTTCTATGGATCAGATTGGATATTGGAGACTTGTGCCTTGGAGTCCTCAATATCTATGCCCTTACGGAGGTTAGGGCACACAACAAGGTTTGGGTGGAGATCGGGGATGGACTCCCAGAGGTGGACTCCTGGATCATTGGAGGTGACTTCAATAACCTGGAGGCTTTGGAGGACCAACAAGGCAGAGGCAGAAACTACCAGGGCATGGCTGGGGAGGAGCAGGAGGCATGGGAGGTCTTTCTACTGGTAGTAGGAGCATGCGATGCATGGAGAGACCCTGCCTTCCACAGGAGGGAGAGATCGTTGGACTTCTCTTGGGGATATAGGCGGCTAGGTGGAGTCTTGCTAGAGTAGTTGGATAGGTTTTATGTGGGAGAGTGGGGAGGCTCTCGTGGAGGCCAGATTGAGCAGTTGGCAGGCACCACGTTGTCCGCGATCATTGCCCGGTTCTCCTGACACTTGATCTCCTAGCATCCGCCCTAGACACACCATCCTGTCGGATCCCTGACTCGATCGATAGGAGGGAGGAGGTGATGAGATAGATTGAGTAGATTTGGACTAAGGAGTGGGACAGGAGGGACCAGATAGTAGAGGAGGTTGCAAAGGTCCTAGCCGAGTCAAGTAGAATCTGCCAAGAGGCAGCCATACAGGCTAGGTAGCAGAGCTGGGAGGAGGAGAGAGCACTCCGGTGAGACCTTGTAGCCACGCAGAGATTATTATAGGAGGCACCAGGGGATCCCACCCTCTACGCACAGGAGGTGCACGCGCGAGCAGCCATTGTTGGCATAGAGGATAGGTGCTCGGAGTTCTCTTTCTGAACCTTGGCAGGCTTCTGGGCGCGGAAGGGGGATATGATGTGTAGGAAGTTCTTCCAGGTTCACTAGTCTCGCACCTCAGGAGAGTAGATACGCAGCCTTTGGGATCAGTATGGAAGGACTTGTTTTAGCCCAGATGAGGTGATGGAGATTGCCACCGACTATTACGCGCGTCTTTTCCAACAGGGGATAGCTTCAGCTAGAGGACAGAGATGTAGACATTAGGTCTCGGATCGCATCCCGTCTCTCGTCATAGAGGAGATGGGATGCTCTCTTCTAGCCCCCTTCACAGAGGAACTAGAGGAGGCTTTCCATACACAGGATGGGTAGAAATGCCCGGGAGAGGATGGCCTCTCTCAGGCCTTTTTCACTACCTATTGGGAAGTGGTGAAGGACCCTACTGATGGCCTTCCAGGAGATTTTCACTTTAGGACAGATACCAGGGAGTCTTTTAGCAGGCCTTATCAGACTTCTCCCCAAAGGGAGAGAGCGGTTGGAGCTTTTCTAGTGGAGACCGATCACCTTATTGTTAGTGGCCTATAAGGCACTGGAAAAGATGATTGGTAGGAGACTACGCCCCGTAAATGTATTTACCTTCTTTGAGGCGACAAAGTGGGCTCAGCACAGTGGGCAGAGACTGGCTGTACTACTCTTGGATTTCGAGAAAGCTTATGACAGGGTGGACTAGGATTTCCTAGAGGGCACCATGGTGAGGTTGGAATTCCCCCAGGTTTGGATTCGCGGGTTATCCGCCCTTTACAAATTGGCCACTAGCAGTGTTCTCATAGGCGGAAGGCGAGGAGAGGAGTTTCAGCTTGAGAGATCGGTTTGACAGGGCTGCCCCCTGGCCCCATACCTGTTTCTACTCTTTGCAGAGGCGATGTCTCACTTCCTCAGGTCACATGTGAGCGGATTACGCGGCCTCCGACTTCCAGTGAGAGAGGAGACCGAGTTGTTAGACTCAGAGTAAACAGATGATACAACACTCTACATTGAGGATGATGAGTTGATGCTGGAGAGAGTGAGGTTGGCTCTTGACATGTTCTGTTTTGCAGCGGGAGCGAAAATCAACTGGTGAAAGTCGGTCGGTTTCCTCACAGACCCGGACTCTAGCACGGAGTGGAGCGTCCACCTGGGATTTAGATGGGTGAGTAGAGGATAGACCGTCGGGTACCTAGGATTCTTGGTGGGACTTGACATCACTCCTGCCCAGCAGTTTCTTCTTGTTCTTGACTCTATTCGGAGGAAACTGACCTAGTGGAGCACGGCTCGCCTCTCACTAGCCGGCCGAGCCCTGGTGGTTAACCAAGTCCTCCTAGCGACGGCCTGGTACATCGCCTCGTGTTGGTGCTTCTCCTTCTCATGCGTAGTGCAGCTTCGCCGCCTAGTACGGAATTTCCTTTGGTCAAGGTCAGATGGTTCCAGGGATTCCAGGGCCAAGGTGGCGTGGGTGACCATCATACGACATTGGTCAGAGGGAGGGCTTGGGATCATAGACCTAGAGTATCAGAGTATGGCCCTGTTGGGCAAGCTAGTTGTCCGCGGCCTCACACCAAGTGGGCAGACCTGGAAGGTCTTATTGTAGGAGGGTCTTCAGGACTGTAGATCGAGGCTTGGCGGTGAGTGGAGGCCGTCCTTGAGATGGATCTTCACGTCAGCCTAGATCACCCCCCAGATTACCTTTCCTACGCAGCTTACTCTGCGTGTGGCAAGGCCTCGGGAAGGCCCTGATCTACAGCTCCCCAGGATGCTAGGAAGAGATAGACCATCAGCCGGTGATCTGGAACCCCTAGGTCAAAGATCGGGAAGGGGCATAGATCGGCGAGTGCCCCCACACCCAGTGGGTTGGTTGGGAGGCCGGCCTGGCTCATACCATCAGGACATGGCGGGAGGTGTACAGGATGGCGGATGAGGAGGTGCTGCAGCGAGTATCAGGTTGCCAAAGAGGAGTGGAGTTGAGGAGAAGGGAGATAGATGCAGCCATATCTTTGGAGTGGCTTGCTCCTCCGATACGAGAGCTGATAGAGCCCAGGGAGGTATGGGCAGCTAGGTTTTTACTGGCAAGCTTTCCCCTACAGGTGGCAAGTAGAGTGGGCGGCACCCTGCAGGGGACTTTCTTCGCCGTTTAGGAGGGGGGGCATCTCAGAGGGCAGCAGGATGAGGGGATAGCTGCCCTCTCGTGGAGGAGGATTCGGATAGTGGGCCTTCAGGGGAAGACATGTGAACTGGACCGCTATGTTTTCTGGAAGGAGCTCAAGGAGTGGCCTTTGGATCTGGGAGGGCAGACCACTTGATGAGCTGGAGTGGGATCCAGGAGAGTGGCTATGGCCGGTCACTGCGGTCGCCAAGAAGCCACCGAGGTTTCTAGAGTACACTCCTACAATTGACAGACACGTATTGATGCAGGAGGATATGTATTGGGCGCCGTCACGTAGCAGGCACTGGGCGGAGCACAACATTACGGAGCCTTTCTGACAGACCTTTTGGTGCTACTTATGGGATAGTTGGAGGCCTAGGAGGGTGTCGTATTTCTTGTGGCTAGTGGCACATGGAGGCTTGGTTGTGGGAAGTTGGCTTGCCCAGATACAGGAGGGAGGTTGTAAGCGCTGCACACAGCAGCCTCTGGAAACCCCAAAGCACTGCCTTTGGTCATGTGAGAGGTGCAGCTTGTGTGGAGAGGAGCATGCCGCATCTTTCGCCGCATAGCACCCAGCCTTGGATGTATCTCATGGGGAGCTTTCTGTTGGCAGACAGTTAGCTAGGGCCGTCACCTTCTGTATGAGGCTGGGATGTAGGACACGATATTCATTATCGAGGCAGGGTCGTGCGCAGTGGTCGGTTTGGTGGAGGCTCTACCCATCTGCCAGGTACTGGAGCCCATATCAGACGGTTCGGAGATATGGGAGATCATAAGGAGTCTTACTGGATGGCATATTTGTAAGGCGTGGTGTCAGGAGGCTTTCAACGGAGAGAGACTTTTAGTACAGGCGACCTTAGCAGAGCTCTGGACCTCCATCATCCACTCCCTCCGCAGTCGTTGGGATCCGGTGCAGGGCGAGTGCAGGGCTTGATAGGAGCTCCATTGTCATTCATGCGCACTTGGGGTGGCCAGGACCTGTTTTTTGTGATGCAGGCAGGCAACTCCGGTTGGTGATACCCCCCCCACCCCCACATGGCTTCTTGCCCGCATACCCCCCTGAGAATAGCTGCCACATCTTCCATAGCTCCTCCAGTGAAATTGGTATCTTCATCCATTATTGCTGCCCAATGTTTGGCACCCTCCCTCTGGTTGCGTTCGGCATCGTTGTCATTGCTAACCCCTCTTGTTGCTTGCGTTTGGACTCTACAATCCCAAGTTTCAGGTGGCAGCCCTTCGTCTGCGTCAAGCAACAGTTTGCAACCTGCGTTTGGTCCTTCTCTCCACCTAGTAAAAGCTGGTGACTATCTCTATCCTTCTGCTAGCAGGTTCATTGCTACGCTTGCAGCTTTCTCCTGCCACCCACATCATATAGGCATCATCCACTATTGTCGCCTTAGTATCCTAACCCGCTGGTGATCAACGTTCAGTGTTTTCTTTGTCTGTTGCACTCCGACTAGTGGTCATAGCACTTGGGATCCGTCTTTGATGGATGTCACTTTTTGACACTCCATTGCTCTGTCCTTGGTCATTCTGTACACTCTTACATTCATTTACAACATTCATTCACGTCAAAGTTTCTTCTCTTTGTGTTTGAGTTTTACGTTTTGCGTTTGTGTTTTACGTTTTGCGTTTAGGGTTTGAGTTTTGCTTTGTCATTGTCAAAGTCTTTGTGTTTCAGTCGTGGTTGTACATGCTGTGTTTCCTCAGTGCAAACCCTAGTATATCTTCAGATGGTATTAGAGCTAGTGCTCTTCCAAAGAGTATCTTGCGGTGATTGTGGAGGCTAGTCTTTGTGCGAGACTCACACGTTACTCAATTTTGACTCATAATGTCTCAGGTACCTTGTTCTAGTAATCCTATTAAACCCGATTAGGCTTCTCCATCATTAGAGACTCTCAGAAGGCATTATGAACTTGAGGAGGAGGTTCACTCCACCTCTTGCCACCCTTTGACAATGTACCTTACATATAACCCCACTTTACCATATCCTTACACTCTAGGATGGCTATGATGGGCATCCCCCTCAGTACCCTTTGTTGTGCTAAGAAATGCATTCCATGTTAATTAGCCACTTAAACAGCCCCAAAACAAGCTTAATTTAATGAAAACCCTAAAGGGGGGAGCGGTTTGAGAGAGTTCAATGAGACCCTAATTTGGGAGGGTCCATCCTCATCTATAAATAGATAGGTTGCCCCCATTCAGTCTCAATTCCTTTTTGTGCAAGTTTCTCACCCTTGAGTGCAGATTTTAGCCAGCAGTCCACACACAGGTGGCTGTCCAGCCCTAACAACTACTGCCACACCTTCCTCTACATTCAACACTCCTCCATGAGCATTGATGACATTCTTTTATCCTCCTCTACGTGTGATTGGAGCTGGCTGACATTGGCGACAACATCCACAGTTTGTGTTTGGTGTCCTCCACATCAGACGATAGTTTCTCCATCAGGTGACAACATCTTCCACATTAGGCGACAACTGCTAGCCCTCTTTCACACTTGTCTTGCTTGCGTTTGGTGCTCAAGGCCCTCCTCACACTTGTGTTTGCAGCATCCTCTTCATCCTACACTCTGATTGGTGGTCACAAACTTGGGATCTGTCTCTGGTAGACGTCACTCTCTGATACATTGCTTTGCTCTTGGGCACACTATACACTCTCACATTCATTTAGAGCGTTCATTCACTTTAGAGTTATGTCCTTTCTCTTCCTTTGTTTGTGTTTGAGTTTTGAGTTTTGCATTTAGGGTTGGAGTTTTGCTTTGTGTTTGTATTTGTCTCGTTGTGCTTTTGACGTGGTCATACACTCTGTGTTTCTCTTAGTGCAAACCCTAGTGGTGCCTCCACACTTTTCTTCACACCCTTGGACACCCACAACCACCCCACATGACCTTGTAGACGTAGGGATATCCATCCTCTGCTTATGGACTTCCATTACACATCCCTTGGGTCACTCCTACACAAGAATTTCCATCCTTTGCTCCACCAGTCCTTATTGCTTCACCCTGGGCTTCTCATGCGGTAACCATGCCCATACCAAGTCTGTTGATGCCCACATTTGGAACCATTGTGCACACCTCTCGTATGCATGGTGGACACTTTGGGATTACTTTCCAAGTGTACCCCACTCCCCCACCCTATCCACCCTATCTACCCTACCCCCATTACACATATTCTCTATCTCCTAGCACTACTACTCCTGTTGCAATGACCAAGAATGACTTCACAAACAAGGCCGGTTCTAATAGGTCAACTTTTACCACTTGGTCAACTTCATTCAACAAGTGCTTGAATCTCAATGACTGTGGGACCTCATCGTTAGTATCGATTTTTAGGACCTTGGATTATCTCATCCAAATCACATCCATCAATGAAGAGCCTGTAATGTTGCAGTCAATGTTGAGTTAATGCAAGGGTTGCTTCCTAAGTCTCACTCTTAGTTACAACATTTCCCCTTGCATTTGAGCACTAGACTCATCTCATTGACCTCTATGTGACACGAGATCGCACTCAATATATCAGTCTCGATGTTGAGCTTTAGGAGTTTTCCATTAAGGGGGGATGATCTGAAAGTCAAGTTGGTTGAATATCGGCGGTTACTCGCTGAGTTTGGCACTACTAGCTCCTCAAAGTCAGGTGAAGATCAGGCCACGCTCTTCTTGAACAAGTTGCTAGACAAATACTTCCATTTTATCTAGCACATTATCTCACTATCTCGATTGTTGAGCTTTGATGAGTTTGAGCGCGAGTTCTTGTGTTATGCGAGATTGCACAATCAAGTCTACAAGAAGTCTTCCACACGCATCCAGTCGGAGGGGCAAGGGTTGGTTGCCTCTTGTTTGGTAGGGAAAACCAATAGTGGCAAGAACTTGTAAGATGCAAAGGCAAGCCAAAACAAGGGTAGCACCCCTTCCTTCAACAGATCCAAAGAAACAAGACCCCTTTGGTAGCAAATTTCTAAGAAAGATAGGTTTTGCACACATTGCTAGAGGTTGGACCATGTGGATGAGGAGTATTTGTGAGAGTGCACAATAGACAGAGGAAAGTGAACACAGAGAGAAGACAAAAAGAATATAGGAGAGAGAAGGAACTGTGTGACTACAATGCTTGAAGGTACTAGGCTGCAACAGTCATCCCCAACATGTAGCTCTACGCGTCAATGTGGGTACTAGATGGTAATAGGGGGATGAGAAAATGAGGATAGCTAGCTGATCATGAAGGATTAATGATGGATAATGAGAGTGGGAGGGTAGACCATCTATACATAGGCAACAATAGGGAAAATCCTAAATGTGGTCAAACCCTTAAAAAATAGCCAAAAGTGCACAAAAAGAAATGCACTAATATGCACTCCATCTTACATGTCCAAAATACAAAAAATGACAATATTAGAGCTCCTTATGTCCTTATCTGATTCAAATTGAGGCTCCCAGCCAGGAGATGACCACATTAGACACACATGACTGCTAACATCCCCTCTTAGATCCTCGATGTGGTGGAAGGTCAAAGGAGATGTGGATCTGAGGGTGGCAAGAAGAGTGCCAATTCTGATGTAGTCAGTTGATGAAGAAAGCGAGCCAAGGAGCAAGACCCCTCTCCATATAAGAATTTGAGCAAATGGAAGGCCACCAAAGGACAGAGGTAATGGAGAGGCCTCGAATGGATCACGCTAGAAAACTCTAGTTGGGAATGGGTAAGCCAAGCCTCTAACCCAACTATGAGACGATAGTGAGGAACTATCAAAGGTGCCATAAGCTGCATAGAAACAACAAGGACCAAGGGCCAAGTGGGAGGGGATGGTGGCTTGATGATGAAGAAAAGGGGTAACTGTATAAAAGAAAGGCCCAAAGTAGAGTAGAAACCTTGAAGAAACTCCTCACGATCCTTGAAAGCCCCCTTCAAAACACAAAGGGTTAGGAAATCCACAACTGCATCACCAATATCGTCCCCCTCTAAAAGGAATGGAAGGTAGGAGGAAACCTCCAAAGGAGATGGTGGAGGAGGATGGGATGGAACACGTGGGATAAATGGTGCATAATCAGGAATGGGTGCAGCCATAGAAAGCTGCCTCGGAGGGCCTTGCACAATGGAAGGGGAATGGATCATAGATAGCCCCCTTCCCTACCAACGTGTCACAAAATTAGCTCTTGTAGAAGAACTTAATAAAGATGGCCGGCTTGGTGAGGATAACACGGGTCTCGAGTCTAGAAGGACCATGGACCGAGAGGAGAGAAGCCCAAATACAGAACAAGTAGGGTCTCAAAAATGGAGCTCAATGGACGGCTAGACAATAGAGGAAAGGTGCCAACACCACTAATAGGCACTGAAGAAATGTCATCAGTAGTGATGATATCCTTTGACGGATGGAGATCCTATAATGAATCACCTTGGGGAGTCATAGGACTTGATTAATCACTATCAATGAGCCAAGGCTGCTTAGAAGATGAGACAATCGAAGAAGGCTTCTCCACCTAATAAATGTGTAGAAACATTGACTCCGTGGAAATAGTAGGTGATAAAGTAGAGGTAGACCAAGGCTGTGCTGTAGATCCACCCTTCGCTCTCGGATGAAGGTAAGGGTATATCCTCTAGTACTTGTCCTCAGGGTGTAAGGTATTCCCGCAATAAGGACATGTTGGATATTCTCTACACTTCCCCACAAAATTTGTATTAGAGTCAGAAGATGACTCCAACATCTTCCCTTTTCCTTTCTTTTGCTTGGCTTGTCCTATACCTGTAGATAAATCTGCATAAGTATGGCCATGTGCATGGGCTCGAAAGAATCTATCTCAGTGTGATTCGCATCCTGCTCAAGCACCAATGGGACTAGCTCCTCCCAACAAGTGAGAGTCTCCCGACTACAAGAAGTGAGAAGACTAGTGTAGAGCACATCGTATATTGGTGACAAAAGATGTGAGCTAAGTGTCATAGCTAAGGCCTCTGAAGAAATGCATGTACTAAGAAATGAAAGCTCATCCTGAATCTCCTCCATCTTGTTGATGTGATTCCTTATCGTAGCGGAATCTACGACAGAGAGCTCAACTCAAGAGATAATTGATGCCCAAATGTTTGGATCTAAAAGAGAAATGCTAATCTCCTCCAAATCTCTGTAGTGCCGCGGAGATGTCTAAGATGCATGAGCATGGAACCTGTATAACTCAAAAGGAGAGAAGAGCGGGCTATTGCATCAACCAATCCCATAAAGTTGTTGAATTCGGGGTCACATCATCATGAGGATCCATGGTAGGTCAGGGTATTGGGACAATAACAAAATCCCAAAGGTCGCAATCGTCGAGGAGACACTCCATGTGGTTGGACCATAGAGGATAGTTCATCCCATCTAGCTTGTTGGATGTGGAGAGAGAGGGCAGGGCTAGCACTTGCTTAGGAGATGCCATCAATGCCAATCGGGGACTAGAAGCCCCGGAAGAATATAACAGGAAAGAGTAATAAGATGGTGGTCGGTCTTAATGATCCCAAACTACATGATCCTCCATAGCATACATGTCAGCCATAGATGTCCTCCAATTAAGTACTTGCAAGAAAACAAAGAAGATGCTGCATCAAGCCACGGTATAGAAGAAGACTGATAGAGGCAAGGTAGATGGGGAGTATTTGACACCCAAGGGAGCACACAATGTGGGTAGAGAGAGGGAGCAGTGAATGAAAAGGAAAATAGGTTTTCAACTTGTAAATGCAGCCAATCCAGGGGCTGGTAAAGGACTCGGAGTGCCCAGAAATTGAGTCCCTGCAATAAACACAAATCTGCCCTGATGTTGGGTTGCAATGGAGGCTGCCCCAATGAAATATGATGTCATCCAGGTCAAAAGAACCTCTCCAGTGTGAAACACAGTAAAACTGCCCACTTGTCTAGCCAAGAAGCTGCCACCTAGGTCTGAAATATGGCACCCAAGTTTGTAATATGGCCGCTTAGTCTGAATAATGGCTGTCCAGCACAGAAAACAGGCCGCTTAGTGCTGAGGACTGCCCGGTAGCCAATAACACAAATTTGAGGGGGGGTCATCTGCATAAAATGCAGCTCAGAGGCTGCAAAAAATGCTGCCCAGAAGTAGAGGAGTGTCACCTGGCTGAAACACAGGCTAAACTTGCTGCACCTGTGTTGGAGGAGGGGCTGCCTGCAAAATGCAAATGGGATATACCAAAAAATGGGCCGTCCAGCGCTGAATAATGGCTGGCCAGCCTGCTAGAAGGCTGCCTAGCCTATCAGAAAGCAAAACACAGGTTTGCTGCCCCCCAAACTGGCGATGAAGATGTCTGGAACCACGAACAGGGTGCTCCTCTTCAAGATCCCCGGCTCCCACGCATGGCTTTGATACTATGTGAGATTGTGCAACAAAAAGAGGAAAGTGAACACAGAGAGAACGAGACAATGAGAATGTAGGAGAGAGAATGAACAATGTGACTGCAAGGGCTGAAGGTATAAGGCTACAATAGTTAGCCCCAACACACAGCTCTACGCATGATTGATCATGAAGGATCAATGATGGATAATGAAAGTGGAAGGATAGGCTGCCTATATGTAGGCGAAAAAGAGGGAAAACCTTAAATGTGGTTAAAGTCTTAAAAAATAGCCAAAAGTGCACAAAAAGAAATACACTAATGTGCTCTCCATCTAAAATGTCTAAAACACATAAAATGACAAACAAAGATGACGTGAGAGCTCCTAATGTTCTTGTCTTGACTTTGACTCAGGCTCACAGGTAGGAGATGACCACACGAGACACATGACTGCTAGCAGTGTTGTGCCAAGGCCCAAGGTCTTGCATCTAGAAAACCACATCAGACTGTTGTGACTGCCGTCACTCCAACTAGCCGGTCCAATGGGGCTATGCCTCGCATTATTGCACTATCTGTTCCACCTTCGTGACATACCTACATATTGCTTGCATCGCACTTTGCTTTGCTTTCCTTTACTTTCAGTTTTGTTTTTTGAAGCATCTTACTACTTATCTTAGTGCTTCTAGATTTTGATCTCTTTTGTACGGTTTTGTATTACAGTGTAGGTCTAATATGCACGTTTGCACCAATCCTTGAGTTGGAGACAAGAACTATGTGCTCTTTCTTTCATGGTTCCATCTATTTGAAGTTTTGCTCTTCCAACATGGACGCTTTCCCTTCCACGGTCGATCGTGAAACATCGCTCTTGATGGTATCATGGTGGTGTCTTCTACCCTTGCTCTTCCAGTAGGGATGCTTCATCATCTTCCTCCATATGGTTCTCCGCACCACGTGATGACCGACATCCTCAAGCTCCTCTTTCTTCTTCGATATCAACATCTAGGTTGAGAGGGGGTTCGTAACCTTCTTGGTATTCTACAAGTTTCGACATTGATTTTTGACATGGGCCTTGCTCCCCTCCTCCCTCCCCCCCTCCCTGTTGAGCTAAAAATGCATTAGATTGACTTTAAAAACCCCAAAATACACTTATTTAGTGAAGAAACCTTTCTATTTTAAAAAGAAACGCGATCCTAGAGTGTTACTGTGTCCCATATGAAAAACCCTAAATTGGGTGCCCCAAACTTTCTATAAATATGCATGTGGCCTACTACTCTCCCTCGATCTCATTTTTGCAGGTTTTAAGAGCCGTATCTGAAACCAACCTTTCTTCTTGGAAAGTGTGGTAATTCCTTGATTAAGCTCTTAACTACAACAATCAGCAAATGAATATAACTTGAAATACACAAATTACCTTAATAATCTCGGACATTGGACACCTTGTTGGCCCCAAAACTGGTACTCCTTTTAGTATTTCTTTAACTTGATTGCTAATGGAATAAGTACAAGCTGAGATTCACAATCTTCTTTGTTGTTTCAAAAAGTCTCTTTGTTGTAGCAACAATCAGCAATCAATTCGGGCCAATTGCCCCTTGATTTTTCACCTAGGAACCACCAACTGTCCAAATGCTGCCCCAAATTACAATGAATGGGCTGACATCTGAATTCCCTGATAATTACACAAATTTTAGGTGCTGAATTCAGTGTACAATGCCTTCACCAATTGGCGTCTCGAGGTAGCTATCAAACCCTAATTTCTATAGGAAGTAAGGATTTATAGCAGATATCTCTTTGCTGTCCACCAAATTTGACTAAGATTTACTCAAAATGATTGAGAAATGTTGAGACCTCTCAAGAATGGGTTGGAGAAGGTGAGAGAAAGCTAAGATGAGAGAGAAATCTGATTTTCTTCGCAAGAAAACCCTAAATTTTGCCTGTTGCTTGCTCTAACTTGCATTTAATGCAGCTACCTATCGTCAAGCACTTGCTAGACACCTCCAAAATGCTATCACCTGATAAAAAATGCTATTGCTAGCCCCTGGAAGGTGACTCCCTACTATCCCCTGCTTGTCGAGGTCCCCAAATGGCTGTCTTCTGTAGCAAATTGTTGTTCTCTGATCAGAAAATGGACCAGCAGCTCTCTTCTTTCTCTCCCAAGCTATGAACTGACTAAATGGCTGAGACCCAGCCCCCAAAAACGTTTTCTCAATTTGCATGGGTTTTTTTGCCAAGTGGCTGTTAGCAGTCATGTTTGTCATGCCTTGGCATCTCCTGCCTGTGAGCCTCAGTCTGAGTCAGACGAGGACATTAGGAGCTCTGACATGTCTGTCATGTGTTATGATGGGGGAGGCTAGTCACTCTTGACTGGCTGTCTTAGGTTGTGTATTTCTTTTTGGCCTCTTTTAGTGGGCAGCCACTGGCTGCCCGGCCACTTTTTGGTCACTGTTGTGGGGCGCCCATTTTAGGGCACTTTTAGGGTTTGCGCCCATTTTAGGGTTTGCGCCCATTTTAGGGTTAGGGTTAGGGTTTGTCCGTTGCCTATATATTGGCAGCCCCCCTCCCCACTTGGTCAGTTGTCTTCTTGCAGATTCCGACACTCCTTCTCCCCCGTGGTGGTGCTGCCATCGTCATCAGCCTGATCTGGTGCCCTCACTGACGCTGTGGGCTGCGTGCAGGGACTGATCAGTCCATTTCAGTGTATTCAACATTCATTTCAGTCAGTGCAGATTTCTCTTCCTTATTTTCTGCTTTCTCTCTCTCTCTCCCTCCGTGTTCGTATCTCCTCTTCCGTTGCGCACTCTCACATGGTATCATCGCCAAACTGAGAGTACACGGAGCTGAGTTTTACGCGGGAGAACACCCACAACTCTGCGTTTGCTGGTCAAGACGCCTCCAACAGCTGAGGCGTCATCCTCTGCACCATCTCCTTGATCAGGGCGGCCTGTTTTGGTATCAACAAATTTGCGTTTGCTGCTGGCGCCTTCTCCAGTGGCTGCCACGTCATCACCACCCTCTTCCTGCCTGCGTTTTCAGCCTGGGCGGCCCTCCTCCAGCTGGGCGACACCCTTCCAGCCTGCGCCTTGTTGTTCCATCGTCCGGCGGCTCTTTTCCTGCTGGCGACTTCTTCCCAGGCTGCGTTTTCAGGCAGGCGGCTGTTTTTCTGTGGTGATTGCATCATCAGCATTTGCGTTTGACATCATCCTTGCGTTCTGTGCAAGGCGGCCAGCTCAGGAGCTTCTGGTGTTTGTGTTTCGGCACCGGCAACCTTCCCTTGTTGTGTTTTGGTATTTTGCAGGTTTAGAAGATGTCTTATCATCAGTTTACAGGTTTTGATGACTCAGATGATGAGCTTTTGTCTCAACACTCATCTGAATGGAGGCGTGATTTTTATCGCGAGGCTCGTCATACGGAGTCTATTCCTCGTTCTCGTCCCCGTTCTATTCATGTATCTCGGCAAGCCCCTTCCAGTGGGCCAACGATGCAGCCTTTGGTACCCCCTGTACAGGAATCCGTACTTCCTCAGCTGCCCAAAGAGGACCGGTTGGATGGCTCCAACTTTTCTCTATGGTCCTGCAAGGTGGAGTGTATCTTGGACTCCTTCGATCTTTGGGAGCTTGTTTCTGTTCCTATTCCCTGGCCTGAGGTGGATCTCGCAGATGGGACATCTATGGATCGTGCAGCCTTATGGGATCGGCTCAATTCTAGAGGCAGATCTTTCCTCTTTCTGAGTTTGCAGGATTCTGTCCTTGTTCATGTTCACAGGTTGAAGACTGCAGCGGACGTGTGGAGAAAGCTCGCGTCTCTCTATAAACAGAAGACGTTTGCCCACCGGATATCTCTTGAAACGAAGTTGCGGATGCTCGCTATTGATGATAGTCCTTCCATGAAGGACCACATCAACAGATTACAGGATATGAGGGACGAGCTTGCATCCCTCGGTCGGACGATATCTTCTGAAGACATGGCTATGATTCTTTTGACTCAGCTGCCATCGCCTCGGTTTGATGTCTTCTACACCAGCCTTCTTACATCGAGGACCCGTGAGAAGCTTCTATGGGAGGAGCTATCCCCGCTTGTCTTGGAGCATGACGAGCGACTCAGAGAGGTCAGTGCTAGTGGATCCGACTCCACTAGAGCTTTTGTTGCAGGTTCGGGAGGACAGAAGAAGAATAAAAAGTCAAAGGCTAAGAAGAAGGACAGTTCTTCAGGCTCTGACTCAGATTCAGAGCGACCGAAGGGCCCACACTGTGAGAAAGGGACACATCCCAAGGAGAAATGTTGGAAGAAGTACCCTCACCTTCGTCCGGGAGCGAAGGGTGGATCTACATCGGAGCCTTCCTCTACCTCTACACCAGCTGTTACCCATGAGTCAGTGTTCCTTCATATCCATGCTTTGGAGGAAGATCTTTCTTCCGTGGCTGCAGTGTCTTCTGCGCAGCCTTGGTTAGTGGACAGTGGTGCTTCGAGTCATATGACTCCCCGAGGTGATTTGTTACAGGATCTCCGTCCATCAGAGGGTTCAGTCACTGTTGGTGACATTTTATCGGTGCCTATTAGTGGTGTTGGCACATTGCCTTTGGTTACCGACCGACCTTCGAGCTCCTTTTCACAGGCCCTACATGTTCCGGATTTGGGCCTTCCCCTCCTCTCAGTTTATGGCCTTACGAGGCTTGGCACACGAGTGATCTTCACCGAGCATGCCGTTGTTATTGAGGATTCTTTTACAGGAGCTGTCTTATCTACAGGTTGGCAGGAGAACGGGCTTTACAGGCTCCATTTCCCTTCTTTGATGCAGGGTCCTCCGAGGCAGTCTATTGCTACACCCGTTCCCGCTTGTGCACCTTCTATTCCACAGGTTTCTTCCCATCCCCCACCTTATCCTCCGGTGGTTCCCTCGTACCCCCCATTCCTTTCAGAGGGGGACGATCTCGGTGATGCGGCTGTGGATTCCCTGGCCCCTAGTGTTTTAGAGGGGGATTCCCAGGATCGTGAGGAGCTCCTTCAGCGGCAGTCTACATCGACGGACTTCATCGACCTTGGCATTCCTCTTGCCACCCCAGGATCCGTTTCTCCCTTGGCCTTCAGCCACATCCAGGATCTGAGAGGGGGTGTTAGCAGTCATGTTTGTCATGCCTTGTCATCTCCTGCCTGTGAGCCTCAGTTTGAGTCAGACGAGGACATTAGGAGCTCTGACATGTCTGTCATGTGTTATGATGGGGGAGGCTAGTCACTCTTGACTGGCTGTCTTAGGTTGTGTATTTCTTTTTGGCCTCTTTTAGTGGGCAGCCACTGGCTGCCCGGCCACTTTTTGGTCACTGTTGTGGGGCGCCCATTTTAGGGCACTTTTAGGGTTTGCGCACATTTTAGGGTTTGCACCCATTTTAGGGTTAGGGTTAGGGTTTGTCCGTTGCCTATATATTGGCAGCCCCCCTCCCCACTTGGTCAGTTGTCTTCTTGCAGATTTCGACACTCCTTCTCCCCCGTGGTGGTGCTGCCATCGTCATCAGCCTGATCTGGTGCCCTCACTGACGCTGTGGGCTGCGTGCAGGGACTGATCAGTCCATTTCAGTGTATTCAGCATTCATTTCAGTCAGTGCAGATTTCTCTTCCTTATTTTCTGCTTTCTCTCTCTCTCTCTCCCTCCGTGTTCGTATTTCCTCTTCCGTTGCGCACTCTCACAGTGGCAACCTTCTAAACCCATTTTTCAACATCATCTAACCATTTAAATAATTTTCAAAATCAAATAATCTTGAAAATTAATTTTGTCTTTATGACACTATCCAAAATTAAGTGTGTCCATCCATAATTAAATTGGCTAGGCCATTTGCAACCTGGAGTAGTCCCCAATCTTTGTTGACCCTTATATTGACATTAATTAATCAATTAATGCTAGTCCCTAGTGTCATTATGGACACTTATTGGCCAAATAAGTCTCCCAAGGTCAAAATTGACACCAACTGACCCCCAAAGGCCAACTGACATAACTTATTATAACTTTTGCCTTTGACACCCATTGCATCCTTGGGTTCCTTGGCCTATTACCATGAAATGATTGCTATATGTATCACATGTGCTAAACAACCTTGTATCTTAATCAAATGTTATCAACAAGATTAAAGTATCTCAAAATTTCATGTTCTCGTGATGATATCTTTTTTGTCCACACCCATTCGTGGAGGACATCATAGTCAGAGTCTTCTTTCGCAGTTTGCTATCACCGGGCACATGTTTCTAGCCTTTGTACTTGTCGTCTATTTTCTAGAGCTATTGTCAACATTAGGGAATTTGTGTTTGCTGCTACTAGGGCCAGTCGCCATCAGTAGGAGCTATTGCCATCATCATCCTACTTGTATTTGCAGTTAGTTTCTCCCCTCTAGATATCGCCATTAGTATGTGCATTGCTGCCACTAGTTTCCACTTATAGCCTAGAATAGTCAACTTGCGTTTATCTGTTCTGCACAGTCGTTATCTTTTCTCTCTTGTCAAATACTGGCATTTTTAGTAATTCTTTCTCCTTTATTGTTGTTTGCATTAGATCGAGTCTTCCTTGGTTGGGTTTGCTCGTGTTCGACACTTGAAGGCACCTTTGCTGTAATTTGTGATCCATTCAGAGTACGATACACTCTACAGCTCATAACCTCTACCTTGATCCCAGAGATAGGACAGTTTGATGTTCATTATTTGCTGTATAGTGTGTTTGTTGTATGAGCATTGTATATTTATTATTTATTTACTTTATTATTCATTATGTTCATTGCCTTTGAGTTACCCTAACCCTAACCTTAATCGTGTTCTCTATTTATCGGTTTGTGCTTTGTTGTACAATTGGTTTCTTGTTTTTGCGTTAGAGCATTTCTTCACATGGTATCAGAGCTAGGTAATCTCTGAGAAACCTTGGCCTTTGATCAAAAAGCTCATCTGTGAAAGCAGGAACATAGAAGAGTCAGATGACTTCGAACACATTCATAACACCACTCCAATCTCCACAAGCAAACATGGAAAAAAACAATCAGGAGTGGGCCTCTTAGCTTGGTACTACTCAATCTGATATGGGTGGAGAATTGTGACATTAATGTGACATTAAAAGTGACATTTAATGTAACGTTAAGGTCACAAATATTGAATGTGACATTAAAGTGACATTTAATGTGATATTAAGGTAAATCTAGGGGAACATGCACGAGAATGATCGTCCGGGCTCTTGGGCGCCCGAACGGGGTTAAGGGGAGCCTAGAGAGTAAGAGAGTCCAAGAATAGTAGGACTCACAAAAAGTGGACGGCTGGCAGAGGAAACACGGAGAGGGGTGCCAGCACTTATCTAGGCGTGGTTGGGAGGAGAAGGAGGACTCGTGCTCAGAGAGGTTTCATCGTTTTTTTTTTCTGTCTTTTCCGAAGCCATCTTTCATTGGTATCAGAGTAGTGTGGATTCCTGGAGATTTTCAACAAAAGGGCAGCGACGGACCCGTAAAGCCAGAAGTGCCTGCGATCTATTCAGTCGACAGTCGACGGGTAGCGACGGACCCGTAAAGCTGTTGGTCAAACATCGAGTGCCCCGCTATCTATTTAATCGACAGTCGACGGACCGTGAGCTGCTAGTCAAACGCTACGTGACACGTCACGTAAAACTTGACGTGACGTGTAATTTTGGTCACGTAACGTATCGAAAGGATAGTTTTTTTTTTCACGCCTGTTTGAAAACGCGTAATCTGATCGTGGGCCACCGAATCCTGACCACACTTGTCTGTGAATGCCCTCCATGAACACACCAACAAAACACGCATCCTTCTCCTTTTCACAAGCTGAACTTTAAATTATTTTCTGATACATGTTTGATCAGTCGACTGCGTGTTCGGAATTCTTCTTTTCAGCCTCGACTGTATTTATATCACAAGTACAGGTTCAGCAGAAAGCAAATTCAGGAAAAGAACATTGATGGTCTGCGTGATTATTAAAGAAGGGAGCTGAATACTAGTCGTTCTGCAAAGAAGCTCCATTTTCTGCGTGACCGACTTTGTTCGGACTTTGTTCGGGCGATAAAATTTGTTCCTTACTCTTCGGGTTTCTTTCCAAACCAGCAACCACTGCCTGCCATTAAAATCAGGGAAGTACTTTACTTTGTATGCAAATTTCTTATCTTTGCTTTCCAATTCCAGTGTATTAATGGCAGAAAAAGAGAAAGAAAGGGTAATGGAAAGCTCTAGTTCTGGGGACCAACCTATGGTAGATCCCCATGAACCAGAAATACAAGAAGAACAATGGGAAGAATTTTTTGCTACACGAGAGCAATTCGATGATCTTACAGCTCGTGTGCAAGCTCAGGGGGTTCAAATGGAATTTTTAACCCAAACACTCACTGAAATAAAATCTCAATTAACTTTATTGTTGGAAAGAAATAAAAATAAGATAGAAACCTCGGATGTCCCATCTTCATCGAAAGATTTAGATGTGACTATGCGAGATCCTAAGGAACCCCAACCTTATCATAAATTGAGGGATAATCCAGTTCTAAAGGATATGAAACCACCTTAATTTTACGGGGAGGAAAAAGATAGGAATAAAGACACAATCTTTAATTTCCTCCAAAAATAGGAAGATTTACATAAACTAAAAAATACCCCACCACATCTCCAAGCATTGGAGGCTAGTTTAACTTTGGGACCCAAAGCATATAAGTGTTGGCGAACTTTAAAGGAGGCGAATAAAATACCTGAAACCTGGGCTCAATTTGAATATGTCTTTTTGAAAGAATTCCTTCCTGAAAATGAAATGGAAAGAAATTGGGAAGATTGGGATTATGTCAGACAAAAGGGACGACCCTTGCTGACATATCTGGAGAAATATCGTGAGATAATCCTCAAATTGGAAGGAATAGATGAATTCCAAAAAACAAGAGGATTCATTAGGGGACTAGATAAAGCCTGTAAAAAGGAAGTAAAATGGAGTTTACCTAAGACGCTGGAAGAAGCAATTAAATTTGCATTAATTCATGAAGATAGTGTGCGTCCAGGTACACTCACTAGTCTCACCGATACGGAGCCCAAGTCTAAGGAATTGGAAACCTCAAAATTTGTGGGCAAATTTAAAAGGAAAATGCCATTTTTTAAGGGTAAAAACAACCTTTTGAAAAGAAACCATATATGAGGCCAAAGTTAAGTCCTGATGACTTTGATAAGGCCAAAAAAGAAAAGTTGTGTTTCAATTGCCTATCCCCTAACCATGCTGCTTGGAATTGCCCTCAAAAGAAAAAGGGGGAAGACAAAGGAAAGGACAAGGACAAGGGCAAGGGAAAAGAAAAACAAATCCATGTAGTACAGACCTTAGAATTAAAGGCCATGAAAAGTACAAATCTTTAGAGGTCTTGCACATGGATGTACAACATAAGTGTTGTATGTCAACTTCTATGTGGCAGCCTACTTTTGGGCCACATGATTTACTTAGAGTACATGGATTGATAGCTGGAAAGAGGGTTAGAGTCATGATTGATGACTCTGCCACACATAATTTTATAAATTATGCACTTGTCAAAAAATTGAAACTTCCCCAACAAAAGAGTGGGCATCAATATGTTGTTTGTATGATGCAAGGCCAAGACAATAAAATATGGGATACAATGGTATCCAATTTGGAAATTGAAATTCAAGGATATAAAGATAAACTTGATTTCCAAATAATGAACATGGAAAGAGCTGATATTGCTCTAGGGAGGGAGTGGCTATGGGGATTGGAACCATCCTTAAAACGTAGTTACCATCATAATACATTGGAATTTGAAAGGGATGGTAAGACTTTTGTCATTCAAGGTGAACATGAAGTATCTGATAATCCTTTGCTGTGTTCTACTGAAGTTCAGAAGCTGATAAAGAAGGAAGTTTGTGAGGTATATATGTTATGGTCTCTTCCTGTACAGAACACTTTTACTTTCTGTAATATAAAGCAACAATTTTCTTATGTTTGTGAGTTGAATGTTAATAATGAATTAGGTAGCTTGTTAGATGATTTTAAAGATGTGTTTCCTTCTGATTTACCAAGTGGCCTTCCACCAGATAGGGGTGATATAAATCACCCAATTGATATAAATAAGGATATACATCCTATTTCTAAACCACCGTATAGGTTAAGCGAAACACAGCATCAAGAAGTTGAAAGACAAATGAAGGATTACCTGAATAAAGGGTTTATTCAACCCAGTAATTCACCTTGGGCTTCACCAATTTTATTGGTAAAGAAAAAAGACGGTTCTATGCGACTTTGTATTGACTATAGAGCACTTCATAAAATAACGGTGAAGAATAAATTTCCTATGCCCAGAATGGAAGATCTTTTTGATCAATTACAAGGGGCAAAATTCTTCACAAAGATAGATTTAAGATCAGGTTATCACCAAGTAAGAATTAAAGCACAAGATGTTTCCAAGACAGCATTTCGTACTAGATACGGGCATTATGATTTTTTGGTGATGCCTTTTGGCCTCACTAATGCACCAGCTACCTTTATGAAGCTGATGAATAGTGTTTTACGGCCCTATCTAGGACATTTTGTAGTAGTCTTCTTGGATGATATCTTGATCTTTAGTAAATCAAGAGAAGAACATTTGGAACACTTACAATTAGTATTCCAACTGTTAAGAACGCATTCCCTTTATGCAAAGAAAACTAAATGTGAATTCTTTGCACAAGAGGTTAAATATTTGGGGCATATTATATCGAAAGAGGGAATCAACATGGATCCAGAAAAAGTAAGGGCAATTATTGAATGGCCACCTCCAAGGAACCTGGAAGAGCTGCAGATCTTCCTAGGTTTATCTGGATTTTATCGTAGATTTATTCGAGATTATGCCAAAATAGCTGTTCCAATGACAGACCAACTTAAAGAGAAAGGAAAAAGTTTTAATTGGGGAACAGACCAAAATGAAAGTTTTCAAAAACTTAAGGTAGCTATTGCTACAGCTCCAGTACTATTAATAGTGGATCCCAATAAGCCATTTGTGGTTGAAGCTGATGTCAGTGATAAGGCAATAGGCGCGGTCTTATTACAAGAAGGTCGAACAGTTGCTTTTCAAAGCAAGAAATTAGACCGTGCAAAACAGAATTATTCTGTTTATGAGAGGAAGCTGTATGCAATAGTACATGCAATGAAGAAATGGAGACACTATTTGTATGGTGCCAAACTTTTGATTTTATCGGATCATGAAAGCATTAAGTGGCTTAATGATCAACCGGATTTACACGGGCGTAAAGCCAGATGGGCCGAACTCCTCCAAGAGTTCGACTATGAGATAAGATATAGAAAAGGAAAGTATAGCTGATGCACTCAGCAGAATGCCCATCATTAATGAATTGAGTTTTACTCAGTTCACTTCCAACTTGCTTGAATCTTTAAAAGGGAAATGCTAGGTTGATCCGGCATATTCCAATATATGGGAAGCAATAAAAAATGGGGATCCAAATGAAAGTGCTTCTACTGAGGAAGGAATATCTGAGGATGTTCAACAAGGAAATGGAGCATCAGGGGTTGCTCAAACTGGATTCAAGTGGAAGAATTTTACCATTGATAATGGTTATTTACTCTACAAGGGTAGGGTATGTGTCCCGAAAGATACAGAAATAAGGTGCCAGATACTCTTTGAGTGTCATGATACCCCTAGCGCGGGACATCCAGGAGTTAATAAGACTTATAGTCTTATTAAAAGGCAGTTCTATTGGCCTGGAATGAATAAGGACGTCCTTGACTATGTGGTCAAATGTAATAAATGCCAGGTTAATAAAGCTGAAAGATTTGAAAATGAGAGGACTTCTCCATCCACTAGAGATTCCTTCGGGAAAATGGGAGAGTATCTCCATGGACTTTATTGTTGCTTTACCTAGAACACAGAGGGGGCACGACTCTGTGTGGGTGATTGTAGATAGGTTAACCAAAATGGCTAGGTTCATTCCAACTTCAACTGATGTTAAAACACCAGAATTGGCTAGATTGTTCGTAGAGAACATATACCGATTGTATGGCCTTCCGGCAAATATAGTTTCTGATCGGGATAGAAAATTTGATAGCCAATTTTGGCGTGCGGTATTTAGGAAATTGGATACTAAACTTAGCATGAGTACGGCGGATCATCCGCAAACAGATGGGCAAACTGAAAGGGTTAACCAAATTCTTAAAGATATGCTTAGGGCATATGTAATAAAAAGGCAAACTAATTGGGAAGAGTATTTACCGATAGCAGAGTTTGCATATAACAGTGCCAAGCACTCTTCCACTGGATATAGTCCATTTATGTTAATGTATGGGTTTCAGCCCAGAGCTCCTTTTGCAGTAGGACTGCATAAGGAAAAGGTTCAGGCAGCTAAAGACTTTTTGGAGGATATGAATAGTATGTTAAAATTTGCTTAAGAAAATATTAAAAAGGCTCAAAATCGAGCTAGAGCATATGCAGATCCTCACCGAAGAGACATCTCCTTTGAAGAAGGAGAATTGGTCTATCTTAAGGTGCCTGAACAAACTAAAATTATGAAAAAGGGACAATGTCCAAAGCTTTCACCAAGGTATTGTGGTCCTTTCATAATACTTAAAAAGGTGGGAGAATTGGCTTACAAGCTCCAACTACCTGCTGGTAGTAAAATACATCCAGTTTTTCATGTAAGTAAATTAAGGAAGAAGCTGGGTGATTTGGATAATCTAATCTTAAATGATGATATTGAGGAGCTATTCAATGACCAATCTAATCCACATGAACCAGAAAAAATATTAAATGTTCGTAATAGACGAACAAGGAATACTATTTATCAGGAATGTTTGGTTAAGTGGAAAGATTGTTCAGAAGAAAGCTCAACATGGGAGCGAGTAAGTACTTTAAAGAAAAGGTTTCCCGATTTACAGTTAAACCCTCCAAGTATCGTTTTCGAGGACGAAACCGATTCTCAAGGGGAAGGAAATGTGACATTAAAAGTGACATTTAATGTAACGTTAAGGTCACAAATATTGAATGTGACATTAAAGTGACATTTAATGTGATATTAAGGTAAATCTAGGGGAACATGCACGAGAATGACCATCCGGGCTCTTGGGCGCCCGAACGGGGTTAAGGGGAGCCTAGAGAGTAAGAGAGTCCAAGAATAGTAGGACTCACAAAAAGTGGACGGCTGGCAGAGGAAACAGGGAGAGGGGTGCCAGCACTTATCTAGGCGTGGTTGGGAGGAGGAGGAGGACTCGTGCTCAGAGAGGTTTCATCGTTTTTTTTTCTGTCTTTTCCGAAGCCATCTTTCAAGAATCATCAGACTACCATGGAGTCCACATAACATATCAAATTTTTGCCACTGAGTATAATCTCATCCTTATGTATAGAGCTCAGCAAGAGGTTGAAGATAAGCCTGAGTTCTCTCCTTTAGATTTGGTGCACATAACTAATGATCTTTCAGGACCTTTAGAATCTCCACTACAAACTGCCGCAAGTGGAACTTGGCTCTGATTACACATCACTTTCACCATACTTTTCTCCAATGCCAAGTACAAACCCCAATTGTTTTAGATTCTATGCCAACTGATTTTGTATTTTTTGTTGGATCAAGGGTTGTCAAGAAGAGACTCTTGAAAACAGGCTTTGGTTTTTGAGTAATGAGGAAGATAGATACTTCTTCATGAACTCAAAACTAGGTAAGAAGCTAAAAGAAGAACAATATTCCATCTCTTCCTTTTCCTTGAAATGATTTTATTTCTAATGGTCAATATGGAGTAGATGCATCTTCATCTAATGCACTTAATGGACAAAAGGAACCAATCATGTTTTCCACAACAAGATCCATCACAAATCCATTTGGACTCCTAGCCATCCCTCCCTCATCTTCGAGTGCACATTTCTCTCTGTTTCCATTAAGTGCACCACATTATGCACCAGGCACCACACTAGGGGATTCTACATTGTTACTCTACATACTCATTTCTGAGTGGTGTACAAGTGACAAAGGCTCGACCTCCCACAGACACTTTCGAGTTATCCTTTTGGGAGTGCATCCCAAACATACTAGAGTGTGGATTGTTTGGTATCACAGTTTGCCTCTATGGTATTACCTAGTGGACCATTCGATCATTACATTGTACCCTAGTTGACATTTGGACGAGGCTATTGTATCCTAGTGTCTCCACCTACACCTATGGTATTATATGGACCTCGTTTTTGTACCTCCGCAACAATCGACACTCATTGGACATCAATGGCCTATTTTTTTCTATCCACCTTTACCCCCTACTCCTTTTTATCCACCCTCACTACCATCATCTTATCCTCCATCTTATCTGATCTATCTATCTTCCTAGACACCTCATGGTTCTAGCTCCTCATCTGCCAAGCATGCCTTTAATGACAAGACTCGTTTCAACGGGTCAAACTACACGACTTGGTTAAATTTGATGAGGCATGTCTTAGACTCCTAGAACGTATGGGATTTAGTGCAGGGGTTGGAACCCTAACATGATCCCACTCTTGTTTCATATGAGGTTGTCTGCTCATGGAAGGTTCGTAACACCTCCACTATTGTTGAGCTTATGCAAGGCTTATTACTTGAGTTTCACTCTAAGCTTTAGCATTTCAACTTAAGCATCTGAGCGTAGGGCACACTCGTTGTGTGGCTCGGGATAGGACCCATTGCATCAATCTGGATCATGAGCTCCAAAACTTCAAAATCACAAACAAGGATGACTTGAAAGTCAAGTTGGTTGAGTATCAACCTCTCCTTGCGGAGTTCTCAACCACAGGGGCTTCTACGTTCTCGGACGATAAGGTTACTATATTTTTTTAACAAGATGCCATGAAAATATTTCCATTTTGTGTAGGAGGTGATTTCACAATCTCAAATGCCCATATTTTTTGAGTTTGAGTGTTAGCTGTTGCGCTATGTACGATTGTTCTATCAATTTCATAACATGTTATCGAATAAGGAGCCTCTAGTTGTATCTTCTTAGAGGGCGCAATAGGGCAAGGATAAACAAAACTCAAATCAAAATCACTCAATCTACATTGAAAACTTGGATGGCAGAGTATACCTAAAAACAATACGTATTATCAACATTGTCAAAAGGTTGACCATTATGACAATGAGTCTATCTAAGGAGAGGCAAACAACCCAAATCCAAGAATCAGACCCCCGTACCCTAGTCGGGTAACCCCCAACACGGGAAGCAGGGTGGTGGCAACCCTCAGTAGGGACAGTGGCGAGGCCAGACCCACCTTGCCACCAATCAGTCATCACAATCGGCGGACTACTCAACTCCAAAAGTTTGACTGGTTTGTAGAGGTTTACATTGTCTCCTTAGAGACATCGGATGGCGAGTCTCGTTAACATCTGTGAGCTGCCTCCTAACAAAATTTTTGTAGAGGTCTATTTGTCACAGTCAAGTACGCTAGTACTTGTTTGGCTTGTGAATAGTGGAGCTACCCATCACATGACTCCTAGAGCGGATATTTTCATTTCCCGAGCCCCTGCATCTAGGAGTATTCTTGTAGGAAATAACTCCTCAATCAAGATTCAGGCCTATGGTCACATCAGTTTTCCATTGATCTGGGTCGAGATCTCACTTCGTTGGATGATGTTTCTCATGTTCCCCAGCTTGGGATGAACTTGTTGTCTGTTCAACAACCTTGCCAGTTGGGACGAGCAGTTTTCTTCACAGTGACCACAATTGAGGTTTTAAGACTCTTAGACTGGTTTAGTGATTGCTTGTGGTAAGGTACATCCAAATGGCCTTAACCACATGACACACTTTCTTATTGAGCCGACTACCGATGATTTGGAATCTAATCACTTCCACTCTTTGGCCGTCATATGGGAGCCCACAAACTCTGAGCATCTTTGGCATTTTTGCTTAGGACATCTTGGCTACTACTCTCTCTATGAACTGTCGCGTCAAGGGATGGTTAAGGGTCTTCTACGCCTAAAACTATCTCAAGAGGTTTGTAAAGCATGTCCTTGGTAGTCTATCACTCATGTTACTAAACCCCTTAGGCTCATTCATGTAGATCTTTGTGGTCCCATATCCACTGTTGCCTTAAATGGTGCATTGTACTTCTTTTTGATAGTGGATGATTTCTCTAGATACATGTGGATGTACTTCGTCAAGCATTAGTCGGATGCTTTCACTTATTTTAGTGCTTGGGTGTTACTGGATTCATAACTAGACTGGTCATTGTGTGGATACTATGAGGAGTGATTTTGGTGGCGAGTTTATCTCCCACGATTTCTATAAGTTTCTACAAGAGTAGGGCATTGTATGCCAACTCACCTCTACCAACTCTCGTACACAAAATGGAGTCATAGAGCGTAGGAACTGGATAGTCTTGAATATGGCATGCTCTATGTTGTGCGCAATAGAGCTCCTTGAGCGGCTTTGGGTCGAGGTTGTTAACATATTAGTGTACATCCTCAATTGATGCCCGATTGCGGCGGTACCTAAAAGACTACGTACGATACATTTTTTGCCTCTCGACCTGTGATTTCTCACGTTAGAGTTTTTGATAGTTGTGCTTATATGCACACTCTTGGTGACAAGATAGAAAAGCTCATCCTTCGAGCAGATCTCTTGATTTTGTGAGCTATTTGTTCCAAGTGAAAGCCTATCCTTTGTTCGATTCTCGGATGAACAAGGTGATTGTTAGGAGGGATGTCATCTTTGATAAGAGGGGCATAGTGTAGTCCTTTGCATGGACTCTTTGTCCTCACCTTCACTCACATCATTTGAGATCATTCCTCGAGCCGGATCTATTGCCCGCTCTTGATCTTCCTACATCAGATTTCACTCCAAAGGGCCGCCTTGGAAGGTTTGCTCAGCTCGCTCCATAGGCTTCATATGCATCACTATTTACAGTTGATTACATTACACATTCTGAGTTAGATAGTGGCAGAAGGCTTTCTAGGCTTCTCTGTGGTGTAAGGCTATGGAGAACGAAGTGGATAGTCTTGATTGCAATGGAACTTGGACATTGGTGGATTGTCCTCGTCATAAACTGGTCATTGGGACAAAGTGGATTTTTTAGGACCAAGCTAAAGGCTGATGGTACTTTAGACAAATATAAGGCTCGCATTGTAGTGCAAGGTTTTAGGCAAAAGGACGGCATTGACTATGAAGAAACCTTTGCATCTACCACTCAATTGATATCATTTTGTCTGCTGGTTATGCTTTCCCGCTCACTACGGTTGGCTGATCCATCGGATGGATATCAAATTACCTTTCTAAATGGTTATTTGGAGAATGAAGTCTATGTAGAGTAGCCTCCCGACTTTTCTTCCGCTGACCAAACTGACAAAGGTATTTCATTTGCGGAAAGCTCTTTATGGGCTGAAGCAAGCACGGAGGTCTTGGTACCACAAGATGGATGAGTTCTTACGGACTTATAGATACCATTCTACCTTCTATGATCCAAATCTACATGTGTGCACCACTGGCACCCCTTGGACATGGCATATGGTAGCTCATTACCATTTCACTAGAGAGCATGTTGATCTAGGTACCGTTTGCCTAGATTTTGTACTATACATTGATAACTTAGTAGATATTTTGACCCTATAATATTTTCTATTGCGGATTGACTTGGGTATACCCTCCTCTACTTCTTCAGATTGATGGAGAGAAGGTACTCTCCTCTTACTTCTCCTTCTAGTTTGAGAGGGGGCGGTTTCCTTCTCTTGATAGTGATTGTGATGATGCTTACGATTTTTCACTTTCAGACATTTATTTATTTTGTGTTATACATTATGGACATTTATAACTTCATCCACACTGTCAGGATGACATGATTGTAAAAGAGTGCTTAGACAACTAAACATTCCTCTGCGAGGGCACTATCTAAGTGCACCGTTGTATCGCGTTCTGTATGAGCATGGATACTTGTATCTTCCTTTGCATTATCCCATGCATTTGCATTCTATTCATGTAAACGTGTATCTGTGCATATTGATCCTTTTCGATTACCCTTGGAGTGGTCGACTTCGGATTCATCATATTCGTAGCATTGCATATGGTAGTCTCTAAAGGCAATTCTTTTCTGTGCTTGTATACTTGCTTTGCTTGTCTTGCTTGCTTACCTGTCTTGCCTTTCTCTCCACATATTCTTCATATGATTGGCACACATACACACACACACACACTTAGAAATCCGTAGGTATCTATCCTAGTAGTGTGTGGGATTGTTCTACTTGTTTTATGAAGGCAGTGGGACTATTCATCATTCTTTTCCTGTACTTTGAGACACATTGACTCCTTGGGATGAAAATTGATTTGGAATTATCACTTAATGCTAAATCTTTTGTATAAATTACACCAAAAGCTCTCAAAAAAACACACACATATACACAAAGTCTACTGTTGATTCCATTCTCCTTGGTAGGACTTGGTAGGCCCCTGGGCAGCTGATGTGCACCCTTGGTCTTATACCCTAGCCTCTTTGGGATGATCACTTGGGCTTCCTTGGTAAGATAACTATCGTCTCTATAATCTTAGTAGGTCATTGGGCAGTCGACGTATACCCTTTGCTTGATGCCTTGGCTACTTTGGGATGAATCGCCTTGGGGTACAGAAAATAAATATCAAGGGATTATTTCTCATGGCTCAGTTTTTGGACCTAAGAGAAGACGTTGAGCTAAAAATGCATTAGCCTGACTTAAAGAGTCCCAAAACACGCTTAATTAATGAAGAAACCTTCTTATTTTAAAAAGAAATGCGATCCTAGAGAGTTATTGTGTCCCATATGCTAAATCCTAATTTGGGTGCTCCAAACTTTCTATAAATATAAATGCGGCCCACCACTCTCCCTTAATCTCATTTCTATAGGTTTCAAGAGCAGTATCTCTGCTGTTCCCACCCCATTCGCAGAGGACATTGCAGTCAGAGCCTTCCATCACAGTTTGCTATCATATGGTGCCTGTTTGCACCCTCTCTACCTGCCGCCTACCCCCTGGAGCTATTGCCAACATCAGGAAATTCGCGTTTGTTGTTGCCAGGGCCAATCACTATCATCTGCATCTAGTTGCCATTAGTAGGAGCTATCGCCATCATCATCCTTCTTGTGTTTACAATCAGTCTCTCTCCTCTAGCTATTGCCATCAATATTTGTGCTGTCACCATTAGTTTCCACCTGTTGCCCACCACAATCAACTGGCATTTACGTATTCTGCACAATCACCAACTTTTCTCTCTTCTCGAGTACCTGCGTTTGTTCTCTCTCTTGCACTGCTGTTTGCATTAGATTTAACCTTCCTTGGCTACGTTTGCAAGTGTTCGACACTTGAAGGTTACCTTTGTTGCGATTTGGGATCCATTCGAAGTACAACACACTCTATAGCTCATAACCTCTGCCTTGATCTCAAAGATATGAGAGTTCAAGGTTCAATATTCACTACATAGTGTGTTTGTTGCATGAGCACTGTATATTTATAATTCATTCACTTTATTATTCATTGTGTTCATTGTCTGTGAGTTATCCTAATACAAACCCTAAATCTGTCCTGTATTTATCAGTTTATGCTTTGTTGTACAATTGGTTTTGTGTTTTTGCGTTTAGAGCATTTCTTAACACCATTCGAGGGATTCTAAATTGTTTTCACTTATGGATTACACCACCATCCTTCTTCCATGATACTTTATCACCTTTCCCTCATCATTGACATCCTCGAGTGGATTGGTAAGCTTGTACTGGTTAGCGATTATTGGGTGTACCATCCCTACTCTTGTCTTTTGGGTCATTGTTACTTACTTGGCCGCCACTCTTACCATTAATTTTCAAACAAAAAAGAAAAAAATAGCCTAATGTGGTTTCATATGCCTCCGTAGGGCTTGGTAGGCCACTCAGCAGCTAACAAGTATCCTTTGTTTGATGCCCTCTCCTCTCTCAAGCAACTACTTGGACTTTCTTGGTAACATAATCATTGTCTTTGTAGTCTTGATAGGCCATTGGGCAGCTGCCGTGCACCTTTTGTCGGACGCATTAGCTGTATTGGATGGGACGGCTCAGGATAAAACTTGCTGGCCTCTTCTTTTGGCTCAATTTTGGGCTTGAGAGGGGGTATTGAGCTAAAACATGCTTTACACTTAATTAACATCTTTAAAGAGCCTCAAAACAAGCTTAATTAATGAAAATTGCAAAATTGGTGTGCAGTTCAAGAGAGTTTTAGTGATTCCCAAAAACCCTAATTTTTGGGGGCACCCTTCGACATCTATAAATAGACAATTTGCTCACCATTCAGTCTCACTCCTCTTGTGTAGATGTCAGCTATTGGCCTTTATCCACATGGCGGTCCTATCCTTGCGACCGCTGCCACACCTTCCATAGCTCCTCCAATGCTTGGCGTCTTCATCCATTGTTGTCACCTAGTGTTTGGCGCCCTGCCTCTAGCTGCATTCAGCATCCTTGTCATTTCTAGCCTCTTTTGCTGCTTGTGTTTGGACTCTACGGTTCCAGGCATCAGGTGCCAGGCCTTCCTCTGCATTAGGCGATAGTCTGTAAACTGCGTTTGGCCCTTCTCTCCACTTGGCAGCAGATGGTGGCCATCTCCATCCTTCTAGTAGCACCTCCATTGCTGCGTTTGCAGCGTTCTTCTACTGTCCATATCATCAAGCATCATCCAGTGTTGTTGCCTTAGTCTCCTAACCCTCTAGTGATCAGCATTTGGTGTTTTCTTTATCTTCTACTCTCCAACTGGTGGTCACAGTTCTTGGGATCCGTCTCCAGTGGATATCACTCTCCGACACTCCATTGCTCTGCCCTTGGATATTCTTCACACTCTTATAATCATTTACAGCATTCATTCATTTCAGAGTTTCTTCTCTTTGTGTTTGTGTTTGTGTTTGAGTTTTGAGTTTTGCGCTTTGCATTTAGGATTTGAGTTTTGCTTGTCATTGTCTAGGTCTTTGTGTTTTAGTTGTGGTCATACATGCTATATTTCCTTAGTGTAAATCCTAGTATATCTTGATAAGGAACTGCATACAGGGATGTATGACACAACTCCTTATGGTATGCAACAACTAATGCGTGGTGTACAAGGCCCAATGTAATTGGGTATGGTTGGTAATATGCATAAAACCCATGTATAGCAATGTTGGTATGATGTTGGGGCACAAAGTGGTAAGTTTAGTAATATATATATGTAGCCCAATGTGTTTGGGACTCATGGTATTAATGCTGGTCATGCAAATGCTCCGTATAGTGTTGGTCATGAGGGAAATTGGAGCTATCAATGCATGCAATGCATGGAAAAATATAACTTGGTATGGCTAGTAGTGTGCAAATTCCCATGCACAATCATATTGCAATGGTCCAAATTATGCAAACAAGAATGTTATCTAATGCATCTAGTGCTCCTAGCATGTTAGTTGGATATAATGTTACATATTAGTTAAGTTGGAATTGCAACAATGTGAAAGTATAAAGAATGGCAATGCTTCAGAGGGAAAAAGACCTAGAACCTAGTGGAGGTTTTGAGGCAAGTAAAGTTAGAGGTAAAGTTTTTATATGCTTCTTGGTGAAGCTTTAGCATTGTTTCACTTATGAAAGAATGCAACTGGATGGAGGAGGATGACCTGGTAGATTATCCTCAGTGATACACTTTACCTATTTTAGTTAGAGCCGATTTTGGATTGGGCTATTTCAAGTTTAGGAGAGCATAGAAGGTTCAAAGTATTGTCTCCTGCTGAATGGGAAGGTTGCATCTCCACCCCCTAGTGATGGACAACTTAGTTATGTAGTAGATCTTGGATGTACTTGGTGACAACTTTTTACCATTGGGATCACTATTCAGTGCGCTAATCATTATGAGTCCGTATACATATAGTATGGTTTGTATGTAGGCTCTGAAACTATACAATGGCAAGGTTATTGACATGTATGAAAGACATGAAATGTACATTTGGATGTGATATACACTTGCAAGACATGTATGGGATACATGGATGGCATGCAATGTACATTTGCATGTGATAGAAGAGAAGTACAATTGCATAAGTTACATGTGATTTGTAACTAATGTATGCTTTATATGACTATCATGTGGTACATCATTGCTATGAGGTGTTGTTTATGCTCAGTTTATGCATGATAATGCCTTAGTGATTAGAACAATGTTGGGTTTTGGCACGTGGATGCATCCCTTATGTTTGTGATAGTGGTTATGATTCATTTGTGTGGTTTGTAGCTTGTTTAAGTGATTGGAATTTCACATGCAAAGGGCATGAGTATGGTTAATTAATAGGTGCACATGTTGTTTGACTACGATGTCAGCATGTATTTTTAGTAGTGGCAATGGATGTTTTGGCACATTATAGTGTGATTTCAAGGATTTCAAAGGGGTGGTTTGTCACAAGGACGTGAAATTTTATTACTTTTCTTAGCATTTTATTAAAATTTAATTAAATGTACTAATGTGACTTGTACATGTGAGGTGCAAGCTAATTATTTCACAATGCGGGGCCTAGGACCATGAGATATTAGTTGGATATCAAAGGCAAAAGTTTTAATAAGTTATATTTGACAAGTGCTAGTTCGTACAGAGTCTTAGATTTGGGACTAGACTACTTTATTGGTCACTAATGTTAGTGGTTGTGGTTTACATGCTTCCTTTGCTAGTTAACATGTGGTCAAGCTGAGCAATTCTATAGGTGAAATGGTTATCAATCCTCAAGCTACTGTGCATATGTGCAGATATTACTTTATGAGTTTGCTTGGGCTGCAATAATCTCTTTCAGACAAAATTTTGGCATCCGTTATTTGTTTTGTGAATTGGTTAAAATTCAAGTTTTGCCAGATATAACTAAGCAATTAGATGTAGACGTATGAAGTCACTTGCCCAAAGGACAAGAATCCTAGGCAAGATGGTCTCACTAATGAGTTCTTTGAGACACATGGAACTCAATTAGCCATGCCTTTGACGGCTCTATGTTGGCATGTTTGGATAATGTGAAAGATGCCGGCCTCTTGGAAGGAGGGTGTTGTTAAACTAATACTCAAAGTACCGTTCCCTTCTACTTTGAAACATTGAGACCGATTTCCTTGATGAGCAGTGTGTAAAGATCTTTACGAAAGTCTTGGCTATTAGATTCCATGAGTATCTTCCTAACATTGATGGATTTATGAAAGGAAGGAATATTATCCATAGTATCTTGAATGTCCAAATGGGGATAGGCTATTCACATTGCACAAAAAATGAGTAATTGGTGATGGTTCAATTTGATGTGCTTTGGCTGATGAAAACTTTATATTTCTAAAGCCTGACCATGATAATATTCGGAGAGCAATAGAAACATGTGACTTGCTTGCCCTTGCTTCAGGGATTCACATTAATGCCTTCAAATTGGCTGTTATTAGCTGCACAGAAACTGAACTTCATGCCTTCTGCCTTGGGTTGGCAAGATGAGGTGGTTCCTTTGGAGACATTTGGGCCATCCTTTGGGGTAAATGTCTCTGCTAAGAAGTTGCTTGACTTGATCTCTACATGCATCATAGCTATGTTTGTATATTGGAAATTGCAAGCCTGGCCTTTCCATGTACGTTTGAAAGTTGGTCAGACAATTATGGTGCCAATGGTTTCATATTTTTTACAAGTGCTTCCTTGGTCAAAGTCTCGAATCTTGTTATGTGGGAAATCACTCAGCCTATTCGCTTCTTGATTTGGAAAAAGGTTACTACATGATTGGGCATTTCTTGGATCTCCTGCAATCACTTCTGCACTATGGAAAAAATGGAAGCTGGGGCTGTTTTGGATCTGGAGACACATATGATTGCTCTTCATTGGCCTCTGTTTTGGGCTGTGTGAGGGATGGCAGCCCTAGTCTTTGATTGCTAGGTTTTTATCATAGGTCATTATAGTTCTAGACTTCTTGAAGCTACAACTGCTGACCCCCTTTCCAAAAACCACCCTTCTTGTAGCCACATGTCTTGCCCAGTGGTTGCCACAATTTACGTTGCCACAACCTTTCTCGCTTCTCCTGTCTTGCCGAAGTCTTGGCTATCCAATCCTCACCTGTCATCAACTGTCAACACAGTCCTTGTGAACCTCTCCCTCATTAGCGCACACTCTTCGGCCTATTGTCTTTACCTGCTCATCCCTATCGTCACTGCTAGTGCTTGCCTTGCTTGGCTAGAATTGCCACTGTGCCACTCTCCCCCCCTTCTTTGTGCCACTTCCACATGTTGCAATAGCCCAGCTCTACGACATCCACTCTGTTGCTTATATGATTACTTAATTATGCACATTGTATATCACCTTTTCCAATCAGAGTTTTACTGATTTCGAGTGCACCATTTGACTTACAAGGGGTTGATTCTCAATCCAATGAAGGGTGGATAAAGTATTAAAAGATATTGGATTTTGCATTGGCGTCTTGAAAGATTTTTGATTTTCAAGGATCCTCTTTCAAGCTTCTTAATGATGTCTGATTGTACTAATACAGATCCAGGAAAGCAATTTAGATCTGGTCCCTGTAGGAGCTGATGGATCTAAACATCTCAACCTCTCATTTGATGCTGCAAATAAGCAAACAGCTGAGCTAGAAATTACCAACAAAGCTCTTAAAAGGAAATTGAAAGAAAAAAACGCCCAATTGAACAAGATGTTAACTCAACACACAAAAGAGCTGCAACGGCTTCAGAACTCCTCAAATCAGGCAGATCAAATGAACAAACAGTTAGCTAGCAATCTAGCCAGTACAGAAGCAAAGCTTTCAGAAGTTCAAACACATTATGATGGCCTGCTTACATCTGCAGAGTGTCAACTTAAGGAAGCATTAGCAGATGTAAGTAGCCTGATTTGTGAGTATTATTCTAGTTGTTTTGTATCATACACAAATATGCTTCCGTGATTGCATGCTTGCTCACAGATTTTTTTTTCCCAATAGCATTCTTGCTTTATTACTGTTTCTAAAGTTGAGGTCTATTCACATGCCATCTGCAGCTTTTCTGTACAATATGGGGCCAAAATATGTAGTAGAACATTTGCATCTTTGTTCTATTCATACCTGTGAATCTCTTCTTCATCATACAGATGAATTGGAAACAATATCATTTTAGCATGCAAGCATCAATGCTGCATTGGACATGCAAAAGGAGGGTCTAGTTGATTGATCTGTGGGTAGAAATGCATCAGGACTTTAGACACAAGACTTGAGTCCAAAAGTCATATATTTTAAAGCTAGTCCCATGACTAGCAGGGTTTTTCCTGGATCCATGGATATCTATTAGAGGAGTTCTAGGGTTTTGGCTTGGAGCAAAGACCATGACTGATACACAGGGTCAAAACTTGGTATTTTGGCAATGAAGGCAGGTGTATCATCATGGAGTAATATATGATAGCATGAAAAACCAAAAATTATGACTATGTGGTTGTTTTGAGGGTAATGAGCTTGAGGACCTAGTATCAATCCACTGGGATGGACTATGTTGATCTTCTAGAATGACTGGCATATGATGTGCTTTGGATTGAGAAGAAACTGATGATGTGGATTGGGGATTAGTGGCCCAAGCTAATCCTGATGTGGTAGGATGATGACATGGCAGCATGCTTTAAATCAGCACCAAAAGCTTGCATGCAGATAAGGTGGTGGAAAAGCATGTATGTGCTTTGCTTTTCGTGGAAGAAAGCAAAACAATTATGTGGATGACAACAATGAGGACCAAGAATCCAGGAAAAGCAAAAGCAATTATGACCTGTGCAAGGTGGCAGCTTTGGTGGACACCAACTTGCAGGCAGAGGAAAAACAGAAGACCTAAATATCCGGTGTTGCTTTGTTGAGGCTACCATGGCCTTGGCAATGATGAAAAGGAAGAGAAAGCTTAAGTTTTAAAGCTAGGGAAAAGCGAAGAGCTTTATGAGCATCCCAAGGAGTATAGATGGAGGCACTGCAGCTATGATGAGGGAGGAATCCACGAAGAATATGAGATAGAGGTGAGCTAGTGTGGCAAGAGTGTTCTGGAGGTGAAGAGGAGAAGAGAAGCGTGGATGTGCTGTGTTTAACGGAGCTGAGACAGCTGTAGGCCAGAGTGTTGAAGCTCAAAGATGTGAAGATCATGGTGGTGGTCTTGAAGACTGAGTGTGTGTGGAGTTGAAGAGTTTGAGGCGTGTTCATGGTGGTGTGGATGCAACACATGGAGTCGTCCTTGCAGATTGTGAGATTTTGGAGTGTTAGATCTCCCTAAGATGATGTGAGGATTCCTACTTGCCCACTTGATTTGGAGCTGCAGAGGATTCCGATGCTGATGCTCTTGGTATATGAACATTGGGTGGAAATTTTGATTATCCTGGATGAGGATTATGAGTACAAAGGTGCTATTATTTTTGATGTTGAGAGTTGCTTTGTGTTTATTGTGTCCAAAGAGAGGACACTATAATCCACAGATTGAGACCTAAAGATTATGATGTTCTACCCTGTTTTGAGCTACAAGGAGGCTATATGTATTTTTTAGCACTGGCCTTGTTTCCCGCTTCTACTGGTTTATGTGGTATGGTTTTTGTAGTCAATTGGGAGTTCTTGCATGACTAGTGACTTGGGTGGTGTTCTGTATCTCTTGTCTTTTCAGCATCACAGCGACATGTAAAATGATTGTGCCCCATCAACTCACTTGATCTTGTGCTCTCAAATAGACGTCAACATATACATTGGTTCTTTCTTAGCCTTTCTTCCCAAGTTACTTATAGCTATTTGCTTAGGCAGTTGGCTTGCATTTGATTCCACATATAGATTTTTTTTCATATGTTTCTAAAGGCAAATGTCGACACATAGCAAAGAATGATTGGAGTATGAGATGGACTCTATTGTGCAACTACTTGCAAATTACTTGCATAGAGAAGGGATTGAGGTAGTGGGTCTACCAAAGGAGGAGCACTTCAAAGATTGGATTAGGACCTTGTGAGTGGATTTGAAGGAACCATTGTTTGGAAAATCCAACTTCTTTGACCAAATTGTGGAGGATCTAGATGAGCAGGATTAGAGTACCACGTCAATGCTTGAAATTTGACATGGACAAGGGAACACTCCGACCTTTCTCATAAGCTTCTAGAGGAGACTAGGATGCCTTTAAGAAGAAAAACATTGCTCTTTTCATTTGGCTTCCAGCACATCGTTTTAGGTGAAAGAGAACTTTCTTTTGTTTGGCTTAAAGGCACAAGTTAAAGTAGGTGTGTGGTTTGGGAACAATAGAAGAATGGTCCCCTATTTCCTGTATTAAGACCCAAGTAAACCCAAAGAGGTTGCATTTACGATATTAGTTTTGCCTAAAAGGTATGTGGGAAACATCGTAGACTACTATTCGAACCACAAAAATTAAGGCATGCCTTAATGTCAAATTGGCATGGATTAATCCCGATTCCCTAATATAGACTCATTAATACAGCCCCAAAAAGCCATTAAAAGCATTTCCAAAAATAAGAGGTTCTATTTTGAACAGTGGGAGAAATGCCCAAAAATTCTCTATAAAAGAGTATATTGTGGGCATCCAGTCATCATCTCACACTTTTGTTCTTTCAGCCAGCCATCTCCACCTCCATCATCTGCTGCCATTTGCTATTCATGTCCCGTTAGGGGCTGTTATTATTGTTCCAGGCTGCTGTTCTGCCTCGGAGGTACCCCCTATGCTGCCGTAGCTGTCATCTGCTACTGCCTACACCTGCTGCCATTACACACAACCAGATTTGCTTTTTCAGCTAGATTTGGATACACACGCCACTGGAGACAGTCACCAGTTGTTGCCTCTGCAAACATCACCATGTGCTTCTGCGTTTTTGCTCAGTAGTCTGTGTTTTTACTGCCTGAAATCAGCATGTTGTCATTGGCATAATCTGCATGCTCTACCGCCAGTGCAGCTGCCATCTTAGTCGGAAAATGTTGCATTTTACTGCCCAGAGTCATCACCAACATCATGCTGTCCAGAGGATAGCGTTTTACTCCCTCTCCTACTGCACACAACATCATCAGTTGACTGATCCTTCTGCTGTGTTTTGGGATCCATCTCGGGTACAACCCTTGCTGACATCCTTCTCTATCTACTTCTGCCCCAATCCTTGAGAGACTCAAGTTCGAGGCCCCTCATTGAATCATTCATATTCTTCATTCATTCTCATTGAGCAATTATAGATCGCATTCTAGGATATCGATGGACATTATAGTACGTTGCATTATAGTAGGTCAAAATTGGTCTCTAATCTCATAGGCAAAGTGGGAGCTTATTGCTAGCGTCATAGTGGTACATTTGGATAGCTAGATGTTGTTGGTCCACTAGGATATCTATGGACATTATAGTAGGTCGCATTATAGTAGATCAAAGTTATTCACACACAAGATTATTCTTTACTCTATCCATGTGGTGCTGATACATTGCTGCATGCTTTAGTGGTGCAGGGCAAGCCGCAGCCTTCAGAGCTACAAATGAGTGTATGCAGCTCAGACAACTTGTTACCAACTTGGGTGTTAAACACTCATCCCCTACCACTATTTACACTGATAGTCGGAGTGCTTTGGCAGTTGCAATGAATCCAGTCTTCCATCCTCACAAAAAGCATGTTTAAGTGCATTATCATTTCAGCAAGATCAGCTTGGCGTATGTGGTTATGCAAGGTAACTTGGCAGATTTATTTATGGTCCTCACTCATGAGAAGCTTGAAACTTTTTACAAACCTTTGAACGTTCTATCCTTTCGAGCTTGCTTTGCCGTATCCTTGTACTTGTTCATGCCATTACTCTTGGAGGGATTTGTAGCATATCCTATGGGAATGATGTGTGGATGCACTTTGGACCATGTATTCTTTTGTATCCCCTTGTCTTTTAATATCTTTAATAAGAGAGCTATGAGCTTCTTTCTTGCTTCTACATTGTACTTCTGTTGTTTCTTGTGCTTTTGCTTCACACTCTTGCTACTGTTTCCAATTGGAGGGAGGAACTGCAAGGGCTTTAACAGCTAGGCACTGCGTGCAGTATTGTGCAAACTGGAGGGGGATGTGAGCAATGCATGTCCTAGGTGGAAGGTGGGCAGAAGGGATAGAAGGCTGTGGAACCAGTCCATGATGCCCGGTGGTCCAGATCAGCTACTTGTCATGATGTTGTGGATCAGCCAAACAGGTTTCTGTTCTGTGTATTCAAAAATGAGGGAGAAGGTGAACTATATGTCACGTAATGGAACGCTTGATTTCCACTTTGAAGGGTGACATTTCCTCACTGGTTGGGTGAAGGAGTGGTAATATGCACCAGTATAGTGAGAAGCTAAGATACCAAGTACTCGTCACTCTGGTACTAGTAGAGACAGGCCACCTAAGGAATTTAGCCACTCAAACATATCCATATGGAGTTGCCACTTCTAGGTAGATGGGGCTGACTTGAAATGTTCATCATGCACGCAAGCCACTTCTCGATGAGGATCTCTAGCCTACCCTTGTCTAGCCACTACAACCTGTGCTCTTTGGTCTGGGTCTGGCTCTGGCTCTTGATTTTGCCTCCACATCTGATGGAGTAATTCTGTCCAGTTGGAAGAGCCTGGCTCTGGCTCTTGATTTTGCCTCCACATCTGATGGAGTAATTCTGTCCAATTGGAAGAGCCAGACATTGCTCTTGAGTTGCAGGTGACAAATATCCCTACCTTCAAAATGGAGTGGGATCTCTACATGGTTTGCTATGCGTACATTTGACCAAAGTCCTTAGTAGAAAAAATCTTGCAGAAAGAGCTAGGTGCACTGCAGGAAACATCTGTACATGAAGCAGAGGACTCAGCAGATCACACAACTTTGCTTCTTCCCCCCCTATCCTAGAACAACGCTGACAAATAGAGGGAGGGTTAGATAAGCTGTAAGGTATGCTCCTTGATAAGGAAAGGAGAGCTAGAAGGGGGCAGGGAGGAGGAGAGATAGAGCTCGTTAATGGGATGGGGGAGGTGGAGGGTGAACAGGGAGTACAATTGCCACAGGGCTGTGCAACACTGACAGCCTGGCTTGCCACTGAGCACCTACCAAGCGTACTCTAATTCCTTGCCACTACCACTATGATGCTGGATTGTGGTGAATCCCTCGTGTGCCTCATATGGATAGGCTCTGCAAGATCTGTGGTCCCCTGCTGCATGGACTTCTTTTTTTTTTTGCAAGTAAAATGTGGCTAATTATATTACTCAGAAGGCTGAATACAATGAAGTGCACATGCTCAACAGACTAGCTAGAGCTGATGCAAATCACAAATCCATCATGTATACAAGCCTCTCAAGGCAGTCTGGGGGACATGGGGGCAAGAAGCCATGGAGGGGGGGGTGTATCGCCATGTGGGGTTGCCCACCTGCATCTTGAAGAACAGGTCATGGCCACCCCAAGTGCAACAGACTGTCTAGAGCTGATGCAAATCACAAATCCATCATGTATACAAGCCTCTCAAGGCAGTCTGGGGGACATGGGGGCAAGAAGCCATGGAGGGGGGGTGTATCGCCATGTGGGGCTGCCCACCTGCATCATGAAGAACAGGTCATGGCCACCCCAAGTGCACAAAAAGTGAAGCTGGAGTTCTTGACGGGCTCGAGACTGCACCTGCTCCCATGGACCGCGGAGGGAGTGGATGATGGAGGTCCAAAGCTCTGCCAAAGTCGCATATATTGAAAGGCACTCCTCGCCAAAAACCACCTGACAGTGTGGCTTCCAAATGTGCCATCCTATAAGACTTCCTATGGTCTCCCATACCTCTGAGTGTTTTGGTATGGGCTTCAATAGTTGGCAGATGGGTAAAGCCTCCAAGCCGACCACTGCACAAGACCTAGCCTTGATGAGAAAAATCGTGTCCTGCATCCCAGCCTCATACAAAAGATGACGGCCCTGGCTAATTGCCGGCCAACAAAAAGTCCCCCCACGAGATACATCTAAGGTTGGGTGCCACACGACGGAGAATACAGCAGGCTCCTCTCCACATGAGCTATGCCTCCTCGCAAGACCAAAGGCAGTGCCTTGGAGTTTCCAAATGCTGCTGTGCCAATGCTTACAACCTCCATCGTGCTGCATCTAGGCCAACCAACTAGACCCCCATGTGCCAAAAGCCAAAGGAAATACGACACCCTCCTTGGCCTCCAGCTATCCCATAGGCAACGCCAGAATGTCCAACAAAAGGCATTCGTGATGCTATGCTCCGCCCAATATCTCCTATGCGAAGGTGCCCAATCTATGTCTTCCTGCATCAATACATGTCTACCAATCGTGGCTGTGTACTCCAGGAACCTCAGAGGCTTCTTGGCGACCGCAGTGGCCGGCCATAGCCACTCTCCAGGATCCCACTCCAACTCATCAAGTGGCTTGCTCTCCCATATCCAAAGGCGCCACTCGCGAAACTCCTCCCAGAGCACATAAGGGTCCATTCGGCAGGTCTTCCCTTGGAGTCCGACCACACAAATCCTCCTCCATGAAAGGACAAATATCTCCTCATCCTGCTGTCCTCTGTCAAGAGCCAGATACCCCCCATCTTGCACAGTAAAGAAGGTCCCGTAGGAGGCACCACCTACTCTACCTACCATCTGTAAGGGGATACTTGCTGGTGAGAATCTAGCAGCCCACACCTTCCCAAGCTCCACCGGCTCTTGGATCGGGGGATCTAGCCACTCCTCAGGGATTGCTGAGTCAATCTCCCTCCTCCTTAGCTCAGCTCCTCATCCTTGACATCGTGATGCCCGCTGTAACACCTCTTAACCCGCCATCCTATACACCTCCCTCCACGTCCTGATAGTACGAGCAAGGCTAGCCTCCCAGCCAGCCCACTGGATGTGGGATCGCTCACCTATCTATATCCCTATCTATATCCCGTCCTCATCTCTGACTTGGGGGTTCCAAACCATCGGCTGGGCGGTCTATCTCCTCTTAGCATCTTGGGGGTCTCTGAACTAGGGCCTTGCAAAGGCCCTACCACACTGGAAGTAAACTGTGGAGGAAGGAAGATTTGGTTGGCGTGATCTAGACAGTCATGAAGATCCATCTTAAGGATGGCCTCCAACCCCCGCCAAGCCTCTATCTGCACTCCTGGAGACCCTCTTGCAAAAGGACCTCCAGGTCTGCTTGCCTGGTGTGAGACCACAGACCACTAGCTTGCCCAAAAGGGCCAAGCTTTGGAACTCTAGGTCAATGATCGTAAGTTCTCCCTCAGACTGATGCCGGATGATGATCGCCCATACCACCTTGGCCCGGGAGTCCCTGGAACCGTTTGAGCTAGCCTAGGAAAAATTCTGCACTAGGCGGCAAAGCTGAACCACACAAGATAAGAAGAAACACCAACAAGAGGTGATGTACCAAGCCGTCGCTAGAAGGACCTGGTTGACCACCAGGGCTCGGCCTGCTAAAGAAACTGTTGGGAAAGAGTGATGTCTAGCCCCACCTGGAACCCTAGATATCGGACGGTCTGCCCCTTGCACACCCATCCAAACCCCAAATGGACAGCCCACTCCGTGCTGGAGTTAGGATCTGTAAGAAAACCAAGCGAATTTCGCCAGTTAATTTTCGCTCTAGCTACCGTGCAAAATACCTCCAGAGCTAGTCTCACTCTCTCCAGCATCAGCTCATCATCCTCTACATAAAGAGCGGTATCATTTGCATGCTCTGAGTCCAACAGCTCAGTCTCCTCCCTCACCGGAAGTCGCAGGCTACGTAGCCCGCTCACTTGTGAGCGAAGGAAATAGGACATCGCCTCCGCAAGGAGTAGGAATAGATATGGGGCAAGAGGGTAGCATTGTGGGACAGATATCTCTAGCCAAAACTCCTCCCCCTCCTGCCACCAATGAGAACCCTGCTAGTAGCCATGCGTGGGGGAAACCCAACCTCGCCATGGTGCCCTCTAAGAAGTTCCAATCAACCCTGCCATAGGCCTTCTCAAAGTCCAGGAGTACTACCAATCCCTGACCACTATGATGAGCCAACTCGGTCGCCTTGAAAAAAGTGAATACATTGTCTAAGACACTCCTATCTTGGACAAAATTTGTCTAGGTGTCATGATGTCTAGAAGCATGGGGCAGAGTCAACTCCCGATCATCTTGGTCAGGGCCTTATAGGTTACTGCCAAGACAACAAGGTGATTGGTCACCACTGGGATAGCTCCAACCGATCTCCTCCTTTGGAGAGGAGATTAACAAGACCTGCCGATAAACTCCCTGGTATCCGTCCTGAGCTGAAAATCTCCTAAAAGGCTAGTAGTAGGGGGTCCTTTACCACCTCCTAGTAGGTAGTGAAGAAGGCCTTAGAAAGACTATCCTCTCCCGGGCTTTTTTGTTCATCTTGTGCATTGAAGGCCTTAGCTAGCTCCTTCTCTGCGAAGGGGTCTAGGAGGGAGCGTCCCATCTCCTCTGTGAGCAGGGGCGGAATGCAATCCCAGACCTGCTATCTACATCGCTGTACTCTGGCTAAGACTGCCTCTTGGTGAAAAAGCTGTCTGTAGAAGTTAGTGGCAATCTTGAACACCTCATATGGGCTAGAGTGAATCCTCCCGTATTGATCACAAAGGCTGCGAATTTGGTCTCCTGAGGTGCGAGGCTGATGCACCTGAAAAAATTCCATGCACATCGTGTCCCCCTTCTGTGCCTAAAAAGCTGTTGAGGTACGGAAGAACTCAAAGTGCCTGTCCTCAAGGCCGGCGAGGGCTGTCCGTGTGCGCACCTCCTGCATTTGGAGAGTGGGATCCCCTGGTGCTTCTCGGAGTAGTCTCTGCATGGCAGCTAGGTCTCGCCGGAGTGCACTCTTCTCCTATCAACTCTACTGCCTAGCATGCAAGGCTACCTCCTAGCAGATCATGCTCGACTCAGCTAAGGCCTCTGCAACCTCCTTTGCGATCCAGTCCCTCTTGTTCCACTCTCTAGTCCAGAGCTGCTCAATCTACCTCCTCCCTTCTATAGATCGAGTCTAGGATCCGACAGGATTGCGTGCCATGGGCTGAAGCGGGAGCATCAAGAGTGAGGAGGAACGGGCAATGATCAGACAAAGTGGTACCAGCCAGCTGCCCTACTTGGCCTCCGTGAGAGCACCTCCACTCTCCCACATAGAACTTGTCTAGTCACTCCAAAAGAGCTTTGCCCAACTGCCTGTATCCCCAAGAGAAGTCCAACAACCTCTCCCTTCTGTGGAAAGGTGGGTCCTGCCAAGCATCACGTACTCCTACTGTGAGGAGGAAGACCTCCCATGCCTCTTGCTCCTCCCCTGCCATACCCTGATAATCTCTGCCTCTGCCTTGTTGGTCCTCTAAAACCTCCAAGTTGTTGAAGTCTCCTCCAACAATCCAAGAGTCCACCTTTGGAAGTCCTGTTACGATCTCCACCTAGAACTTGCTGTGTGCCCTAACCTTAGTAGGATCATAAACATTGAGGACTCCAAGGCACGAGTCCCCTATATCCAGTCTGATCCATAGGACCCTCCCTACCACAATCATCTCGTGGTCTCCTACACAAGCGATGAGGCTCGAGCCAATAGAGGTGCATACGGCTCCACTCCTACCATGGGCACCGATGGAGTACTCCCAATAGGTGTGTGAGATGCCTAGAAGTACCTTCCCTACCGGATGAACCTGGGAGGGGGTGAGCTTGTGCTCCTAAAGAAGTAAGATGTCAATCCTTTCGGCAAGAGCAGGCTGCAACTCCTGCCGAACAATCAATTTCCTAGAACCACGTGCCCCACTGTAATGGAGGCTGTTCACGTTCCAGGATGCTAGGTGTAGACTCATGGAGAAGCTTGTGATTGGCTGAACAAGCATCTGTTCAGTGTGGCAAGTGCTGATAAAGAGGAAGAGCTATGGGGCGTATATGAGCCAAGATAAGAGGCACAACTCTGTACACTAGTAAAAGTGGGCAGCTTGTGCGAGGGGCCACTCGATCACATCCATTGGTGAACTCCACTGTGGAGGGGCTTGAAAAATAATGCTCAGATGTGGGACCTCGGCTCTGGCCCACCAGTTAATGTCCATCATGCACCCTAGCCACTGCTGGGAAAAAAGTGCTAGTCCTCCCATCCACTGGGAGATGTGATCTACAACCTGGCCCCTTACCTCCTCTATCTATGTCATTGTCTAGTCTCCTGAATGAGAGGTCTCAAAGAAAAAAGCATAGTTTGGTCCATTCGGTGGTGCTAGTTAATGGACCTTACTGCTCCTTGACTTGCGGACCATGAAGATCCCCACCTCCAGAGGTAGTGGAAACTCTTTGTGGTCCACAATTCTCAAATAAGACCACGTACCACTGTGGAAAAACTCATGGGGGAGCAATTGCGCCTGTTAAGGAAAGGTGTGACGGGCGGTTGGACCAGATGAGCTAGTGGCTATGTGGGGAGGGGGGGGGGGGTTGGGCTGCTAGTGAGGAGAGGCTATGGGCGTGTGGGGCCCGTCACGTCCTGTGGGAAGGGGGGGAATGGATGGGGGGGGCGGGGGGGGGGGGGGGGGGGGGTGGGGGGTGGGGAACACATGTACTGGGTGAAGATCGAGGGGGGGACTGATCGGTAGGGGAGAAGGTGGGGAAGAGGACGAGTAAGGGGTGGTGGGGGATTGGACATATGAGGCGAGTGTGAGGGGGGGCGAGTGGCCCTAGAGGGGGGAGGCTATGGGATAGGGTCACCGGGGGATCCATGAGGGGGGGGGGGGGGGGGGGGGCATGGGAGCTGGGGGATCTTGGGTGGAGAGGTTGAGACACCTCAGTGGGTGGAGGGGGTGGAGCCCTGTGATCCTATTGGGTGGGACGAACAGCAGGGTGCTGCGGGGTGTTCTGCCGTCGCTCGCCCTCCTGCTCTCTATTGTCGTGGCTGTGTTTGAGGGGCTTCTAGCTAAGGCCCCCCTTGCCATCTCCCTCTCTGTCTCGTCACTGGACCTGTATGAAACCGTCAACATCCACTTGTGGTTCTGCCGGTTGAGCTGCCTTGGCTACGAAACGCGTGCAATCTGCTGCCTGATGCCCAAAGTCATGGCATTGCAGGTACTGGCCAAGTTGCCCTGTCACAATAACCTACTATCTGAAAGAGTGTCTACGTGCCTCAATCTCAAGAAACTTGGGTATGTTCTTTGTATCTTTTACAGCCACCCATACCTTCGGGACTCCTATGGCTATCACTACATCCGTGAAGGAGGGAGGAAGAACTATGCCAAAAAGCCATCCAAAGTCCTCCACTAACTGATGATACTCTACTGCTAGTCCGGGGAATAGAAGGGTGACTGGGTGTCTAGGAAATCTATTGTGGAGCACGAACTCCTCCACTGTGAAGCCACTATAGCAAGGAACCATGTAAATGACCCCCTTTGTGGAGGCATAAGGTGAGCTATCCACTAGCTCACAGGCTGCATCCACGGAGCTGAGTCCAACCATGAAGATCCCCTGATCCATGAGAACTGCCTCCGCAATCTGCGTTGTGCCAATGTGCAGCATGGAGTGAAGCCAATCCCGAAGCTAGGACCTGGCTGGAGAGTGTCCTAGGACCTGTCCATAGATTGCTGTTTCTTTCAATTCCAGTTCTGTGGCATGGACGGAAAGGAGCCGTTCCTCAAAGAGGACGACGCGCAAGGTGTTTGACTGGGGGGCACTTGCAAAATGCTCCGGCGTCTGACCAGAGGTTTCCATTGCGTGTCATTACTAGGGGCTACCAATCTAGTTGCTGTGATACCGGGGGGAATGTTGCAGATGGAGGGAGCAACGAATGCCAGTGGTATGAACGTGCAGCATAGGATGGAGGCACCAGAGCAGATCGACTGGGGAGGTCTTTCGTGCGTGAGGCAGAGGGCAGAACCGCCACAGCAGGCCGCATGGACTTCTGCCTGAGTTGTCAGGCCAAACTCTTGACACCAGAGGGAGTGGTGTGCAAAATTCAAATGATCTGTGGCCAAGATTGAGGTGTCACCTGTCACAATCTCGATGGCAAAGGGATTTTGTGTAGGTCCATTGGCGCCAACCCTGGCTTTGGGGCACCTGCCCTGATTCAAGCATTTGCAAAAGAAGCAGGAAAAAACTTATTGATGAGGCACCCTTCGTCCTCTACTAGATGATTGTACTCCACTAAATCTAGGAAGAGGAGAGTGGCCAGGTGACAGGAAATGCTATGGTGCAGGTTGAATTGATCCACACTCAAGCCTTTGTACTGAGGATTGGCATAGACGACCCTGATGTAACTAGAGAAGCCTTGACCAACTCCGTAATGGTGGACCAGGAAAATCCATCGACCAAGCTCTCAGGAATGTATGAGGCGTGGATTAGAAAAGTGTTCTTGAGCCAATTGCAAAGATGAGTCTGTTAGGGTAGTGTCCCACAGATCTGTGCAAGGCTGCAGTCTTGGAGTACTGCTCCATGGCTTGAACTACCTGGAACCAGTCTTCTCTGTAAGGACAACATGCAAGGTAAATGACTCGGAAATGACGACGGTTTTGGCAACATTGAGCAATGCACAAGAGAAATGGGAATAGGAGAAGCCTGTATGGCAGGCAGGTGGAGGAGCTGAAACAATCATTCTTTAAATTTAAGTAGGTGTTTTGTAATCAACTAGCATTCAGTTCTGTTTGAGAGGTGTGCAGTTTTGTTGCATTTGCTAAATGCAAAGTTAATTTCAGTCTCATCAAGCCTCATGGGGTTTTGTTAAACATTTTGGTTTGGTGAATTCCTACTCAAGTACTGTTTCTGCTTAGACGGAGCTCTTCAAGAAGACAGTGGATGAACTGCACCAAAAACTTTCTGAAAGCGAGAAAAGATTACTGGAGTTCAAGGATTCAGCAGAACAGCAGGAGTGGCAGCTAACAGATTTGAAAAAGAATCTCCAGGAGTTGCAAAATGAGAAAGGTACTTTAGCAAAGGATAAAGCTGACCTTACATTAAAACTGCAAGACTTAAGCAAAGAGCTTAATGAGCAGACAGCTCGTGTCGCTGAGTATCTCAGTATCAACGAAGAGCTTTTGGAGTTTGCACAAAGGAAAGAAAATGAGGTCTGGTTTCAGCTGTTTAACTGTTCAGGTTTCTCTTATGATGAAAAGTGTTCATAGCACCAACTGAACAGATGTTAACTGCTTTATTACAGGTGAATTCTCTCAATCAGCAAGTTCAGATTCTTCAACAGCAGGTCACAGACAAGGGGAATGAAAATCTGAAGGTACAAAGTGACCTTGAAAAGGCAAGAAAAGAGATGAATGAGGTGCAAAAAACATACAACTCTCTTCAGTCTGAACACGAGGTTTTGAAGGCTAAACTTAGTGAGAACAACCTCCAACTGCTTCAACAGGAAGGGACAATAGGAACACTCACTAAGCAAATGGCTGATATAATGGAGGGCCGTGATTCAATGCTGGAAGAGGCTGCCCAGTTCCACGGATACCTGCAGAATGCCAAATACAAGGAGTTTGAACTTGAAAATGAGTTGAGACAATCCAATCTTGTCATAAAGGATCTTGAAGAAAAACTAAAAAAGATGGAATCTGAAATGTTGAAGTCAAAATCAGAATTGGCAGACACAAGAAGGCAAAATAGTGTTATTCAGAAACTAGCTGAAGATAAGGGTCAAGAAGCTCTGGACTTGAGGAAGTCTGTTAATGAGCTCAGAAAGAAAGTTCAAGATTTAGAAGAAGAAGTTCTGCTGAAGGAAGGACAAATGGCAATACTGAGTTCATACCGTGGGGATCCAGAGTCAACTTTTTAAGGGCCGCTTTGGGCTGAAGCTTGCCCTGTCACCGCAAGGAAATGTTTTCGTATACCCTCCATTTGTAAGCTTATCACAGCTGTTCTACATCACAGTTTTCTGTTTTTGCAGTTTGGGTGAATTCATCATGGGAACTGCAGTCCGTTTGTGATAAAAAGAGTGGAAAGCATGTTTGCTTGAAGGATCTTGTTCATCCAAATCGTGCAAGTATGAAGCTAATGTTGATGGCAATGTTCATAATCACCCAGCCATTGTACCCATCAAGGATATGGAGGAAGGAGAATGAAGCATGTGCATTACCTTCAAGATTAGCTGCCTACAACTGTTTAGCGAATCTAGCATGTGTGATTAGCAGAACGGAAGTGCCATTGATATTGTACAAGCTTATAGTTTCCTTGTTCAACAACAAAATTCATGAATGAGAAAAACTGGACGACTGCAAATTCTTCATATCAGTAAGGAACTGAAAAGGTTTACCTTAGGCGAGTCTCAAAGGTTGTAATTCTTGTAAAAGGTAGTGCAATGAACTTGCATCCTTCAAATCTTTGGACTACAACTCAGCTGTTTGCCATCACTCATGGTGTATGGTTGTGCATGTGCTCCATGTCTAAAGTCCTGGGGGACCTTGTTATATGTTAAGATCCTTTATTGTGGGTAGTGATCTCAACATTAGAACACATTTCAAATACAAGTACAAAGCAGCCCTGTAAGGGACTTCCATAGCCAAAATATACACAACATCAGAACCCATTTAACATAATGGAGTGGGCAATTGCAATGAAAATGGCACTGGCAAATGATGCAGGGAAGACGAAACTTCATGGATGTTCATCTGAATTTAGTGCCTTGCGTTCTTACTAAGCCTGAAAGCAAAACCGAAGTGCTTGAAAGGATTTCTGTACCATTCCTTTCATGGAGTACTCCACTCCCGTCATCCTAACTGCATCTACACTGCTTTTGAGCCACACCCGTTTGTATTCATAGCATCATGCAGGATCCAGCGAATGTCATGGTAGTGAGCCCGCCATACCCATACTCCATGGCTCTTAGAGTAGTGATTTGCTTGTATTTATTAATGGCTCGTCAGAAGGCAAAGTAGCAATGTCCTTGCTCAGAAATCTTACTGTATGGATTACACTGCTGGATATTTTCCATAGTCGCATCGGTCTCCATGTCTTCATTTCATCAAATGTCCCTTTAAATTGAAGCTCAAAACACTAATATAGTATTGGGTGAATCATGCAAACGTAAAATGCATATACAACAATGAATGTAATCAGCTATAGTTTTAAAGGGAAATATTATTTGAGTCTAATATAGTTTTGGGTGAATTATGCAAACGTAAAATGCATATACAACAATGAATGTAATTAGCTATAATTTTAAAGGGACATATTATTTGAGTCCAATATCAACACTTGCCATGGGTATTGTCGTGGCTGTTTTTCAAATGCGAGAGTGCGATTCTCCTTTTACTTGAACCAAGCTCAAAAGAGCGAATAATGAACCAAACAACAAATTCGACTATTGTCAACTTGTATACATGAAGATTGGCTATCTAACATGATCTTTATTGAGTATGCCTTCTTTGGCATGTCTTAGAAGCTAAAAATCCTAAACCTTGATGTAAACATGCAAAATTTAACATGGTGGTATTCACACAAAAATCGACAAAGGTGTATTCATTGTATATGTATAAGGAAAGGGGACCAAGTAGATGCATATGTATGTATGTACATAGTAGCTTTTGTGAGGCATTGTAAGATGCACTCATTCATAAATGTATGCATTGCAAACACACACACATGCATGTATCTACATGCAAGTATGATGTATGTATGCATCCATTCATACACTTTGTATATATAAGCTTTTCACAATGCACAACATCTTAATTACTATATGGAAGAGTTGTGTGACAAGGCGACATGTAATTCTTGTGGGTACTATAAATGTTTATAGCCACCTAGTTCACTCTACCCACAATAAGATGTGACACCTTCAAAAGTGAGCTAATCCTTCACAAGAAGGGTAGAAATGGAAGAAAATTAGTTTATCCCTTAGTCTCTTCTAACATAGATTTTGTGATTTTATCAATGTCATTCAACTTGAACAATTCGGATTGTCTTTCGAATTTTCAATATTACTTGGTTTACTATCATTAGGTGGAGGTAAGATCTCCTAACAATATTGTTTTGGGATGTCTTGATCATCGCATGATAAACACGATATCGGTTATATAGCTTTTTTGAAGATTCTCCTATTGGTATATTTGAACCTATGCAATGTATTATAACTCGTTGAGATTATTTTCTTATTTAATGCAATACCATTGATATGCTAAGGGCCCCCATTGATGTGAAGCAAATCAAGGTTTCTTATAAACTAGTTTTCAAGTATTTGTCTCCTTAAAATAAAACGTTTAAGTGTTTTTCGATTTTAAACCGTTTATTAAATCCTCTCACAATGCCTCATACAAGTAGAGCTTCTATGAGGTTGTCCTTGGGAATTGAACCTAGCTTCTCATAGAATCCACATAGATGCCTTATGACATCTCTAAACATTTTAGGGTAACTTTAGGCATTTTAGTTGTAAGGATACACTGTTGGGTACAAGAATTGACTAATTAGTTTTGATACTTTCAACCTCCGATTGGGGAGATCATATAGTTGCCCACTCACTGACTCACTCACTCAATCCCCAACTGTTGTCTTCTAGAATCTTGACAACTACTTCAACAACAAGGTTTTTTTGCTTGTTTATTTATGAACTATACATATTGCAAATTCCTATATGAAGCTTGAGTTCATCGTGAATACAACAATTTTTGAACAACCAATTTGTGTACCAAGAGAGATAATATTCAAAGTGCAAAGTGTCATGAGTGACGTGGTGGGGGGACTTGCTTGAGCTACTACGCCTAACACATACCATACTACAAGAGAAAGCTTGCTTAAGAACACAAGAAGAGAGATAGAGACCAAAACATTTTCTTGCTAGTTTCTTGTTTTTCTTTCACACAATACAATATACACAAAGTATAGATAAGATACAACATAAATGAAAGTGGTCTACTAAGTCAAATATTGCATAGCTAACTATACTAATAGGATGGTACTATAACTATGCCAATTGTAAATAGGTATAACAAATCAAATATAATAGGTGATAAGTCAATGACCATGTGAGGATCATAATGATTATCGACATGCTAAGTGTAGACGTGCAGATCCATCTAACCAAGTAGTCCATCATTAATGATTGCACGTGTTGAGCTTGCTATCTCACCACTCCCCCTCAAGCTCAACTACATCTTTGTAACTCCAAGCAAGCTTCAAAAATTTCGAAGCTTCTTTGCACCCAATGCCTTTGTGAAATGTCAACTATCTAATCATGTGTGTTGTATACCAAGTCACTCTCTCCTACATATACCTTCTCTCTCACAAAGTGGTAATACACCTTGATGTGTTTTGCCTTAGCATGGAATATTGGGTTTCTAGTTGACTATATGTTGCTCATGTTATCACAATCAATGACAACTAAACCATCTCCTTGCACATCTAAATCAATCAATAACTTTTGTAGCCATACCACCTTACATGTTGCCATAACAACATCTCTATATTTAGCCTCTATACTCGATAAATCAATTGTAGGTTACTTTTTGCTTTTCCACGTAATTGTTTTACTACTAAGAGAAAACATGAATCAGTTGGTAGATATTCTATCAGACTTGTTATCCCAATTTGCATCTATATATCCAAACGCTTATATATCCTTATCTGTCTTATTATTTTAAAAATTCCATAATGTAAAGTGGACTTCATATACCTCGATATGTATCTACTTGCATCTAAATGAGGCTTTCTAGACATTTGTATAAATTGACTGAGAAGGTTTGGCCTTGTCATAGTTATGTAAATCAGACTTCCTACTACTATCCTCTCGAACATAGTAGGCTTTTCTATCTCATCTCAAATATCAACACTCAAATTCACATTTTACTCCAATGGCATTGAAAGAGGCTTATATGATGTCATACCATACTTGGATAACGTATCTAAGTCACTACCTTTGGGACAATCATATACCACCATCACATTTGATCATCTTAATACCAAGAAAGTATCTCAGCTCACCCAAATCCTTCATCTCAAACTTCTTATGCAAATAGCTCTTGACTACAACAATCCCACTGTCACTACCACTGTCATCACCAACATAGATGACTATGATAACCAAACCTTCTTCTCACTTTCTCACATAAGGTGAGTGATCAACATCAGACACATTAAAGCCAATGTTGACAAGGTCTCTCCGATTTTGTTAGACCATACTCTAGGTGCTTACTTTAGCCCATGGAGCATTTTCTTTAACTCGCACACATATATGGGATACTCTAAATCCTCAAAACTTGATGGTTGCTCTATATACACCTCTTCTTACAATTCACCATGCAAAAAGACATTCTTTGCATCCATTTGCTGCAAACTCCAACCTTTGGCTACTTTCAAAGCAATCACGCATCTAACAATTGTGCGATTCTAACACCTGGACTGAGTATCTCTTCATAATCTATGCCGTATATTGAGCACAGCCTTTTGTAACCAACCTAGCCTTATACTTGCTAATAGAACCATTTGCATTATGCTTAATTTTGTAGACCCACTTACAACCAATAACTTTCTTCCCCTTAGGCAAAGGTACTAGATCCCAAGTCTTATTGGCTTCTAATGCAACCATCTTCTCATCTATTATGGCATCCCGATGAGCATGATCAACAGCATTCTCAAAACAAGTGGGCTTAACATTCTCAACCACCTTTACCATATAACCATAATAGTGGCCTACATAGCTTTCAAAATCAAATAGTTTAATATGGTATCTAACCCTGCTAGACCCGTGTATCACTTGATGACTTTGTGGAGCCTTTACATTACCATGTGCTCTCTGTATACCTAGTGTCCCAAGTGAAGGAATATCAAGCTCATCATCCAAAAACATCATATTGGGAAAAATGGGAATTTCCCATAAGTTTGAGACATGTGGTCAAATCTTTGGATTTTTCATAACTTGAACACTATAACTCCAAATTGAGCGCTCTATAGCTCAATAGATTCCATTTTTTAAGCTCTTTCCAATGATAGGTCACATCATATGGTTTTGAGAAACTTATGGGCATGTTATCCAGGTGCCACATTTTTAGTATTCAAAAAATGGGAATTGGGAGATTCCCAAACTCACTAATATTGTGTTCAAACTATCTGAACCGAAGGAATACTAAGCTCATCATCCAAACTATCTGAACCATTGGAATCTCCATCAAATCCCAAATGACTAGGAGATACATCATTACTATCTAACACTTTCTTCTTCCATTTTTCTTTACCTACAATACTTTGTAGATACATCTAAAGATGTGAGGCTACTCCTTAGTCTCCCTAGTCCAAGGGCTAATTGTATATATAGTACTAGATGACATTTCTCGCCCACTAAGACTTTATGATTCTTATTTTTCTTTTCACATAGCTATCATGATCATCAGCATCATCCAATGTATCACCACTAGATGCATACCAATTGCTGATCTTATCAAAGATAACATCACTGCTCACTTTGAACTCACCTATGATAGGGTTACAACAATAATATTATTTTCTGCTCTAAAGAGTATCCACTCTCTCTCACTATCCCATCAGACCTCAAGAAGTCATTGAACTCATTAGAGAGGTATTCTCCCCCTCCATCGAATCTCAATCACTTAACTTTCAAGCATGTTTTTTTTTTCAACAACATCCTTGAAGATTTTGAAGTGCTCAAATACATCACTGTTTTTCTACATAAATTACACCTTTAGCTTTCCTGAACAATCATCAATAAACATGACAAAATATTTGCTGCCACCAAGAGATATGTTTTGTGTAGGCCCCTAAAATTTTGTATGCACAATATCAAGTATATTCATGTTCACATCTCTATCATGCGAAAAAGCTTATCTAGCTTGCTTATTACCAAACTGACATGCTTCACACACTTTATAAAATTTGGTAACCCTAAAAGCAAGCAATCTTGTAACCAAGCCTTTGGACTACATTAATTTTAGCCTTTTCACATTTGCATGTCCAATACGTTTGTATCATATTTTAATGTCTATAACCACTCTTTTTCCTTTAGCATACATAGTAGCATTCACAATAGGAATTCTAGCATCTAAAGTGAAGATGCGGCCAACTCTACTTCCTTTTGTGACCAACCTGCAATTATCATTAAAGTCTGCCATAAAATAACATTTTGCATTAAATCAAACATACAGTCTTTACTCTACCATTTGATCAACATACAATAAATTCTTTGTGATAGATATACATGTAATACCATTCAGCATGACTGGTTATATGATTAGATGCACTTGAATCAACATACCATGTATCATCATGTGTCTCTTTTCCTATAGATAATTCATCATATGCTATATAATAAATAGACGCCATTTTTGTATTCATTCTATTGTGAAGATGATGCATAGTTTTCTTGTTGCAATTTACTACTGTGAATATCATCCTTCTTAGCACAACAATGGGCTGCAATATAACCTATTTTTCCACAATAATGACAAACAATATTAGAATTACTAAAACCTCTTCTACCATCCACTTCTTCCTCTAGATATTCCCGTGTCTCTAAAGTTTCCACAGTCTCTTGAAACCTGCATTTCATTGAACTACTAATTTAACCTTTTTTTTTTGTCATCACCACCATGTTCCATACCATGGCCTTTTGAAGAGGATCTACCACGTCTGCTTCTTGAAGTTGAGTAAAATACTTGGACTTGTTTACCACTTCTTTCACACGATTCACTCTGCATGTTGATCTCTTCAATGATCATGAGAGAGGCCAACACATCAAAATCTAGAAATGGCTTTCATACATATACATAAGTGACAAATGATTTGTAAGCCTTTTCATTATTAAGACCACCCAAAGTAGATGATACCAAATCATTATCATTATGTATTATATCAATCGTTGCCAAAGCATCTGCAGTGCTTCTTACCTTCAAAACATACTCATTGATAGACATTTTCTCTTTCTTTAAAGTATTTAGCTCTTGCTTCAGCTAATCTTTCATACATTTGTATTCACAGACACATATTTTCAAATGTAGTCTATGCTACATGTAAACTTTTTATAATTTTAATATACCCCAACATAGTATTATCAATGACTGCAAATAGCTAATACATCACCTTTTTATCTTTAGCATTTCATTTTTTCCACACTTTTAACTTAATTGCAGTCGAGGGTCAAAACTCTGGCTCCTTTTATTCACCTAAAACAAATTCTTCAGTTGAAACAAACTCGAAGAGGCCTTTTTCAATAAGGAAGCTTGTCACATTGAACTTCTATGATGGGTAGTTGTTCTTGTCCAGCGTCAAGCTTGAAGACTACATGATTCTTTGATAGGTCCAACTATAAATTAGCAATTGATTCTTGATTTCTAGGATGTTGTTTCTAAACTTTTCAACAACTACCTCCAATTTGCTCAAGCACATATGTAGTCAATAGACTCATCAATTCAACTTTTGGTTTATTTGTATTGGTATTTTGCCTTCATGTATGATCATTCTCATTCAGATGAAAAGCTAGTACCATAATTATGCATTAATGTTGAAATTGATATCAAATTTGAGCAATTGAATCTATTGTACTTTCATGCTCATTCTTATCCCACTATGTATTTGGTGTTATTGGGGCATATGTGTTGTCTTTAGTTTGTTAGAACCCTCCAATATATTTTACTAGATGAAAATTGTTCACTAGAATGCTTGAGAATTATTCAAGTGATGAAGGATAAATATGTACATTAAATTAAGAATTATCACTTCCTTCCATTCTCCTTCACATAAGGATGATGATTTTGTATTCCATTTTTCTTAATACAATCATCCTTTTCCTCTAGGGTGCCATTCAATCCATTGTTGTATGTATTATCAATGTCTTTATTGTGTTGATCTGGTCATTTCTTCAACAATAATTAAAATGTTGTAGACTAGCAAGTATTCCTTAAGTGATTGTATTTATACGTAGCTTGTTAGTAGAAGTCAAATTTAGATGTCTTGAATAACATGAAGATCATGGTGAGGTTGTGTGTTTTTTTGCATGGTGGTTTTAGAAGAAGCTAATCAAGATAGATGGTTTAGAAAAAAATCCAATTTTACTACTTTTCAAGGGTCATGAGGAATATCCTTACCTGTGTGGGGATATGTTGAGTTCTTGAAATGATTGTAAATTGTATGATTTTTCTTTTTATTTTTTATGATAAAACACGTGTGATATAGGTCAAGACATTAGTCAAGAGATCACCTAAATTCATTCTGCTAGCAACATGAAGTTCTTTCTCTATCAAGATCCTATCTAAGTATGGATTCAACAGGACATTGTTCTCTAATGGTTTGTTTCATGTCAAGGTCAGTACTCTAAACAAAGTTGGGGCCATATAGGTGGGGTCATATTCAGAAGTCTTGATGGCATGTTTTTGCTTTGCATTGATCATAATTTGACAATCCATGTGTTCCCATTGGATGCGAAGAGAGTACCATTTTTTGTAGGAAATTAGACTCAAATTCAGCTAGCTTTTTCAGCTCATCCAATTCGTTGGAAAACATTGGAACTTTGCTTTTCTTGAAGGACATGACTAGCAACTGGTTTAAGGAATTTTCTCAGGATGTTTTAGTGGCAATCAACTCATTTGAACTTGTGGAATTTTTTGTGAATATGAATTCAAATTCCTCCCAAGAACAAGGCAAAGAGCGTACATCATTTGCTATGTGTTCTTCAAGCATGCCTAGGTCCAAGTGTTCATAGCTTCTAGCAAATAGTGTAAAAGTTGAGTCTACTCATTTGATATAAGTCACTACATCATATTGTGTATTCATGGCAATATTGAATGCCAAATCAAGAATTGATTGGCATTGATAAGATGGTTTAAGGCCTATGGGGGTGGTTGTGGTTTGATTGGACTAAACTACTGAGCTATGGTGGTCTTTGCTATGAGTTGGCCATTGGAGTGTTTATTATTTGTTGCTTGTGATGGAACTTGCAGTTCAGGGGCTGTGTTTGTCTCTATTTGTATAGTGGATGGTGCATTGGAGGTATTAGGGAGATGCCTATTGGTAGTAGGTTTGACTTTTGGGTGATAGACCCATTGAGTATTCATGAATTGAGCATCTTCTTGCTCACTTTGGTTTTTATCTCATGCTAGCTCACAGGTATGTGGACATTGGTTAGAAGGTTGTAGTGGATGGGCAAGTGTGTTGTTTGTTGATTTAGGCAACCACACCAAGGTGAGGTGTTGATGTCATAGAAACCTTGGACACACAATAGGGCTTTTGGAACCCATCACGATTTTGTGTAACACCAGCTTTTTTGCTTAGGTCTAGTGTATGGGACATGAGAGCCATGAAATCTTGCGGATGTGCCCTTGTGGTAGGTTGCGATTTCTGCTTGGGAACCCGCTTGGTTATCTAAATTATAGCTTTGTTTGGGGCTTCCAAGTGTTGCAAGTATCTCCTATTGGATGTCTATGTGGGTTCACTATCCCCCTTCTTAGGGACGACACTAGGTTTAACTACTAGTGGTGCTATGGACTTTGATGAAGCCATGGTGTCCTTGCTGAAAGTCATGACTATCCTAACATTGCCTATGGCAAGGTGGATGCACCGAGAGTCATAGTTCACATTGCAGCAAGTTTGTTTCTTGAAAGCATGACCCAAAATTGATTCATTGGCAACATATTTTTTGTTAAATAGTACATAAAAGATGATCAGGAGGCTCTAGAAACCATTACTTTACACTTTCCTAATTGAGGATAGGGATACCCCCCAAATGGGCTGAGTTTGGCATTAGTTAGAGCTGACCAATGAGGGTCCAATGATCATATGTGAGGATGTTGTTGTTAGCTCTCCCTCATCGATTAATGTATCAAAGATATGTACCTTTTGGGAATTTACTATTATACACAAGTAGGTTGGTGCTACTATTTCTTTGTCGTCATCCTCTATGCTTGTGATTGTCGCCACTCTAACATTCATAGGTGGTGTTATCATTGGAGGCACGTGTAGTGGGTGTGATGGATGGTAGTACTTCTTGATGTGACTGCCGTTGAAAAAGCCTATACCCTCTCCTTTTAGGGTTTCAAGCTCCATGTTGCCTATTCTACTAATGTTGTAGACTTTGAAAGGTCCAAACCCCCTGAACTTTATTTTTTGTTTGTGATCCTTTATAAAGTATAACAACACAAAGTCTCCTCGTTTAAAGTTGCTTTGTTTGACAAGCTTGTCAAACCAACTCTTATATCATACTTTTTTACAAATTAGGGTATATATTGCAAAGAATCGGGTTTCAAATAGGTGTTCTAGTTCAACTATGCAATTTGTCCATGCTTCCTTACTATTCCATCTCTCTTGGATCGCTATTCTCAAGCTTGGAATGAAGAACTGTATTGGTAAGATTGCTTTAGTCCCAGAGGTCAGCTTGAATTGTGTCTATCCTATGGCCCTTTTATAGGCTGTCTTCTTGTAAGCCCATATTGCTACCATTAGCTTGTTGTCCCAATCACTACATGAGACAGAGACCACCTTAGCTAGGATAGTCACTAGGATTCTGTTTGTGGCTTCAGCTTGCTGTAGTGCTTCACAAACTTAGTTGCATTATGGAATAGTGTAGGCCACCACAATTGGGACTGGAGCACCTTACATGATGTAGTGTCCCCATTGAAGTGTCCTCCAGCAATTCCAACATGGGCTTCTACAAGTACATTATGCATCTCATGCTCATAGATGCATCTCCTCAATAGTCCATCCTATGCTAATCGGTAGAGTTGGCCGGCAATTAATTGATAGGGTTGAATCCTCAGAATTAGATGTTTTAGCCTAGCTTTCTCAATTGGACATTTAGGCAATCCATGTTCTAGGATGTGAACTATGTCATCTGCCCAATAAGGTGTAAGGCCTGCTCTAAACAAATCTCTTTTGTCGCATTGGGCATTCTAAACAAATGTGCGTCGGGTAGATTGTCTACAATGCCTTGTTCAGCCGCTTCTCCTCTGGTTATAGTCTCATGGCCATGTAATGTTGTTTGCCCTTGCATACTACCATAGATAAGTAAAAATCTAATAGCAAAAGCAACTATCAAGTAATGTGTCCCATTGCACAAGATTTGGCCACAAGATAAAGTAATGCTTGATGGTAAATAAAGAAAGTAAAGGGTGTAGCTAGAAGATAATGTCGAAATTTCATAACAGCAAACACCATAGCTTGCACTTCCCATTCTGCTCTGGAGTAGTTCATTTCCATCTCATTGGGTAATCCAAGTTATGCTCTACAAGTTGGCACAAAACTGCTCCCACAGGTGAACTTTGATGCATCAATGTGTACATGGAAGGTAATGGACCAATCTGGGACTCATAGAATATGTGTGATTGTTAGAGACTTTTTAAATTTTTTGTAAGCACCTTGATACTCCTTAGTCCACTCAAATACAATCAACAGCTTGTAAAGTGGTAATGCAATGAGTGCATAGTTCAATACAAACAATCGATAGTATCCCATATGGCCAAGGAAGCATTGAAGTCCCTTGTAGTTGGTTGGTGGCGATAAATGGACAATCACTCTAACTTTGGAAAAGTTAGTAGCAATGAAATTTTTTAAGACCACATTCCCTAGGATACATCCATGCTTTAGCAATTTGACTTCTTTAACTTTAGCAGGTCCTTCGATGGGTTTACTAGCCTGTCTTGCTCATTTGATGTCTATCAATACCACTATGTGGTCACCCTTCTTATACTTAGTGAAGCATTTGGATAGGTCATGTGGTTTCTTTTGTCATTCAATTTCAGAGGACTTGGACTATTTTCTTCTATGCCTTAGATGGACCAAGAGGTCATCTTTGGTGCATCTAGTCTTAGGTGGTTGTGGTGTTTCTAGATCAATTTTAGAGTTGATTTTTGACTCAGAGTTGAACTCACAGCCTTCATTGGAAGATGGAGTTTCCCATGGTGGCTGTAGCTCCAAGATTGATTCCATTCTAAGCAATGATGTAGCACCTGATTGCATTAAACTAGCTCACTCATGGTCCACTACGTCTAGGTGCTCTAAACACATATGAACACAATTTGCCTTTAAGAATCCTCTTTCCATTCTAAAGGTATTGGCCTCTTGGGGTTTAGAGTCTTCTCATATATGCTCAATCACTTATCCCTATGTGTCATATTCTAGGGTTTCAGATTCTTTCTCACTTTTCTCACCACTAGATCCACAATCTTCATACTCAGAACTGGAATCCTCATACTTAAGCTATTCATCGTTCCCATGACTCCTATTCATAAGATGTTTCTCATCCACATTGAGGGCCTAGTTGTACAATAGATTTAGGTTATGTACCTTAGTCCATTGCCACTCCGAATTCTCTATGAGATTCTTAAGAGGTTCAAAGTTTGTAGCTAGGTTACCAGGCTAGCTCTCTCATCAAGTACTCAACAATTCCATGGAGTTTCAGCTTATTATTCAATACATGGTAGGTGATAGTAGGTGGTGGTTAGGTGGTGGTACTCATGGCCATCATGCAGAGAGGTACTGATGATGTGGTATCATTCTTGGGTAACTTAGAAGCTATGACTCCATTGGGTTTGCTAGCTACTTCTACAGCTTGCCGATAGTCATCCTCATTGTTTGAGAATGGCAAGTCGATGGTTGCCAATACATGCATCCAATCATGCTCATCCTTAGGGAAAGGAATATACTTAGTTAAGTCTTCATGTTCACACTTTTCTTTTGAGTCACCTTTAGCATTGTAGAGTTAGCATCAAGGTTAACTAGTGAGGCTTTCCAAGTGTCCATCTCTACTTGGTTTTTGTTCTATTGCCCAAGAATATCAGTCCATTACCCCAATCCTCTATCACTCGGGCATTTCTCATCCACGACCTACCTAAAAAAATATCGTAGTCCACCCCTTCACGACTATGAAGTTAATTGAGAATTGAACTCCTTCTATCTTTAGAGGCCACTCTTTTCGCACTCCAAATGGTTTCATTCCATTTGCTATTGTAACATTAAACTGTGTAGTTTCCACTAGTGGGTTTCCCCAAGCTTGTAGAACTGCATGGCTAAGCACACTAAATCTTGCTCTTGTATCCACAAATACTTTCTATGTGGTATCACCTAATGCAATAACATGTAAGATTGCATGAATTTCCATGCCCTCCCAAAAGGCATTCACTTTTAGGGATCTAGATAATGGGTTCAAGGTTAAGCTTGGTATATGTGTCTCTGCGTCAAGGTCCTACAAGTTGGTCGCTCTGTGTTCATTGGGTCTTTCCACCCACTACTTCACCACTTACCATAGCATGGGGTTTTACCAAATCAATTCTCCTAATGGGCAAGGTTATAGAAGTTGATATCAATGTTGTGAGCAAATTTCCAACATTTCCTTTTCCCCTAATTCAAGGCCTTTCTACCAAAGCTCTTGGGTAGTTTGTCTGTTTGTGATATCTGGGTTCTGCTTGTGTGGTGCTACACGGGGTATTGATGTGCCTCTTGATCTTATGTGTGCAAGGAAGATTGGTGGACTCATGCTAGAGAGCTCGTTAATCTCATCCTCCATGTGCTTATGCTTCTCTCACCTACTATTTGACTTAGTCCATGACTTCTAATTGGTGTTTTGGGTTAGGATATTCTCCAACCTTGGCACTTCCCTTTGCCACTGTCTTAGGAGTGGGGGATTTTGCCTATGCATCCATAACTTGTTTCCATTTGGTCAATGTGGTGGCACTATCACTTTTGAGTGTTATCTTGGCATTCACCCCCTTCCTTCTCCTTCTCTATCTCTTTTTTCCCTCAAACATTACATCTAAGTTGCTAGGTCTAGATAATAAGATACTGGCTTGCTTTGTTTGGGCTCAAGTCATCATGACATTGAATGGGATTGGTGTGGCTTCATCATTAGGCATTTTGATGATAAAGAGTCCAAGAGGTACTAGTGGCACAATTGTTGTACTAGTGGAGGGTTTCCATCTAGGGCAATCAACATACAGGAGTGTAGTGCATTCCGTGAAGCTGAAGCACAAAAATTAGTCTTTTAGAAGGATGGTAAAATTCATGCAACCGAAACCGGGCTTCCTCTTGAGCCAAATTTCGGTAATGGTGGCATGAAGAAAAGAGTGGAGGATTTGGCAACAAGAACAACCTATGCAGCTGTTGATGCAGCTACCTATGGGCTGCAAATTGAGCCAACTAATGAAATTGTTAAAGCATGTAAAACTGATGCAAAATCTAAAGTGTGGATGCAGGCCTTAGATTGTATGGAGCAAGGCAAGGCAAGCAAAGATGATTTAACTATTGCTAGTCAATGCATCCGAGGAAGAACCGGATGGACTGAGCCAGTTGATTCATTTCCAGCTTTCGCTCGGTTGGCTGAAATTAATAATCATGAAGCTATGATAGAAGAAAAGAGAAGAAGAGATGAAGATGTTTCCGGTCCCTCCTCTTCGGGGCCAACTAAACGTGTGACAAGAAGTAAACCGGATCAACAGAAGGCTACTGAAAATCCACCACCGCCAGAGCTTGATATGGGAAATGCCCCACAAGCAAAGAAGACGAAAGGAAAGAGAAAAGGCAAACATCCCGGCTACAAGCTGCAGTCTGACATAGAGATTGCAACGGATCTCAAGCGGATCCTAGAAGAAAGGATTCTTGGAAGCAGAATTGAATTTACATTAGGTGAAATTCTCGGAATTGCAAAACAAGGATTTCATGATGTAATAATTGATGTAATTAAACGGAAAAGACAATATGTTGGTGAGGAAACTGAAGAATCTATGCATGCTTTTTTGCAAGCACTTCATGTGTATTTGCAAGATAAAGAAAAGCTAAAAACTAAAGGGATTCGATTGGAGGCAATCAAAGAATTGATTGCAGCCATAGAAGCCAAAGTTGAAGACATCTATGAAGCAGAAATTGAAGAAGCTATTGCAAAGAATGTTATGGTGGGGTCTTCTCAATCCAAAGAGCAACCCATGCATAAGAAAGAAGCTCATCTTCACAACATGCAAGAAGAGAATGATGCTCATTTTATTCCTAGTAGTCACTACTCCCGTACCCATTGGGCAAGGGCGACTACCAAAACCGTTGTCAAGATTGGAGAAAGAGAGACTCCATGCATTGCCCTTATAGACCATGGCTCGGAAATCAACGTCATGTCAAGAAGTCTCTACAAGAATGACGGATGGCCCATAGATGTGGACCCAGGATGGCCCATGAAAGCAGCCAATAACTCCTCTAGCAATCTCTATGCGGCATGTCCTTATGTACAAGTTACTATTGGTAATGTAAAAGATGAATTTCATTTCTTTGTTCAAGATTCCTACAGCTATCCTATCATTCTAGGTCAACCTTTTATTTCTAAGTCTCGTTTGGAGACAAAGGCCCTTGATGATGGTTCATCATATGCTCGGATAAGAAGTAAGGATAATGACAAAGCTGTCCAATTTTTGACTGTATGTGTAAATCATCACCGGAATAGAGATCGATTGAGAGATCATCTTGTACATCCTAATGCCCGAGAATTTAAGGGTTTTCAGGTAGCACTGATGTAAGTGGAGGCTATGGCGGTGCTTCATGTCATAAAAATTTGCCTCCGCATGTAAAGGGGGCTATGCCAAAAGCTGACTTGCAAGTTTTTACAGCCAATAGTGTGGGCTGTTATAAATAGTTTTCAGCCATGAATAGGGCTGAAAGAAAGCATTTATGTCATGTGGAACGAGAGCTGAAGCAAATTGATGTTTTGGGTGAAAATGAAGAAATTTCAGGGCTATTTCATGGGCTGATTTATAATGATACATTGACTGAAATACATGCAGCTATTCATGTAGAAAATCAAGCTGGAAATCAGTCCATACAGGTATCACATTGGATATTTATGATATAATTCAAGAATTTGCAGATCAAGAAGCTTTTGGACAGCCAAACAAGGATGAGGTAAGAGTAGAAACAAAGTATAAGATAGTTGACAAGAAGGTCAAGCCAGTGGCTACTCCACTATCTCCTGAAAGTGAAGGACTGGCAGAAAGGGCATCCAAACAGCCAAGCCTTCGTGATCCCAAAGATATTGGCCACCAATTTACAGTTGAAAGTTTACAAGAGCTAAAAATTGGTGAAGACTCTTTTCTCTTACCAGTTGAAAAGCAAATCTTCATGCATATATTAAAGAAACATGGAAAAGCTTTTTCATTTCAACCACATGAAATTGGCTGTGTGGATCCAAGTGTTGTGGCACCAATGGTGATCTTCACAATCCCACACGTTCCTTGGAATCTTAAACCAATTCCGATACCAAAGGCTCATTTTCCTAAGTTACTAGAGCTTTTAAATGAAAAGATAAAGATGCAAATATTGGAGCCATCTCCAGCTTCGTATTCCAACCGATGGTTTACTGTGCCTAAGAAGAATGGATCTTTGCGATTCATTCAAGATTTATAGCCTGTCAATAAATTCACTATTAGAAATGTTGGTTCGGGGCCAATTGTTGATGAATTTGCTGAGGCTTTTGTAGGTAGAGCAATTTATTCCATGGGAGATTTATATTCGGGTTATGACCAATTTTAGTTTTCTTTGGAGAGCCGAGACATTACCACAATGAAGACGCCTCTTGGTTTAGTCCGCATGTGTACTCTACCTCAAGGAGCTACAAATTTAGTAGCTCACATGATGAATGCCATGCATAAAGTATTGAGAGATTATATTCCCCAACTAACTCTTCCGTTCCTTGATGATATACCAATCAAAGGATGTGAAATTCGTGAGAAGAATGAAGAACTCAATGAGCTTGGATGCCGCAAGTTTGTTTCCGATCATATTAATGATTGTGCTCAAATCTTGTCTAAATTGGAAGAAGTCCTCTTACTCTTTCAGGTGCTAAATCTGTTTTTGGAGTCGAAGAAGTTCTTGTGGTAGGGCATATGTGTGGTCCATATGGCCAAAAGCCTTCTCCAACTAAGATTGATGCTATCAGCAAAATGCGGGAAATATGCACAAATGTTTTGGAGGTGAGAAGATTTCTTGGAGCATGTGTTTTCTATCTTATTTGGATCCCACATTTTGCTCATGTTGCTGAAAATCTTTATCAACTGCTAAGAAAAGGCCAAAGGTTTATATGGGAAAAAGAGCATACTCAAGCTATAATTAGAAAATTGAAGAAAGCTGATTTCTGCCCCCACCTTAAAGAGGGCTAATTACTCTAATGGACAACCTATCATACTCATAGTGGACACAATTCCTATTGGGATAGGATGGGCAGTTGTTCAAGATGATCTTGAGGGCAACAGATATGCAATTTGCTTTGGAGCGAAGGTTCTTAATGAACGTCAAAGAATGTATGCTCAAATTAAAAGAGAACTTTGGGGAGTTGTAACTGCAGTGAAATGTGACTGGGAGTACTTCATGGGTGCACATGTAATAGTTGAAACAGATTGTCTTCCACTCTTGGGCATGATTGCCAACTGCTCCACTCCCGACATAGCTATGCTAAGATGGATAGCCTATATTAAATCCTTAAATCTTGATTTGAAACATCTTGCAGGAAGAGATAATCCAGTTGTTGACATGCTTTCGCGTGCTAGATATAAGGATGAAGAAGAGATGATGGATGAGGAAGAATCAGAGTCTATATTTGCTAAAAATGATGTTGTAATTGCAGATTCAGATCTGAAAACAGCAAGTACAGTTGTACCTAATGATGGTTCAGCTGTCAAAAATGCAGGTACATCATTAATTACAGTAAGTACAATAGGTTCAGCTGCTGTAACAAAATTTACGGGGCAGCAAAGAAAGAAGAAACAACCATGGAAGGACGGTGGGAAGCTAAAAGACAGCATGCTCAATGTTTTGTAATGGTTTGTTCGCACTTTAAAGAAGAATATTATGCAGGTGATTGGCTAAAAATTGGCCAATTTTTAAGCACTATGACAAAGAAGGAAGATTGGACTAATGAAGAGTTCAAGAGAATCAAGAGAAAAGCTTATGGCTTCTTTCTCAAAGATGGCTACCTTTGGAGGCATGCAAAAAAGAAAGGAAGAGCATCTGTTCGTGTCTTAGGAGATAAGAAGACTCAAAGACAGGTCATGCAAGAATTTCATGAAAGCCTATTGGCTGGTCATAGAGGCATATGGGGCACTTTTGCCAAAATGAAAGAGAAATTTTGGTGGCAAAACATGTATAAAGACATTGACCATTTTGTTGAGTCTTGTCATGTTTGTCAAATGTACTCTATGGTTAAGCATAGAGATGGGCTTTAGCCTACCTTTCCTCTATCCATTCATTACAGATGGGTTATTGATTTAGTAACCATGCCTACAGGAATTTGGAACATGAGATATCTAGTACTTGCTAGAGAAGACCTCACAAATCAGGTGGAAGGAAAAGCCTTGACAACAAAGTCCACTCAAGCTGTTTGTAGATTTTTGCTTGAAGAAGTATTTTATAGGTATGGCTGTGTTGCCAAAGTAACTGCTGATAGAGGAGAATTGGATGCCGATGAGGCTCGCATTTCTTTGCTCAATTGGAAATCAAGCTATCTCTTACATCAGCCTACAATCCTGAAGGCAATGGTAAGAGTGAAAGAGGCCATCAGCCAATTCTCAAAGCATTGGCAAAATCTTGTAGAGGAAAGATAAGAGAATGGCCTAGAATGCTTCCATTCGCGTTATGGGCTGATAGAACTACCCATAGTGCAGTAACAGGTTATATGCCAGCTGAACTAATATATGGGCAGCCACCTATTATGCCTATTGAGGAGTCTATTGTCACATGGTGTATCTTGCCTTGGGATGAAGGCATAAATAGAGAAGAACTATTGATTTTGCGCATTAGGCAGCTTGAAAGAAGGCCAAAAGATGTCAAGACAGCCATTGAAAGGCTGAAGGCAGCAAGATTGAAGAATAAGGAGAGGTTTGACAAGCATTATCGACTCCGTCCAAGAGCTATTCAAGAGAATGATTGGGTACTTGTCTATGACAGCAGCTTGGACAATCAATATAGTGCTCATAGGAAGTTAGCCAAGCGATGGTTTGAACCATATGTGGTGAAAGTAGTACATGATAATGCTACTTATACTTTGGCTGGAATGGATGGGACCATGGTCAAGGTACCAATAGCCAGTAAAAGTATCAAGCTCTTCAAATGAAGAGAGCCTTCTACTTATGAGCTTGATGACTTGGATGTGAGCCATGTACTTGAAGACAAGAAAGATGAAGAAGACTTAGAGAATGAAGATGAAGATATGTCAGAAGAAGAGCCTCCTTAACCGCAATTTTATGAAATGGCACATGCCAGAGGATGTGCAGGTTAGGAGGGGGTGAATGTCAAAGAGTTTTTTGTAAATCATATAATTCTTATGTTTGCAGAAGAACTTATTAGGATTCACATGAGGAACTTTCATACATAATTCAGTCATTGTTACCCAATAACTAACTTAAATATCACTTAGTTTCATAAGTTCTTTTGTAACTGTCATACAATTTTCAATTGTACCATGTATATTGACAAAAATTAAGTCTATGGGAACCCACAACTTGATCAACTGGAGGTAATTGACAGTTTGCAGGCTAAGACACATTGGTTCAAGAGGAAAATTTGGTTAGAAATCAAGAGAAGTGCCAAAAGTCCACTAGGTTTGTGTGGGACCTGAAATAATGGTCTTATATGACTTATAAGTGACCTAAATGGTCAAAATGAAGAGTGGGAGCTGAGGAGGATGCATCCCACATTTTTCGGTGCAAAAAACGGGCCTGCATACCTGTGGCAGATGGAGGATGAGCTGTGGGCTATGGTGCATGCTCCAAAGCATGCAAACTCAAGGCAAACTAAAGCTGAAGAAGGAGATACAAACAAGGAAGGTAAGAGCTCTTCTTGCCCGTCCATTTGGTATGACGAAAATGAGTGGTATGACAATCCATATAAGGGGGAAACCTAAGAAACAGTATTCAGCCTACTCTTATGTACGTCTTCTTTCATTCTTTTACCATATTCATGGTCCAATGAAGCCTGTCTTGTACCCAAGTACTTGAGTGACTTTGGGGGCAAGCAAAGGGGAGGATTTTGAAGGTGTATGGGCTGTTTTGGATTGAAAAAACCAGTCATAAACAGGGTAGCCCACTGTTCTTGTCCATTTTGATGAGTAAATGAGTGATCTATGTGATTGTAAGAGAAGGAATTGACCTCTTAATATCAGGGCTTCATTTGTGAATGATTAGTGAAGCTTATTCTTGGGATTATGTGCACTTTTGGAGCTTGATTATGGGCTGGAAATTACTGTTTTAAAACAGGGCTGAAGTAAATTTTATGCTTTATCAATGCAATTCATTAATTTTTGATCTATGTCTTGGATGTACTTGAGTCTACCATCAAAATACTTGTATCTTGGAGTTGTTATCCATTCATGTTCATGAAATAGAAACCGTTTGAACTTGCATTTGGAATATGCATTTGGATTAAATATGAGATTATCCCTAAATATATGCATTTGATGTGATCAAGACAAAGTCTTTCATTCCATTCATGTATGCTAAATAAAAGAAAAAGCTTGAGATCTTCTTCTTCAACTAAGTCATCTTGAAAATCCAAATCTTATCAAACCCCAATCTTTTCTCCTTCTCCTAACCTTGAATCCCACACTCCTCTTTTGCTCTAAACCCCAGTGGAAGACCTTCAACCCCCAACACGATGACAACGGCACCATGATAATTCCTTCCCTCTATACTCATCTCAACCTGAGCCCACTTCCTCGTATCTGGACTCAATCTATCTAGAATGGATTCTTTGTTTACAAGACCAAACTTTTGGAACATGTACACCTCATGAGCAATATTTTGAATTACATGCACCCTAGAAATACTATTGGAAACAAACATAATCATAAATATGAGAATATAATCATAAATATGACAATGAGAAGCATAGTTTAAGGAAGAATACTTACACATTGGTGGTATCCAATGCGAGTAGTAGCTCTACTTCTCCATTGGCACCTCAATGAATTGGCATCGTACACAAATATGAAATTGAGCATTGTTGGAGTACTCTATAATTGAAAATCGGATAAAATAAGAATAGGATACATATATTCAATGCCCACATGTATAATGGAAAAAGTATAAATGATTACTTACTTTCTTTGATGCTTCTCCACCATGTTTTTGGCCTATGGTTTCCATCCCAAACCAAGAACTTCTTGCCCCTAAGATCTTGCCATTCTCTCCCAAGATCCATCTCAAACTTCTCATTTCTTTGACGCCAAATCGGACCCCAGTCAACTAGATTGTTGGCTGTCACAGGTATGGTCTCCCCTCTAGGACCCACAATTGACACAAGGAAGTGTCCCATAGTCTCTAGATAACTAGTAGAATCAAATGAAGGAATCAACCACTGAGTATCATCTGTGGCAGATCTGACTACCTCACGAGCCACCAATCTACAAAGAGGCACGATAGGATGCAATGTTCTCTTCTTGACATAAAATTGGCTTAGTACATCCTTCATCAAGCCTAGAGAGACTTGCTTGCCTAGTTGCCTTGAGCGCTTTTGTTGTTTTCCATCCTCGGCCTCCCCTTGAGCATTATCACCACTCATCTTTTCATTATCGTCCAGACCCTCATGGTGCACATTGGTCTCTATAAACACATATGTTAATAAACAACAATAAAAAACAATAGTAGCAAAGCAATTATATATATACCGATAAATAACAACGAGTAACAATAAGCAAGAGTGACATATAAATGAAATGAACATATAAGTGACTACTTGTCTGCTCAACAATCTCGTCAATGGTATTGGAGTCTCCATCTACTTGTGCTTCATCATTAATGAACACACATATTTTTGGAAAACATCCTATCTTCTTTGGAGGAGTGTCCAAAGGTCTCACACGTGATGATGCTTCCTAGTCGCCTAGGAGCACATCCCGAACGTAGCTTCATGTTGATCTAACATTTACTATGATGTGAGACATATTCCTTTCTCTTGCCAGGCACTCTTTTTGGTACCATAATATGAAATCTGAGCATAAACCACAAAGAAAATTAAAATTCATGATGCCATTATGTACTTCTTAATGTTTTTGGTATCCGCTTTTAGCAGAGTCACAAAGTCAGCACATATAAAAAATCAAACAACAATTCCATATAGACATACACATAGATTTTTCTCCACAAGATTACCAATACTAAGCCTATTCGAAAAATATTGTATTGTATTTATGTTCTAGGTTTCTCTCACACTTTGCCGGTGGCTCTAGCTACTAACAATGGAACAAACCTTGATGATTGGTTCTATCAAGAAGTCAAAGAAATCTTTTGAATCCCCTTAAAAGGTCAAAAGACTTAGGGTAGTGACTTGGATTTGTATACAAACCCAAAAGATGATAGCAATAGTGAGATAATGAGAATTTAGATGAGGATGATGGGAATAACCCCTAAAATAAAGGATAACATCAATAAATCATTAAATGGTACTCGCAAATGGTACTCTGTAGTCTCTAGCTATAGATCTACTACAATAACTCTCAAAATGCAAACCAAACTCTCATTAAGGCAATAATATGTATAGAGAACCTTTGTTCACACCGAGGTTGTGAATCTTTAACTTATATCATTTAGAACAATTAACTTGTGTGCATCACAATGAGATTAAGTTAAGATATCACAATGTCATAATTTGGGCAATGGGGGATATTGGCAAAAAGTTGTAAATGATAGCCACTAGTAGCTACATAGAACACATCTGGGCCAAAGACATTGAACAATCCCTTAGGAATGACTTTCAATGTCATAGGACTTAAGAGTATTAAATCATTTAATGTCCTAGACTATAGCTTGTGAAAGGTTTCAAGAACTTTCAAGTTTATAGAATTTAGGAATTTAAACTTGATGTTGGTCAATAGCCAAAACTTGGATAGGGCTAAGTATTTTTCTATGTATTGAATTAAAAGTAGCTAGAAATCTAGTTGTAAAGGCTGAGATTTCCCATGTAGATTTGTCATGTCAGAATGAGCCATGATCAAGGCACGCAAGGTTGGAAAGGGGCTTGTAAGAGGATTTGCAGAATGTGGCCTGATTTGAGTGACCATTCTGGGCAATCGACAGCAACTTCAGGATAATCTAGGACTGGTGATTACTGTAGGAGACGCATATTGGGCATGCGACCTGATTTGGAGACCCTTTCTCAATAGACAACAACTTCTGGATACTCCTTAGAGGCAGCTGACTGCTGTTGGATACTATTTGGGGTAGAAAAATAAACTCTCTCCTACATTTCTAGGGTTGAAGCCTTTCTCTATTGTATTTCAGCAACTTCTAGCATTAATAAAGAGAAACACCATAACATGCATCAAGATTAGATGTTAGGTTGTCTCTTTTCATGGAGTTTAGCCTAAAGTTGGTAAAGTGTTAAATTTATTTGGATTATTTATTTTATGTAACAACTACATGTTGCAATCATTTGAAAAATCAAGGTGCCACCACCCACCTCCCAAGAAAGACTAGTTGCATGGTTCTATTGCCAGCATACATCAACTCCCTTGAGTAAGTGGGCCAGTGGCACTTCATTACAAGCTAGATTGCAATTAAATTGCTAGAATTATTCTCACCTAGCATAAAGTGAGCAAGCATGTCTTCAAGCAATGAAGAATCTCATTGTGGTGATGTCTCTCTATTTGAGGAATCAGAAGACAATGGAAGTAATGCATTGCTTGATCATGGAATGAGCATTTAGTATGGGAAACATATTAAAACTGTAGGGTCTACCTACACAAAGGCACCAGCAAGGGGCCCAAAAATTTGCTAAAATAACATATAATCAAGAAGAGTACTCCTTGACAGATCTGTGAAAGCCAACATACTAAAAACTACAGGGTTTATCTGCACAAAGGCACCAGCAAGGGGGCCAAAAATTTGCTAAAATAACACATAATCAAGAAGAGTACTCCGTGACAGATCTCTGAAAACCAACACGATGAATTCCATGTCTAGGAGCCCGGAGCAGCCTCAATTTCCGAGAGGAGCTCAGCCTTCTTCCCCTTCAAAGAGGCTTCCAAATAGCAGTCTTCCACTTGAGCATGATGTTGAAGAGAAGATCATCAAGCAAACAATTAACTCAATAGACCGGGAAACATGTAGCCATCATGATGATGACCGGATCAGGCAATGGAACATTAAGCCTCAGAGAGCCAACATTAGTGCCATAATTAGGAGGCGCCTCAGCCTACTAAGCTGATAGGCTGAGCCCTTACACCTACTTGAGCTTAAAGTAGGGCTATTGAGTGCATCATAATATCATCCTCCCCACCAATTTTGAGGGCTGAATAAATTAGCAAGATAATAGCGGCTTACAAATGGAACTACTACTGATCTGAATGTGTGGATTCTCGAGTCTGACTATGAACCACACCTTGAGTCCCTGACGACACACCTTCATAGTGCCCTTACAGATGCATTGTGCCTTCTTCAAACCTCATTTGCTAAGGTTTCCAACCCCTCAGTGCTTCTATAACTCACAAATGGTCCGCTAGCCATGATTGTCTAAGTGAGCTTTCTGCACGAACTGTAAGAAGACCATCTCATCCAAAGAAGATTTCTTGATGAGAGGAAGGAGTTGAACTCACTTATCGTACGTGCAGACGATTTGGGCTGCTCTTGTGGTCAAAAGCCCTTTCCTTTCAAAAGTTGACCCACCAAATAATAAGGCCTTAGGGTCTACCTACACTTATGAGGACATTTGTGTCACCCACCCATTAAGGTTGCATTGCCTACAATCAATCATGTGCCTTTCTCTTCCAAATTCATTTGATTGTCCATGGTGCTAGAAAATTTCTTGATTGTCCATCGTAAAGGCCATCAAGGCCATTAAAATTGGCAATTCTCCAAATGCAAATTTTCAATTAGAATTCATCCAAATTTTTCTAATGGAAATTTCATCTAGTTAAAGATCTCTAGATTCACCTAAGTGTGATTCACATTAACTGATTCTAGTTAAAGATCTCTAGATTCAAATTTGACTGATTGATATTATGGTCAGTTTATCTAGGTCAAAAATCATTCAATTGAGGACACGTCTTGAAATTCATCAAATTTGCAACCTCCAAATTCATTTGGTCATCTGATTGAACAATTCCTAAAAGCAATGATTTGGTTTTTCTTACCCTTAACCATTAAATGACCGGATTAGGAAATAAACATTTGTCCCAGACTACTCAAGTTTGTGCATAGCAATAAAATAAAGGGTCTTCCAACAAGAGATATTATAATCCAAAACTTCATATAACCATTTTTTATAGAAAGGTAAAACTGATAACTACCTTCAACAATTATTTTTTATAGAAAGCTAATGCAATAATTATTTTTGTATAGAAAGCTAATGCTACTTTAAAACAAGAGTCTATCCTCGTTGCTTTACAATGGAGTCTATCCTCTGTAGCAAAATATGTCTACTTACACGTGCACACACACACTCTCTTGTATCCTGGCCTATGTGCTTGTCTCACCTAAAATGGTAATATGATCATAATGTGCAAATGATGGGACCTAAAATGGGCCGGCTCTGGCTATGGCACTAGCTAGACCTCATGCATACGACAGACAACCCCACCACATGGCCCCGCGGGCCAGGAGCATCTAAAACTCACTTTGCACTAAATGCTCATGACGATTTTGCGTTTGTACCCAATATGTAGTCCAATGTTCATCTTCCCTTCTTCTCAGAGGGAGATACCGTAACATATAGGCATAATGCCTTGTAATACACACATAAGGAAGCACCTCTTGGCTAATTGCCGCGGTTCCACTGCGACTCTCCTACACCTCGGGGATTGGCCCCAAGATGCATCACTAACACATATAACATTCGCACTGACTCCACTCTTTCATAATTCAGTGTTCTAGGATATTTTAATTTACCTCACAAAACTATCCCCAACGGAAGCACCCGTCTAAACATATAGCTTGGGTTTCCTATCCTCTCAGCATTGGTCAAAGGTTATCAATCAATTGCAATGCATTCCAAGAGATACCACGTGGCATGCTTGATGTAAGGTGTATGAAAATTGTGCACAGCCATTTTATGATTAAAAAACCAGCCATGTGAGGTGTGAAAAATAGCCCTTTCATGAATTTAAACTAGGCGTTATGTGCTGCGCTACTTTAGGGACTAGCACTGGAACTTCCATGCCACTAGTCGCCTATGTTTAATTATGGAACGATCCCTAAATGCTATGCACAAAGAGGGAAATCAAAATTTGTATCTTTTCTGCAATTAGATCATCACACAAACTTCATCCCCCCCTTACCGTTTAGGTGTTGCTGCGGTGCATAGGTGTAAATGGTTATTTTGTGTCATTTTTGTATGAAAAAACCAATAAACACATACTATAACACAAAGGACGAGGCCAAACTGAGGCTTGACCTCATGCTTTAACCTCACCAAACATTCACGCACATAAAATTTATTTTTTTATTTTTTTTGAGCGCAAAGACCCCAATTTTCTTTATTTTTTCCTATTTTTTTCTATTTATTATTCATGGAAAATAGGTATTTTCTGATTTATTTGTGTTGGCTTATTATTTTGACTAAAACTTAACATTTTCTCTGATTTATCCAGTTTCCACTCCTTTCTCCCAACTCAGAATCGAAAAGAACCACTAATTTCCATTAAAAATGACATTTTATGGGTTTTAAAGAATCAATAATGGCTCTAAATCATTACCGGTTCTGCATTTTAGTAGTTACAGCCCTCAAACATGATGCCAACAAGGTTCAAACAAAAATTCATCACATATGAATAGCATTTGGACCATGAAACAACAAAAACAATCGAATTTCTTTGTAAAATTGGAGCATACCGCATGTTTTGTGTGTTGCGGGTTTTTTAATAATTATTCTGGGCAGTCCGCGGACCGGACCAACAACCATTCTTTAGTGCTGAACCTCTTTCCTCAGCCTCCTCTTCATCTTGAAGCAATCCGATCATAGCCGAATAAGCATTCTTCAGCCCCTCTTCTTCTTGATTTCTTGCACATGAATTGCCTCTATGCAGGAGAGAGAGGGAGGAGAGAGAAAGGCTGGTTTTTTATCTCCACAACCAGGCAACCAATTGAGGAGCGGAGATCAGTGATGGAGAGTGAAGATCAAGGATAGAACAACCATGAGATCAGTTGGGGGGTTTGCTTGTAGGTGCCATAGCCCCCCTCCTCCGCAAATAGAATAATGGTGCCCTCTCCTTCTTCAGGCGGCGAAAAAAATGCCCTCCCCCCCCACGTTTTTGGATTTTGGGCTCCCCAAAGGGTCACATCCTTTGGGCTCTCCTAAAGTCCATTCTCACATTTACCATTTTGGCCTTTGGCCTTCCGGACACTCCCTTTTCCATGTCTGGTGTCCGATTCTTGGTGTGAAAAATCTTGGGCATCCATCTTGAAGCCTTCCACTGCCGAGAAACTCTCAAAGCCTCGTCTGTCATGCCAAAAAAGTATGAAAATTCTCAGATTGCCGTCTAGTGGCTCTTTTAAGTACTTTCCAAGCATTGGCTCTTAAAATCGTACCGATTGCCACTGGCGCCTTCGACGAAGCCTATTTTTCCCCTGAAATTCATAATTTTTGGCTATTTTTAAGCACTTCTCGACATCAAAAATCATCTGTCATTGGCGACTACGGGATAGGGCGACTCAGCCCGTCGAATCCCATGAATAGATCTGCACATAAACAACAAAAAGGAGCATCAAGCTGATCCAAAAAATACACAACACAACACATCACAGCTCATACCCGACCGCTTGATAAAACCAAGGCATGAAATCCACGAGGAGTAGGCCCAGCGTAATCTGTTAGAAGGCCCAAAGCTAGTCACTAACCGACTGCTCCAACACAGCCAAGCTAAAAAGAACTATCCAAGAGGTTGCCCTAAGTGGTGGTCTGAACTACCTACCTAACTAAGGACAACTCAACCACGAGCTCCTACTAAGCGAGGACTCCTATATCCTGATCAAAAGGTATTATCTTTTAGCACAGTTTTTCCCTTTTAGCGTCTGATTGTCCATACTCAGGCATGTAAAAAGGAGGGAGCTGAGCGTAGTGACCCAAGGAGAACACGGCATCGGCCTCAGGTCCTTGTCTCGGAACCCAAGAACCTACCAAGCCCTCGCAAGGTGACACTTAATCCTTTTCTAACACTCACTTTTATTTTTGCTCCAACCTTCATTTATTTTCTTCTTTTATGGCAAGATGTCATCCCAAGGAAGGGCAAGGGATTGGCCCCCGGTCTGACTCGTCCCCAGGAACCTACCAGGTCTTTGCAAGGCGATGAACTACTGCTCAAGGATTTTTTGTTATTTCCTATTGTTATAGGGGTTTAAACCCCTTTTTACACACCTCTGTATATTCATATATTGTCTTTCAGATCTTTAGGGTTTTGTCTCTTTCCATCATTATTTTAGTAGGCTTTTCTAACTGCCTCACAACTAACACGAACTCCTAGAACGGGACCCACAAAGTCAATGCCCCACTTCTCAAATGGAAGGATAGCCATGATAGGCGTAAGTCATCGCTTCCTATCCTCTCTACTGTCATGCCTTCGACAGGTATCACATCTCTTAACGTACTCAAAGGAATCCTAGAAAATGGATGGCCACCAATATCCATCTCTTAAAGCTTTCTGTGCCTTTAACCGCCCAGCAAAGTGCCCTCCACAAGCGGAGTCATGGCACTCTTCCAAAATAAAGGAAACCTTGTCAGGCATCACACATCGGCGATAGATATCATCAACACCCTGCCGATATAATGTACCTGCAATCAAGGAAAATTTCAATGCCTGCTGTTTAATTTTCCTCTTCTTTGATTTTGATAAAGTAGCTCTAGTCTCTCCCGTAGAAAGATAGTGTGTTATAGCAGCATACCAGGAGGGAATAGATGATGTATCAATCTTGAACAAAGTCTCCATGTCACTTCCTTCAACCACAACCTCTTTTGGCTCTCCGAAATCCACAAGACACTCTACAATGCCTTGAAGCTTCGGCGGCTTGCTCTTAATATCATAATCAAATTCTTACAAAGTGATTAACCACTTTGCTAAACGGTCAGGCGGTTGTAACTTATTCAACAACAATCGAAGCCCTTCCGCCTTCGTATAAAAAACCACCCTCTCATAAAGAATGTAGTGCTTGAACTTTTTGGTCGCAAATACCATCGCAAGGCACAACTTCTCCATATAGGTGTAGTTAATTTTCGATATTCCCAACTTTCGACTAGCAAAAGCTATCGGATGGTACCACTTTTTCTCCCAAATTTGGGCCAAACAGTAGCTAATACTATACATGGTTGCTGCTAAAAATATATAGAACATTTCACCCCTTTTTGGTGCTTTTAAAACAGGTACTTTGGCAAGCTCCTACTTTACATAATCAAAAGACACTTTGCAAGCATCACTCTATGTAAACTGACAGTTAAAAGACAATAGGTTTGTCAGCGGCAACGTTCTTTCTGCCAAGGCATTGATAAATTTCCGATAATACCCTATTGATTATAGAAAGCTATGCACTTCCTTTGGAGTACGTGGTGGACTCATGGTGACTATGACCTTGATCTTTTTAGGATCAGTTGTAATCCCTACAGAACTGACCACATGGCCTAACAAGAGCCCATAAGGGACTCCGAAGACGCACTTCCGTAGGTTAAGAGCTATGCCAAATTGTCTGCAACGCTCAAAACATTTCCGTAAAATGATCAACTGTCTATCCCTTACAGTGGCTGTCCCCAGATCGTCAATGAATACTTTCAACTCCTCTGGGGAGATGTCACCAAAGGTCTTGTCGGCTGTTCTTTGCCACGAACCAAGTGCATTACACAACCCAAATGCCATCACATGGTATGCAAAGGTACCGAAGACTGTAATAAATATCGTTTTTAGCTTGTCTTGCTCAGCAATCACCATTTGGTTATACCTTGCAAAGCAGTCCATAAATGAATAGATTTACCTACCTGCTAGTTGATCCAAAATTTGGTCAATAAATGGCAATGGGTAGTAATCTTTAATAGTCTGTTTATTCAGCTCTCTAAAGTCTACACAAAGATGGATTTGATTATTCTTCTTCTTCCTGATCACAACTGGTGAACACCATTCTGTATGTTGAACAGGGAAGATCAAACCCGCTTTCTGCAACTTCTGCAGTTCTTCGTACAACCCGTCCCTTAATTCAAAAGGCATACGCCTTACTTTTTGACGTACAGGGTGGGTACCTTCCTTTACAGAAATAGTATGCATAGCTAGACTGGGAGGAATACCCCGAAGTTCGTAATAGCTCCAAGCAAAGATATCGCGGAACTCTCAACGAATTAAGAACACATAATCCTCTCTTTCTTTCGAACTGAGCATGGACCCTAATTTAATTGGCCACGAATCATTTAGCGTACCAAGGTCCAGCTCAATAACGTCCATGTCTCTTATTCGATAATGAGGCTTTATCGACAGGTTATCTGATAAATATCCTCTGTAGTGGACCCTTCCTTAGATCCATCGCTCGATGATGTCTCACTACCAGATGGATCATCTACTATTTCTAGTTCAGTGGAGGATAGTGGAGCTCTCTCACTCTGAGGAGACTCAAGGTAAGCATCCACTATTACACAATGGACACCTCAACCTAGAATCACTCGACCAATGGGTATATTGACTTGATAGTCTGTTCGTAAGATCCACGGCCTATCTAATAAAACTCAATAGCTAGGATGTCCTGCAAACCTTATCACCCTAAAGTCCAGATAGCATTCCATGCTCGCAACTGTAACGTGGACCTTAGTAATGCAACCTTTTGGTTGTCTCAGACTATCATCAGCCATCCTAAGAAGTGTGGAGCCATCTTTTTGGATCTCTAGACCTAACCTCTCCATCAAGTCTAAACTTATGATATTGATGGAGGATCTAGTGTCCAAAATAGCGTGCTCCACTAATATTCCATCCACATATGCTGGAACCCTAGGACAATGCTTTTTAGCATGATCGAACCAATCTTCCCCCACTCTAGCTATGCCCAAAGGTTCTACTATATACCCTATACGTAGGATTTTCTTGAATTCCTTGTGTACTCTTGGAGAAAGTTTAATCAATTGCAGGAGATTCACGCCTGGTTTGACTTTGCAAAGGAAACTTGCTAGATCAAAGTCGTGATAATTAGCCAAAGTTCTCTTCTCACGCCAAACCATTCTCTCCTTTGGTCTTTCCATCAGCTTTGGTGCCTCTTTTTTAGCCTTTACCTTCTTTTGTGGCAATTCTTTATCCTCCTCGGGATGGACTTTACTACCAACAGGTCTTAACGGTCCACCTTCCATATCAGGATTCAGGACTCGCTTTTTCCTAGCATCTTGTTTAGGGCTTCCCTCGACAGGTTTTATAATTCCTTTGTCACCCTCTTTAATCTTTTGACCTCTTGTTATGGCTTGTAGATTAGAAGTTTCAGCATCATTGAAAGGTACAGCCTCAATAAGGCTGACTCCACTGCCATGAGGTAACTCCTCTACAACAGCCTTTCCTCTTTGCAGTATTTGCCTTGGTCCATCATCTTGCTGGAGATTATTCCATTGTGTGCGATGCTTAACTAGACCTAGTTGTTTATTCCCTTGTTGGAGAGAACTGATCTTACTCCAACAGGTGGCCGCTAAGTGGCCAGACTTCTTGCAAATATCATATTTGACATTTGGGCAATTCTTAGGGAAATGTTGGCCCCCACACCACTTACAGCTGAATCTTGAGGGGCCACCCTCTTCAGGGCGTCAGCTCCCTATCAAATTCTGTTGCTTCTTAAGAAAATTGACATCCACAGCTATTTGTCGATACTATTTAGAGATCATATCAGTGTAGTGCTTCATCATGTCCTTAACTTCACCAAGGACATTAGAAGCACTTGACTCATAGCCGCGATCGTCAGTCTGTCGCCCCATGGGCCTAATCACTTGATTAGGAATCAGCTGTGCCGCTGACCAATTGGGACAATATTAGGATTCATTGTTTGGTTTCCACCACTATTTAGTGAGGCCGCCTGACTAGCCATAGGCACAGTCATGGTAGGAGGAGCTAGTAACATAATAAAATTTGACATAATACTCCCTCAGCCACTCGTATTTAACATGGGGTCCCCTTGACTCCCATTGGTCAAGGCCAAATTATTACCATTCCAATTTATCCTTGCTACATAAGCTGCTTGCAAACATGACTCTACTCCTGCTTGGGTAATGGCAGTGTCAATATCGGCCAAAGCGGCACTACTCAGCTGCACTTGGATATTAAAATCAAATCCATGTAGAAAATATTGCAACTATGCAGCTGTTGGAATGGGAATATAAGCATTAAGTTTGCGAAGAACTTGCTTTAGTTTCTTGGCATATGCCTGGACATTCTCATTTGGCTCTTGGCGTGTTACGTTTAGAATACACAACCAATATTGTCCGCCCTTCTTAGGGGCAAACTCCCTACGGAAGTAGTAAAGAATTGGGTAGTGCTAGTTATGGTTCCGGCTTCTAGGCCCTGATACCACACTGCCGCTCTTCCTTTTAACATCATGTTGAAGAACATCATTAGGTGTTCTTCGTCTTGGATTCGATAGTTGAACATGAGCATTTGAAACTCCTTAATGTGGAGTTCTCCATCTTCTTCTGATAACCCATGGAAAATGGAAAATGGTGCTCCTAATGCCGCTAAATCCAATGTACCTGTTGGAATTGCAATAGGTTGTGCCATGGCTATAACCGGATTGATAACAGGAGTTTGTGTAGGCAACACTACACCCCCACTTGTTGTGGGTAGATTAATTGGAAATAGGGAAGTACCAAGACTTCCACTTGAACTCGAAGAGCTACTCATAACACCTAGGTTACTAGAACCATTGCCCCTTATGCGTAACGGGCTGGTCCTTTGAGGAGAATAGCATCTTACAATCTCCAACTGCCGTCTAGCCCTCTCAACATGTTTTGCTTTTTGTATTTCGGTTTGACGGTCCTTGTCAGAGGACATAAACCAACTATTTGGTCTCTAAAAACCCTAGATTCGAGAACCACCACATGTTGACGGCTCCCGATAGACGCACCACTGATGGGACCTAAAATGAGCCGGCACTGGCTATGGCACTAGGCGGACCTCATGCATACGACAGACAACCCCACCACATGGCCCCGCAGGCCAAGAGCATCTAAAACTCACTTTACACTAAATGCTTATGACGATTTTGCATTTCTATCCAATATGTAGTCCAACGTTCATCTTCCCTTCTCCTCAGAGGGAGATCCCATAACACATAGGCATAATGACTCGTAATACACAGATAAGGAAGCACCTCTTGGACCAAGATGCATCACTAACACATATAACATTCGTACAAACTCCACTCTTTCATAATTCAGCGTTCCAGGAGATTTTGATTTGCCTCACAAAACTTTCCCCAATGGAAGCACCTGTCTAAACATACAGCTTGGGTTTCTTATCCTCTCAGCGTTGGTCAAAGTTTATCAATCAATTGCAATGCATTCCAGGAGATACCACGTGGCATGCTTGATGCAAGGTGTATGAAAATTGTGCACAACCATTTTATGATTAAAGAACCAACCATGTGAGGTGTTGAAAACAGCCCTTTCATGAATTTAAACTAGGCGTTACGTGATGCGCTGCTTTAGGGACTAGCACCAGAACTTTCGTGCCACTAATCGCCTATATTTCATTATGGAACGATCCCTAAATGCTATGCACAAAGAGGGAAATCAGAATTTTTATCTTTTCAGCAATTAGATCGTCGCACAAACTTCATCCCGCCCTTACCGTTTAGGTGTTGCTACGGTGCATAGGTGTAAATGGTTGTTTTGTGTCATTTTTGTATGAAAAAACCAATAAACACATACTATAACACAAAGGACGAGGCCAAACTGAGGCTTGACCTCATGCTTTAACCTCGCTAAACATTCACGCACATAAATCTTATTTTTTCATATTTTTTGAGCGTCAAAATCCCAATTTTCTTTATTTTTGCTATTTTTTCTATTTATTATTCATGAAAAATAGGTATTTTCTGATTTATTTTTGTTGGCTTACTATTTTCACTGAAACTTAACATTTTCTTTGATTTTATCCCATTTCCACTCCTTTCTCCCAACTCAAAAGCGAAAAGAACGACTAATTTCCATTAAAAATGACATTTTATGGGTTTTAAAGAATTAATAACGGCTCTAAATCATTACGAGTTCTGCATTTTTGTAGTTACAACCCTCAAACATGATGCAAAAAATATTCAAACAAAAATTCATCGCATATGAACAACATTTGGACCATGAAACAACAAAAACAATCAAATTTCTTTGTAAAATTGGAGCATACCGCGTGTCTTACGTGTTGCGGGTTTTTTAATAATTATTCTGGGCAGCCCACAGACCCGACCAGCAACCATTCTTCAGTGCTGAACCTCTTTCCTCAGCTTCCTCTTCATCTTGAAGCAATCCGATCACAATTGGACAAGCATTCTTCAGCCCCTATTCTTCTTGATTTCTTGCACATGAATTGCCTCTATGCAGAAGAGAGAGGGAGGAGAGAGAAAGACTGGTTTTTTAATCTCCACAACTAGGTAGCCAATTTAGGATCAGAGACCGACAATGGAGAGCAAAGATCAAGGATAGAATAGCCATGAGATCAGTTGGGGGGTTGCTTGTAGGTGCCATAACCCCCCTCCTCCACAAATATAATAATGGCGCCCTCTCCTTCTTCAGGCGGCGAAAAGAATTCAACCGCCCCCCCCCCCCCCCCCTCCCCCATGTTTTTGGATTTTGGGCTCCCCAAAGGGAGCCCCAAAGGGTCACACCCTTTGGGCTCTTCTAAAGTCCATTCTCACACTTGCCATTTTGGCCTTTGGCCTTTCGGGCACTCCTTTTTCCATGTCCGATGTCCGATTCTTGGTTGAAAAATCTTGGGCATCCGTCTTGAAGTCTTCCACTACTGGGTATCTCTCAAGGTCTCGTTTGTCATTCCAAAAAATTTATGAAAATTCTTTGACCGCCATCCAGTGGCTCCTTTAAGTACTTTCCAGGCATTGTTGCTTAAAATCGTACTGATTGCCACCGCAGCCTTCGACAAAGTCTATTTTTTCCCAAAAATTCATAATTTTTGGTTATTTTTTAGCACTTCTCGGCATCAAAATCGTCTGTCAACAAAAAAAGACAGGTTGGCAGCCCCCCCATCCTCTCCATGCATGCAAATGATGGTAGGAAGCATATGCAAATGACAAGATCCTTAGTGAGTTCACATGTACACCTCCCTTATGATCTGCATATGATCTTGAGTGAGAGAGAAATACATACACATACATAGAGAGAGAGAGAGAGAGAATGTGTGTGTGTCTTGGCTTGAATCAATCAAGGTTTGAGAAAGAGGGGGGGGGGGAGACACAAAGCTTTGTGAGAGCGAGAGCAAGAGTAAGACATTGAAAAATCAAGAGTTCATGTTGAAAAACGTCTTCTTTGGGAAGACAACATTCTTAAGTAGGATTATATCGGGCTCTTGCTACCAAGGTAGTTGGCGGTGACTCTAGAGATTATATTACTAAGCTTGGAGGATCGTACTAATGAATGTGTAAAATGTCCTAGTAAACAATCCAAATATCCTCCTATGTCATTTTTATTACATCTCTCATGCAAGTCTCTCACTCACTCTAATGATTTTTTAGATTTATTGAGCCGTCACTACTAAACGTTCTCTATGATGTGTCATGAATGGATAGTCCTTCTATGGCTCTTAAATTTTGATGATTCTACTAATTCATTTATTAGTATTCTCAAGTTACAATGACGGCCATCCACTACAACTTTTACATTATTCAAACCCTCTCGAGACTTCCTCTATGATGCCCTTTTTCCTTTGCACCCTCCTTAATTCGAGAGTTATTGCCTTCTCTTTAACAAATCCACATTGTAAGCTCAATATAGAGTTGTCTTATTTTTCATCAATTTTCAACCCAACAGAGAGCACAACATGTCAAGTTTTGCCATTTTGTCATGGAGAATAGCTGGTGATTACATAGAGCACAGGGTTTCATTAAGAAATGGAGAGCTTGTTCTGAGGAGAACTACCTACAGAATCTATTGCCTCCAACACAAAAATTTCAAGGGTTGCAAGACGTTGTAGAGCATGAAGGTGGAGCAAATAAGGTCAATGTGTCTCCAAGATGGGATCATGAAGGGCACTACATGATTAGTAGTACACTATCAACCACCTACTCCATCATGGACTCAAACGATTGTGTGTATGTATCTGATAGTATTGTCAATAAAATGTGGTGCTGGTAGCAAATCAACTCTAGTGTCTCTTGATATACCCTAAGATGATAGCAAGGATTTGACCAAGTGATAATGTCAGAAGCTAAATACAATGACAAAGGTGTGCACATAGGGATGCATGACACAAATATTGACGAGGAGATGCATGTGGGTAGCAAAAGCAAGGATGTGTGTTCCTATGATAAGTCCATTGTGGCCTTCATTGAGGAGAAAGCTAGGTCAGGTAGATTGAAAAAATTACTAGCACTTTATGGATTTCTACAAAAGGTGGATGAGCTCCCAAGTGAGTGTAATGGTATGATTGCTTTTGAGCTTCTAGCTACACAAAGTAAGAAACGAATGATGGGTATGGAACAGAAATATGATGGTCACCTTTGTTCGCGGCCCTCACAAAAAAATATGGCAATAGAGTGCACAGTGTGTTTGCTATTGTCTTGGAAGTCTTCAATGTCCCAAGGTAACTTGTCCTTACTACATATTGAGAGAACATACAATGATTTTTTTTCCATGGTCATTTAGATAGACATGTGAGCATGGGCTATCCTGCGAGTGAGGGAAACTCCAAGATAACATGTCACTATTGTCAAAAGGTTGTTAGTTGTATAGCCATTTGCAGATGCTCAATATATTAAGTGTTGCCATTAGACCCTACAATGACATGGTTGATGATTCATGTTGGGGAGCATGCTCACAATGTTCAGCACGGCACAAGGAGGGAAACCATTGAAAAGGTACGGAGCCTTGTCCGCATAGTCCTAAAGATTGAAAAGGGAGGCCCACGAAAAATATAGATGCTAGTTGCTCGACAGATGTTGTTTGAATCTTTGACAAAAGAAGATGAATCATAGGCGACTGAGGTCACAAATCTTAATCATTTTTTAGAAGAAATGATGCCACTGGTGTAGAATAAAGGATAAGCTTGTGTATCGTTACTTTGTACTAATGTTGTATGCCTTGCATTTGAAATAACCATTTAGCAAACACATAAGTTCAAAGGTATTGTTTCATAAGAGAGAGCTAATCAAGTTTAGGTCATTGGTGATGGGTATGCCAACATACTTCTTTTGCAAAGATAGTGTGTCTTTCCATTTTTCCATGGAAGTAGATTTCCTAGGCATTCCTAGGCAAGGTCATGTCAAGAAGAAGTGCTTCTTGTTTAAAATTTCCACTAAGGGACCAGCATCAGGGGTGAACTTAGTGAATCGTATGAGGCGAATAGGAACTGAAGATCTACGAAGTGCATGGGTGCACTTCGATCACACCCATAAGGTTGATGGATGGGCAACAATGTCTTGTTCTATTTGTGATCCTAGGTATGCGATAACATTATTATAGCTTACATTAAAATTGAATTGTTGCTAGCAAATAGTATGCTAATGTATTAATCATCAACTAGCATGAGAGCATTGCATGTGATTGCAATATGTGAATTTAAAGAGGAGGACAAAGAGTCTCAAATCTTGTTTTGGGAAAAATTGAATTTCGTCATGGTTCAATGTGGTCATGATCCTCCTGACTTTGTTGGATTCATATCCGATGAGGCAAGTGCAAATTGGTTGGCAGTAAGGGTTGTATACAATGGAGGATTGCATAACATAATGGAAGGGAGATAGCGCTCTTGTCCTTTTCATTGGGAGTAAAGTTTACAAAGGCATACCAAGAAATTAGTCACTATAGATAAACAAATGCATCACATTGAAATGTGTGAAGCATGGAGGTTAGCAATGACAAGTCAACATGCATCTCTTCACGCCTTTGCTATCCGAGATTGGTGGGCACAAAATGTAAACAAGGATAACATTAAGGCTTTGGATAGGTGTGTGATTAAGAAAATCATTGCTATCAATTTTATGTCATTCGACGTGTTTTTTCCATTGCTACTCAGACGTTGCTACTCAGACGGCATCCCCTAGGCCTCAAACGGCCAAGTTCTGTAACCAATCCCACTCAAACAATCGAGTCACTTAAGTCCACCCAAACACAGTTACTCGGACTCGGAAAATCCACTCAAAGGGTCAAATCGGTCCACTTGGAGGACAGCCAAATTCGGGCTTGGATGGCCAAATCGTCCTCATGGACACATCTTCTCAGACTTGGATGAATGCCTCGTTCAAACCCACCATTCGAACAAGCAAAACCCACCACTCAAATGGCTGAATCTAGGACTCAGACGGTCAAAGACTTGCAACTTGAACATCCCAACTAGAAGATTACCAAGGCCAGGACACATTCTTAGGGACCATCTAGACCCCCCAAACATATCAAAGGCCTCTAACTAAATATTGAGTGATCATAGTTGGATCCCAAACCTCTGAGTGTGGCCCTAAAACTGACCAACACCAGAATTTTTCCCAAGGCCCAAGAATTGACCAAATTAGCCAATCACTTTGCAAGTTGCTATCCAATAGAGACACTATTTGACTACTTGGTGGGTGTGTGAATGATTTCATTGAAGGTTGGACATTGCATTGTATGCACTTGGGTGTATGAGAAAAGTGAAAAGCTTGATTGTGCACATCTCACCTTGCATTGCACCATCTGAGCGTGTGAGTAGGCATAAATTGGCGAAGTGATTTCATTAACAAGAAGCACACTAAAGGGAAATTAAGCTAAGAAATGAACCCACCAGTAGGACTTGTAACACCCCTAGGACCACAAAAACAAACCAATAAACCCATCATGGAGAAGTGAACAGCCTTAAACCACAATTAGGGACGTGTCCTTAACTGACCTAATCACCCTCATTGACCCCCTAGTGGTTGGAGAGACCACCAATATGGGAGGGACTAGCACGGACACAAGTAAGGAAGACCTCAATCCAGGTGATTTCTGAGTTGACATATAGCAACTCATATCATGATACGATTATCAAATGAAAATAATGCACCATGGAAGATTCATAGATAAAAGTATAGCTAATGAGAGGAGGATAGAAAGAGTTGCCCTACAATGCTTAACTAGCTACAAAGCAACGTGCTTAGAGACTACACCAAGAAATAGAGCTTAACGAGGCCCAATGGGTTCTTGCCATCGCACGCAAGAACAAAACTAGTGGAAATGCTGATAGGGAGAGAGTGTTAAGAGGCTAATCTTACATTGAGTGAGCTTCTCACAAAGTGACTCTGTTAGATAACACTATCGCAGAGCAAACTAGAGTAGCCCTAGCAACTTCATTGCTATAGCTATATTGGCCAAATGTTAGAAGCCATGTTAGAAGCCAAAATAAGATACCTATAATTGCAAAGAAACTTAAAAAGTATCAAGAGGAATTAGAGCAAGTGTGGCAGGCAAATAGTCTCATGGACCCTACTCAATGTGCTCAAGATTTTGGACTCTACCTAGGAGACAAGGAACAAACTTGGCTTACTAGCCTAGACAATGCTGAGCACAACAACTTCAATAACCTCAAGGATCTTTGCATCAAAATATTTCTGAGACCGGATATTTAGGCAACCTCATTGTCAGGCTAATGAATGCCAAACAAAAAGACAAAGAGGAAATCAGAGACTATATCACTCACGTGAGAAGTCTCTACAAGAGGATTCCAGCGGCAGAGTACCCCAATGAGAGAGAAATCTCCAATGTGTTTATCAATGGAATTCAAAATAAGGAGCTCTATAAGGCCTTAGCTAGGAACTCGAACTTGCAAAGGGATGTGTTAGCTAAGGTCTTTGAAGAGGCTGTACATGTGGGTGACCTACTGAGAGAGAGAAGCTCAAGAGCCACATTGCAAGAGAACAACACCTCTTAAGAATACTGAGAGAACCACAATCCTTACTGAGTGGTCAAAAAGCCATGGCATGCAAGATAAGGGAAAAAACATTAGCTGAAACCAAGAAATTGTTGACTTGAAGTTAGAGTTGGACAAGCTACAAGAGATGTTGAGAAGGCCAATGTGATCCCACATGCAATGTGTGCATTATGTGGAAATCATCTTCCAGCTGAATGTCCTGACCCCATATCATAGCATTGTGCTAACTACATTAGGTTTGAACATGATGCGTTGCCCTATGAGTTTCGAAGAAGGCTTCCATATCCAAAACCCTATACTCATCTCTGATATCCAAGGAATAGGCAGCCCAACTTTGGAAGGGGAGCTTCATTAGCTCTACCAACACCCTATGACTCGAAGCCAACTGCCCTTAGGATGGACATCAATCCCATAAGAATCCCAACGCCACCTGGACCCATAGTGACCCATCCACCAAGAAATTCTTTGATACACTTTATATAGGAGCCACGAGAGGATGAAATGTATTTGAACCTTTATGTCTCCTATGACGAGGAGGGTGATCCTATACTTATGGATTTTCAACTAGTGCCAATTATGGCTTTAGGAGGTGAAGAGGTAGAGGTCTAGGAGGTGGCCCAAACCAACAACCACTAGCATATTGGAATTGTGGACATCTCGGGCACATTTTATCTTGCTACTCTGAAAAGGAGCACACAATTAAGGACAAGGTTGACTTAAGATGTACACAGTGTGGAGATACATCATGTTGTAGGCTATCACACCACATACAACGTCTTTTGAAGCCTTCTCGTACGAGTCTTTGGGCAGTTATCCATCCTCTTTCTTCCACTTTCACATCAAGCCTTTCCACCTTGGAATTAATCTCCGTTAGATTAAGATGGAGATCCCACATGCTCTTGATCAGCTCGTCCATGACATCCTTCTTTGGAGGTGGAACATCAGGATTTCTTGGTTGCTTGGCCATAGAGACAGGAGGTCGAGATACAGGAACAGGCTCCTTCATGGATTCAATTGGTGCAGAGGTAGATCCCCACCTTAGACACATCCGCTCTCTTCAAGCAATCATATTAACTGCTTTAGTGGCATCACTCCAAGCAGTCTTCAAAATCAGAGTCAAGATCTTCAAGTCAATCAGTTAGCTTCTCTTGAAGAAAAGGATCCGCAACCTTTAGAAATAATTCAATCTTCTGGCTTTCCATACCCTGCTGATCATCGGGATCTAGTTGAGCAAATTTGCTTTCAAATTCACGGTGAAGAGTGAAGGCGGTTAGTCTCTTATTGGGCTTTTCAACCCATTCAGTGAAGACTTTCTTCGTCATGAGGCCAGAATCTTCAAGAAAAAATTCTTCTCGAAGATCCTTCTTGAATGCAGACCATCCCGCATCTTTTTGAAAAATACCATGAATCCGGTCCTGGAGCCATGCACGGCCAAACGGGCAAAGTATGGGCTCCAAGCATGATGAGGAACTCCAAAGAAGACCATCTTGTCAGTATAGAGGCGGATAAAAGAGGACACATTTTGCCCATTAAATTGCTTGAGCTCCTGCCCAACCGCTTCCAAAGCCTTAATGGCAGCGGCATCATTTCGCTCTTCATCTTGTCTCCGTTGTTGTTGCAGTTGCAACTGCTGCTGAAATTGCAATTGTTGTTGTTGGCTTTCTTGCATCAGATGAACCAACTTCTGCAAGGCATCTCCTCCCGAACTTGATGATTCTCCCGTTGTACTTCCTCTTCCGCAGCAGCTGACCTTCACGTCGGGTTCACCACTGTCGTCCTATTGGGGGTTGAAGGTCTTCCACTAGGGTTTAGAGTAGAAGAGGAGTGTGGGATTCAAGGTTAGGAGAAGGAGAAAAGATTGGGGTTTGATAAGATTTGGGTTTTCGAGATGACTTAGTTGAAGAAGAATATCTCAAGCTTTTTCTTTTATTTAGCATACATGAATGGAATGAAAGACTTTGTCTTGATCACATCAAATGCATATGCGAATAATAAGCCAATACATTTAGGGATAATCTCAGATTTAATCCAAATGCATATTCCAAATGCAAGTTCAAATGGTTTCTATTTCATGAACATGAATGGATAACAACTCCAAGATACAAGTATTTTGATGGTAGACTCAAGTACATCCAAGACATAGATAAAAAATTCATGAATTGCATTGATAAAGCATAAAATTTACTTCAGCCCTGTTTTAAAATAGTAATTTCTAGCCCATAATCAAGCTCTAAAAGTGCACATAATCCCAAGAATAAGCTTCACTAATCATTCACAAATGAAGCCCTAATATTAAGAGGTCAATTCCTTCTCTTACAATCACAGATCACTCATTTAATCATCAAAATGGACAAGAACAGTGGGCTGCCCTATTTATGACTAGTTTTTTCAGTCCAAAACAGCCCATACACCTTCAAAATCCTCCCCTTTGCTTGCCCCCAAAGTCACTCAAGTACTTGGGTACAAGACGGGCTTCATTGGACCATGAATATGGTAAAAGAATGAAAGAAGACATACATAAGAGTAGGTTGAATACTGTTTCTTAGGTTTTCCCCTTTTATGGACTGTCATACCACTCATTCTTGTCATACCAAATGGACGGGCAAGAAGAGCTCTCACCTTCCTTGTTTGTATCTCCTTCTTCAGCTTCAATTTGCCTTGAGTTTGCATGCTTTGGAGCATGCACCATAGCCCATAGCTCATCCTCCATCTGCCACAGGTATGCAGGCCCATTTTTTGCGCTAAAAAATGCGGGCTCCATCCTCCTCAGCTCCCACTCTTCATTTTGACCATTTAGGTCACTTATAAGTCATACAAGACCATTATTTCATGTCCCACACAAACCTAGTGGACTTTTGGCACTTCTCTTGATTTCCAACCAAATTTTTCTCTTGAACCAATGTGTCTTAGCCTGCAAACTGTCAATTACCTCCAGTTGATCAAGTTGTGGGTTCCCATAGACTTAATTTTTGTCAATATACATGGTACAACTGAAAATTGTATGACAGTTACAAAAGAACTTATGAAACTAAGTGATATTTAAGTTGGTTGTTGGGTAACAATGACTAAATTATGTATGAAAGTTCCTCATGTGAATCCTAATAAAGTTCTTCTGCAAATATAAGAATTCTATGATTTATATTATGAACAAAAAACTCTTTGACACCGCTCCATGGTATAACTCTCCTTGTAGTATGATATCTCAACTTGTATGGAATGTGCTTTTCTATCTCTGGCTATAATTTTATTTTTGTTTTGGTATGATAGGATAAATTCTGTGCCTTTATCTCAAAAGAAACTACGAAGGTTGAGGCTCTTGGTATAGATGAGGCAGAGAGGAAGAAACGATTAGATAAGTCTATAAGAGCGCAAGAGGAGTGCCTCAAAGATAGGGGTTACAAGTACTTATGCATTGCCAATCCCCAAAATGGGGATGATTTCTTTAAGTTTTTATTTAGGTAAGCTACGTTTTCTCTCATACAAGGTTTACATCAAAATCACTTCCTATATGTTATGACCGTTGTGTTTCTTTTTGAGAACATGACTATTCCCAAGTGGAATACATTCTCAAAGGGTCTGGGTACATGTTGCATGGATCTTGCCGGTGAGTATTTGGCCGACGAGGGATTCTTGGTTAGTATGTGCTTGGCAGAGCATATAGGTGAGTTCATTATGGATGCAGCGAGAGTGGCGCTTGTGCGTCACCGCAGTTGGATGCTCATGTATAATTCCAAGGCTTATCGGCACCCTATTACTAGAGAGGCAGTAAGAACAAAGTTGGATGCTTTAAACATATTATTATATGTTGCAAACAAGGTTTGATCACTTATTCTATTTCCACTCATGAATAGGTACTTGATCTTACAATGTGTCTTTGGCATCATGTCGGTCATGTTGTACCTTGCTACGATAGAGAGGTTGGGGAGAAGATTTCAGAGAGGTTTTTTCCAGCATATCCTAGCTACATGCTAGATGATTATGTCTTTCCCATAGATATTGATGGTGCCATCCTTAGAGGTGGGGTGGAGAGGTCTCATCTTTTTTATCGGTAAGTAGTTTTGTATGTTTTTACTCTTAGGTTTCATTGTATAGTTATTTCATTGTTTCTACTTGCATGGTCACAAAAATTTTGTATCGTAATTGGTGATATGGTTAGGTGGTTATTGGCTACATTTACAAAGCACTACGTCTATGTTTTGGATGTGTTTGCAGGGTGTGGTGGTTTGGCACAGGCCAGTGCAGAGGAGATGAGACACTGTGTGTGCCTAGAGCTAAATGACGTGCTCTATGGGGAATGTTTATCCACCCTTGTATGTGGACCAGTATTGTGGAGAGAGGGTTATCCACCCTTGTACTGTGCTGAGGGAGAGAGGGAATGTTTATCCATCCTTGTATGCGAACTTATTACATTGTTTAGTCTGACATTATGCTTTGTGGTTGATTGTGTTGACAGCATATCATTCAACTATATTGTTGGCATGTGACTATATTGGTTTTTCTTTCCCTATCATTACTTTAGCTAAGGGATCACATGCATTAGGATATTTGATTTCGTTGGATATGTTGAGAATATGCCATGTTGGTCTCATTTTCTTGATGTGTGTTCATGTAAATACAAATTGTCATACTATTTTAGTAATAATAAAGAATTAAAATTTTATTTTTATGCCACTTCATGTCTATAGTTTGTATGACTATGAATTAGTAATCATGCTATGAATGTATGTTGCACGAAAAAGCTCGAAAAAATGAAAGCTCACAAAAATAAAATCCCCCTTAGTCATCACCAATCTTCAGCAAGGTCTCATCGGTCCTCTATCTTCCCTCTAACAGTGTATGTATTTCTCCCTATCTCTTTTTACCAAAGACAATATTCTCTCTCTCTCTCTCTCTCTCTCTCTCTCTCTCTCTCTCTCTCTCTCTCTCTCTATGCTGTTGACAACTACTGTACACAGAAAGCAGCATCTACCGGCGGTTGGAACAACGGCCTGGAGCTAAAGACTGAACTAGGGAGGAATCAACAGCAGACAACATTAGCTGAGCCTAGAGCACGGACCTCAACTGCGACGTTGAAAGAGCATGGACCTCAACACTTCGCTGCGAGATCCGGGAACGAACAGCCTTAAAGTAGCATCGACCAGCGGTTGGAACAACGGCCTGGAGCTAAAGACTGAACTAGGGAGGAATCAGCAGCAGACAACATTGGCTGAGCCCAGAGCACGGACCTCAACTGTGACGCTGAAAGAGAACGGACCTCAACACTCCGCTGCGAGATCCGGGAACGAACAGCCTTGTGACAGAATTATCTTGTTGGAGCTTTCAAGTAGCCATGTACAGTCTTAATCAAGTTTACAGATGCAGAAACACGAAAGCAGGCCTCCATTCGTAAAGAAAATGGTCTCTCCTCAACATTTCCTATCTTTCACAGTAGAGAGACAGTAGCAGGGGAGGTGTGGATAGATCCATTGCCATGCAAGAGAGTGGAGCACTTGGGTGTGAAAGTTGAACTTCTTGGGCAAATAGAGTTGTATTTAGAAAGAGGTCATGTATACGACTTCACATCTTTGGGCATTGGAGGATCTGGCATTTCTGCTCTCGCTTTTCATGCTCTAAAACAGCCTGCCCAACCTGGGGTCACATACATTCAGATTCGTAGTGTGCAGGATTTTTCTGTTCTTCCAAAGGGTTACACATTGTCAAGCTTAGAGGCATTGCAGAAGGAAGGCTCCTGGAATGTGCAAGCTGGGACAGCATTTGTGGATGTGCAGTTTCAGGAGGAGGTGAAAAGTGGGAAACTTTCTTCATTGAAGGTGGTCTCTCTGACATTCAACAGGTCTATCGAGGGGGCTTTTTCCCCGTGAGGCGACATGCCTCTCGAGCTCCATAACGTGGAGCTTCTAATCAGCCAAGCTATCAAGGAGGTGAAGAAAGATTTCAAGAAGGATGCGGATAATGCCTTGAACCAAGAAACCCGCCGGCTCCATGAGAGGATCCGGCGACTGGAGGAGATGGTGAAGACACTCACGGAAGAGAAGAGGGATCTCAAAACCGACCTGGACAAGCTACAAACGGAAGTGTCACATCTACGGGAGGCAAGAGAGGACGCGGATTTCAAAGTGGACCTCCGAGAGGCTATCACGAAGGAATGCCGAGAGGACCTCCAGGTATGCATTAAAACCGAAGTTGAGGCTTCGAGAGAGGGATGGGAGGAAAAAATCAAAGCAAACATGAAGGAAGAATTAGAAGGGAATAAGGAGGGGTGGATTGAGGTAGTGAAGAAGAACATTAAGAAGGAGGTCCAGTAAGAAAATAAAAAGGAGGAGGTAGTTCGGGTTCAGGAGACCTTAGAGGAGGAGAGGCTCAGGAACGTGCGTAGATTGAACGTGCGTATTACCGGGCTCCCCGAAGGGGCCTCTTCGGAGGAGGACGCACGCGGGCTATGCACCCGACTAGGGTACACGAGCATGCCCTTTACTCAAGCATGGCGTGCAGGATGAGATACTACCAAGGTTAGAGCTCTGATATTACATATGAGCACACCGGAGGACAGAGCCGCTTTCTTTCGAAAGTGGATTTCGCTCTGAGGGATGACTAGGGCTCCCATCTTCATGGATGAGGACCTGACTCAGATGCAGATTGCACACAGACGAGCATGCATGCCACAGATACTCCAAGCACGTAGAGAAGGCCGTAAGGCCTTCTATCGAGATGGCCATATTTTTATAGATGGATGCTCCACCAAATAGGGGGGCGTGGCCTATGAGACGGGGCAGAGGACTGTACAGGAGACCCCGATACGTGTGGCAGTTTGGAACTGCAACGGCTCCCTATGGTCACGACCAGACAGACTTGAGGAGATTTTACTCGACCATGATGTTATATGCCTCACAGAGACACATGAGAGCCCAGAGAGAGGGCTCCCACGCATTATAAGATTTGAGTGGGTATCTACATACCGGGCTACTACTAGGCAGAGCACATCTAGGGGCTCAGGAGGGGTGGCAGTTCTATTCCGTCAGGGGATACAGAGACATATCCAGTTAGTGAGACGAGATGAGGAGGCCAGTTACATATGGATCAGAGTGCAGATATCAGATGAGAGATGGATCTATATGGCAGTATGCTACTTTTCACCACGAGGGTCCAGATATGCTACTACGCAGGGTGATATTCAGGCCAAAGATTCCCCCTCCCCTTATTCACAGCTCTTAGAGGACATTATTCTGTATTCTAGTTTGGGTGAGGTCTTCCTTATGGGGGACTTCAACGGGCGCACACAGAGCCGACTGTGTGAGAGTTTTGATATGGAGCAGCCAGAGATCATGAGAGCATTAGACCCTGAGGAGTTGGGGATCAGTAGGGAGTCAGCAGATACTGGGCCAGACGCCACAGGGTATGGAGGGCATTTACTTGAGCTTGGTAGTAGACATCATCTCGTTATTTATAACGGGATGGCACAATGGCCATATTCAAGAGGTCTTACATGCTTCCCACATGGGGGGGGCGAGAGTACTGTAGATTATCTACTCGGACCAATCAATGGGATGCATACTATCGAGTCCTTCGGCCTTGGAAGACTTCCACTCGATGCCGATCACACCTTTCTCAGTTTCTCACTCCTCACCTCATTACCATCACCACCTGCAGATATCATACCCCACATGCATACTACCATACACTTCACTCATGAGCTCTCACATGTTTACTCACAGCATCTGGAGGAGCACATCACGTCACTTGATCCATATGCACCCCTTGATACACTGACCACTGATATCACACGCATTCTGCATGATTCTGCTACACTCAGTTTTCCACATCACACATACACGCACCCCCCTCGGACCGGTACCATGCCACAGAACAGGTGGTATGAAGATGAGTGCAGAGATCTACGTCGACAGCTACGCGATTTAGAGGCCAGAGGAGAGATCACACACAGATAGGCGCAGAGACACATGCACCGCTTGACCCGCCGTAAAAAGCGGAAATGGGAGGAGGAGAGATATTGGGATATATACCACCTTCTTATGAGCAGAGATTGTGTAGAGGCATGGAGGCAGATCAGAGAACCACGCTCACCCACACCGATACATGACCCTGCAGTATGGCATGGATACGCACAGAGTTTATATCATGTACCCGCACAGCCGCTGATACCCACACCATGTACACCGAGACCAGGTATTTCATCCTTTTTCACCACTAGTATGGTGAAACATGCTATCTCACGGTTACAGCATGGCCGCGCTCGAGACCAGTTTGATCTTCAGGCAGAGCATATTATATATGGCAGAGACACATTGGCTCCACTCATTGCTCACCTCTTCAACCGTGCATTGTCTGAGGGGTTCCCTGACTCGTGGACAGAGCACACCATTGTACCTATCCACAAGTCAGGGGATCCTATGGATCCTAACACATATAGGACCATCATGATTGGGCCAGTTTTGTCCAAACTTTATGGCACGGTGATGGAGGAGGAGCTCAGCACACTGGCAGAGAGAGAGTGCATGCGCACACCCGGACAGGCAGGGTTCAGACGGGCATTTTCTACCATAGACCACATCTTCACTCTCCGTTGTCTGATCGACCAGACATGAGTGAAGAAATAGAGATTGTACTGTTGCTTTGTGGATTTCCGCAAAGCCTTTGACATGGTTCTGAGAGAGAGGCTTTTCAGATGCCTACTTGATCTGGGGGTGGATGATGACATGATGTGGGGTATTTATGCACTATATGAGCGGGTTACTGGCAGAGTCAGATGTCCGGGAGGTATATCAGATCCCCTTGTGAGCACCATTGGTGTGAAGCAAGGATGCCCACTCTCACCGACTCTATTTGGGCTATACACTGATGAGATAGCAGAGTTTATTCAACAGTGAGCCGGTGGAGGTATAGATCTCAGTGGAGCCACAGTTCATATCTTACTATATGCAGATGACATTGTATTGGTCTCAGACTCAGCTCAGGGATTACAGCAGCATTTATTAGCATTGGATGATTTTTGCATACAGAGAGGCATGACAGTGAACCTTGGTAAAACCAAGGTTCTTATATTCCATACATCAGCCCAGATACGTAGACAGAGTATTTTCATGGCAGTAGGAGGGAGTATTGAGGTCACTGGATCATATGTATATTTGGGAGTCACCTTTACAGCAGCTTCAAGGACTTTCTTGATGACACAGGCAGCTCGTGACCGCCTCACTAGAGGATACTCAACATTGGCTCTTATGGAGCGACAGTGTCATCAGGCACATTTCCAGGAGCCCCGCACCAAGAGATGGCTCTTTGATACTCTAGTAACTCCAGCACTGATGTATGGAGCAGCTATATGGGGGCCAGGCCTTGCCGATTATGTATGGACATTGATGGAGAGACCTTAGGTGATCATGATATCTAGATTGATTCGCAGCAAGGCCTCAGTCCCACATGACATTGTGCGAGCAGAGCTTGCCACACCGCCCATGCTAGTCGAGGCATTATTTCAGACAGTCTGCTTCCTACACAGATTTCAGGATATGGACAGAGATCGCATTGCATATAGAGTATATATGGCATCTCAGGAGATGGCTCAAGCGGGGGATACCACATCATGGTATGCACAGACTAGAGCTTGGTTTGACAGACATGGGCTGGACATTGATAGACTCCCACCTCTTCTATATGATACTTAGGCTCCCACTTACACCCTCTCTCTCTCAGAGAGGAACAGAGTCATCAGACAGGAGATATGGCATATTTATATACAGAGGACATGGGTCAGCCCTGCACAGCCACTGCCATCGAAGATGGCACATTATTATACACAGTTCTTGAGGATATTAGAGCAGGGATTCATAGAGATTCCGAGATATATGCAGATCTATATGCCACATCGATTGACAGCTCTTATTGGACAGCTCAGGGTATCATCACATCAGCTTATGATTGAGAGTGGCAGAGCCAGTGGCATCCCGCGGGAGGAGAGGATATGCCCCCTTTGCAGATCAGAGGTGGAGAGTGAGGAGCATTTTGTTCTCAGATGCCCGGCATACTCAGAGTTGAGATCTAGATACACATTGAGCAGCTCACTTCAGGGATGTATGACTGATATGGATCAGAGATCATTTGGTCGTTTTCTGGGAGAGGCATGGCACATCAGAGAGCAGAGCACACAGTGGGTCCCAGTTAGAGAGGGGCCCACCTAGACGACTATTACACAGTTCTTTCAGACAGACAGAGTGAGAGGTACTATACCAGCCTCCAGCCAGACCTCCGGGCTCACACTACAGCAGGTTGAGGACTAGCGTACCCAACGCTGCACGAGGATCCATGGGTTTCGGACCCCACAGCCACACCGACAGGAGATCCGGAGGATTCTTGATCTACATCGACAGCAGACTGAGATCCGACGACACTCGACACATTGGATCTCAGATCTCCAGTTTGCTCTTTCTCCACCGCCGATGTACCACATCCTGCATCCAGGAGGGATCACCTACTATTAGCGACTTCGACGACTGCTACTACATCCCAGGATAGTATATCTCCCTGCATCTGTTACATATACACATCGCACCACTTTATCACAGCCGACAGTTGTTCCCCTATCACAACCGACATTTGTTCCCCTTTTGTAGCCATTATCTGGAGTACCAGAGCTACATATGCACATACACATACACGACACTTATCACACTCACAGCACCGTATTTTTAGTTTCCAGTTTTTAGCTTTTCATTCAGCACTTTTATTTTGGATAGCTGGACCTCATCAGTTGTATCACAATTTGTCTCATAGGCCAGTTTTGGTCTTTAGAAGACGTTAATATAACTTTCTTTCTTTTCTTTCTCTCTCTCTCTCTCTCTCTCTCTCACATAAGATCTCTATGTTCCATGAACTCTTTCTCTCTTCTCCTCTAACACCCACACTTAGTCTACTTTGTACTCCCTCTCTATCCATCACATACACACACACACACACACACACACACTCTCTCTCTCTCTCTCTCTCTCTCTCTCTCTCTCTCTCTCTCTCTCTCTCTCTCTCATAAGATCTCTATGTTCCATGAACTCTTTCTCTCTTCTCCTCTAACACCCACACTCAGTCTGCTTTGTACTCCCTCTCTATCCATCACACACACACACACACACACACACACACACACTCTCTCTCTCTCTCTCTCTCTCTCTCTCTCTCTCTCTCTCTCTCTCTCTCTCTCTCTCTCTCTCTCTCTCTCTCTCTCCCCATGGAATCACATTATATTTTCACTTTGGTTAATGCATTGATTGCCCTCTCTCCCTCCCCCCCCCCTCTCTCTCTCTTAGGATTAAGAGTTGAGCACAATGATTAAGCTCTAATTAACATCTTATGTGATTTTATGCAAGTTTTCAAATAACTAAGCCTTCAGTATCTAGTCAGCAATAAGCAACGCTATCAAAATATTATCGAAATAGGAAATCCAATATACACAAGGTAACCAACTAGTCATTACAATTATTTTTTCAGGTGCACCAATCAATCCAATGGGTCTCTTTTTTAAAAAAATTGACTAGTAAAAATCAATAGTTTAAATTTAAATATTCAATTTATAGTGTGCACTTGGTTCTATTTGCATGGTTTCCCAACCCTTGTGTCAAAATTTGAATCCTAGTTGAAGGCTGTAGGAGTGGGAGGTGACAACTCTAATGTTCGAAAAGTAAAAAATTGTTTGTTAGAGATATACCTCTTTATAGTTAAGACGTAAATTCAAAATTCAAAATTTTAAGGTATTTAATAGTATAACCAAGAGATTTTGAATTGACTAAAGCTTAAATGTGATCATTGTGAGGTTAAATACTTTACACCATAAAATCAGGATCTTGAAAGCATAAAACATTGGGTTTGCACATGTGTAGTCAAACCTTCTCTCAAGCTTGACCACATGCTCATGCTTCTTCAAACTATCTTTTAGATAGAAGCTTGGTCCTAAGCACATGGAAAAGCTCTACCTTCTTAAAGATAGCCCACTGATAGAAGAAGTGCTACAGGGTTGACCACATAGCTAAGCTCTACCTCAAGGAGGAAAGAGAGTCAAACCCTATCTTTGTCTTTGAGACATCTTAGGAGATAGAGCTTCAGCACACACTAAAGCCCATAATAACCATCTCTTTTTAACACACCTTTGAGGTGTCTCTAGGATAGAGCTTAAGCACGTGATCAAGCTTGAATAAACCTCTCTTCCTTTTGGGGAGGAGGGGGGAGGGGGAGAGCTTGGTAAGAGAGAGCTTGGAGACATGACTAAGCTAGTGGTAATCCCTTCCTTTATTAAGTGGCTTTAAGATGTCCTTGTGCCACATCTTGTTGACCACATGCTCAAGCTTTCCCAACCCTTGTGTTGAAATTCAAATCCTAGTTAAAGCTTGTAGAAAAGGGAGGTGACAACTCTAATGTTTGAAAAACAAAAAATAGTTTGTTAGAGATGTATCTCTTAGAACTTAAAATGTAAATTTGAAATTCAAAATTTTGAGGTATTTAATAGTACAACCAGGAGACTTAGAATTGATTGAAGTTTAAATACAATCAATGTGAAGTTAAATACTTTACACCATAAAATTAGAATCCTGAAAGCATAAAACATTAGGTTTGCACATGTGTAGTCTCTCAAGCTTGACCATGTGCTCATGCTTTTTCAAACTATCTTTGAGATAGAAGCTTGGTCCTATATAGAATCACATGGATAAGCTCTACCTTCTTAAAGAGAGCCCACTGATAGAAGAGGTGCTACAGGGGCTTGAGCACATAGCCACAAGCCCTAGCTCAAGGAAGAAAGAGAGTCAAACCCTATCTTTGTCTTTGAGACTTCTTAGGAGATAGAGCTTGAGCACACACTAAGGCCCATAATAACCATCTCTTTTTGACACAACTTTGAGGTGTCTCTAGGATAGAGCTTGAGCACGTGATCAAACTTGGCTAAACCTCTCTTTCATTTGGGGAGGGGGGGAGAGGGGGAGGGGGAGGGCTTGGTAAAGAGAGAGCTTGCCAAGCTAGTGATAATCCCCCTCCTTTATTATGTGGCTTTAAGATGTCTTTGTGCCAGAGCTTGTTGACCACATGCTCAAGCATTCTTGACATGTGTTGAAATTTGAATCCTAGTTGAATCCCGTAGAAGAGGGAGGTGACAACTCTAATGTTCAAAAATAAAAAAAAATGTTTGTCAGAGATGTACCTCATAGTATTTAAAATCTATATTCAAAATTCAAAATTTTGAGAAACCCTATATTTGTCTTTGAGACATCTTAGGAGATAGAGCTTGAGCACACACACACTAAGGTCTATAATAACCATCTCTTTTTAAAACACCTTTGAGCCATCTCTAGGATAGGGCTTGTTGAAAGATAGGCACGTGAACCCTATATATACAAGGGTGGATAAGGGTAGCTAGGTGTAAATGAGCTGGAGGAAAAGGGAGCAAGGGGAAACCCTAACCCTAACTTCTCTAGAAGCTATATAAACTGCCTAAATATCACTCTCATAGTAGAGGAGAGTGTACTAGTTGTACTTGTGAACAACTCACTAAGCAAGATCTGCTTCTTGTACTTGAGCTCTCTCTCTCTCCCTCTTGGGCACACTCTCATGCTTCCACTCTGATATTCCAGCATGGTATCATATCCAACCCTGATCCAACAAGCTTCCTACAGCCATATCCTAACCTAAGTGCACAAGAAGACCTTTTGCCTTCTCATTTACCTTCTTCTCCGCCATAGCTAGCTTGACCCCATGACCTTGGAGGAGCTAGTGTGTGCAAAGAGGCAATAGTAGCTATTGATTTATTTTGGAGAATTCACCCCCAGCTCAAGGTGCTCCAGCACGATGTATCAAATGAAAAGATTGGGTGACGAGGAGTGTAGCATTGCTGAGTTCTCAAAAAATGGCACAGTCTTGGCAACATGATGTTTCAGAGCCTGGCACGATCAGTAGGCAGTGTAGCGCAATCACTCCAGCTACCATAGGACTTTCTTAGCCCCCTTAGTGGACCATTTCCCTCTAAGAGGGTTTGACCTAATTCCTCTCCTATTGTTTGCTATGATCAAAACCCTAGTTGTGGGTTTCCTAGGGCACCCATAGCCAGGAAGCTTCAAGCTTTTCTATTTTCACTTTTTTCAATTTGGGAATCATTAACAGTGATTCTAATCACTAAAGCATATGCTACGAAGTGTGTTCCTGATCTCTGAGCAACTCCAACACTCGGGGGATAGCATAATCTCATTGAGAAGCCAACTCTCAACACTGGTCCTCAGTCAAGTATTTCACTAAGCTTGACAAGGTAAAAACCTAAAAATCTCAAGTGGTCTTAATCTTGAGATGAGTTCTTTTTAGCATTGAAAAGGCATTTAGTGATAATAGTTGCTACTGCCTTATGATGAAAAATGAACATGGATGCAATTGAAATCTCCTCGGACTCTTCACCAAGTGTTGAAGTTATTGATCGACCATGCACAACCAAATATTCATCCATTAAACCACAAGGTGGGGAGGAGCCAAAGGTCCAATCAAAACTCATCTCATTGAAGCCCAAGAAAATAGTAAAACCTAAATCAAGGGTTTTCCAAAGGAAAGGACCACCAAAATCTTACCTTGAGGTACTACATATGTATGATTTTCAACCTTTTTCATCCTTACAGTTTTAAAGGTAGTTATCATTTGTAAGGCTATCATTTCTATCAGTTGGTTCATAATTGGCCATTTGTAAAGGACTAGACACTACCATTGCCTAGGGCAATTGGTAAGACCTTCCTATTATGGCCATGGCTTATGTAGATGTTAGGCCTCGAATCCACAAGTTTAATGAAAAAGATTTCCAGCCCTGGCAAGTCTTGGAGAAATATAAAATGATGGAATGGGGCTGCTGGCCCTTCATAAAAGGGACCAAAGTTATTGATCCATCAAATCCACTTAATGTAGACGATGATGAAAGATCTCAAGCCATCATCATGCTTCATCTAGATGAATCCCTAATTCATCATATTGGCCAACTCCTTTATTATGTGGCTTTTGTTAGAAATCAAGCTCAAGCTCTATGGTGCTACAGGGATTCATCCAGATTTTGTGGTAATCCCCTCCTTTATTATGTGGTAATCCCCTCCTTTATTATGTGGCTTTTGTTAGAAATCAATCTCTCAATATTTCCCCATCCTTCTTTATGTCATGTGTGACAAACCGACTCCAGCTAGATACAGTTGTTCATGTGTGTGTCATTGAATAATTCAGTGTAGGGTTAGTCTAACCTTAGTCGAGTATTGGTCAGTTAGACCTAGAGTAACACTTACTCTTACTTTGTGTTTTTTAGAGATTGTGTGGAATAACAAAAGAGTATGGAATATGAGCTTGAAGGCTCTTGAGTCTGCTCCACTCTTTGTCTGTCTCTACCTCTCTTCGAATATGGTATCAGTGCTTAGTCTGTGGTGGACTCTCAGGAGCAAGAGGAACTAAAGAAGATCTAAAGAAGTTGAAGACTCAGGTTTGTCAAAGGTCAAGCTAGCTGCCATTGTTTCTTGAAGGTATGCACTATAAGGTTGTGGTCTTCGTTGGATGAAATGCTGGCAATGGCTTGTTGGGGAGACTTGTAAGACTTCATTGAGCACATTATAGTGCCTGATCATCATCATTATCTTCATCATGTGGTGTTGGGACAAGATTATAGATCTGTGTGACTGTGCCTATTGTAGGCTGAATCTCCATTGCCCACAAATCAACACATTGGCTGTATTCTAAGTGATAGAATGCTTGTTTATGCCCTTTGGGAGGTGCTCAAAGATTGTAAAAAGAAGATGCACTGATGGGAGCTCATGTGTCAGCTGTAACAGTGATATACAGATCTGAAAATAGTGAAGACCTATTGTCAACAATGATAGGGCAGCATATACTTGACCTTGGTTGATGCATTGAAGTCATATGACATGTACCTTGGCCATCATTGAAGCATAGGCATTTACTTGAAAGACATATGTACTTGCTCCTATGCATTGAAGCTGCAATTTGTGACAAAATTACTATGATCTAAGAGCTTGTGACAGGCTGAAAAATGTCATGAATCTATAAGAAGCAAGCACTTAATGGTCTTGGAGTATTAGATGACTTTGGTTAGTACTATGTACCGGATGACCTGGCATATAGCTTGCAGATGTCTTGTGGATCAAGAAGGGAGTTGAATGCAAAAGTTTGAAGCTGGAAATTAGTGCAATCATATTGTATTGTCTGGTTATAAACAAATCATGTTCTATGCCATTGGTCATTGAAGACAGGAAGATTATGATTACCTGAATGCTCATGTATTGAACCTAGCACTTCAAGGTGAATGTATGACATGATTTGGGGCTGTGTTGGAGTTGGAAAGATGATTTCACTTAGTATTTGTTGATTGCAATCATTAAACAAGATATTTGACACTTGTACTTGGTGGTTATGCATTGATTTGTGCCCGTATGCTTATCTTTGGACTGCTACATGTACTAGAGGTTTTTTATGAAGGTTTGGGACATCTATGACATGTATATGACTCAATTTTGGTACTAAATAAGTTTACATACAGTCTGTAAGCTTACAGACTGTATGTATGCATTTTGACAATAAGGTTGTAGAAGATAAAGCTGAAGCAACTACATTGCGTATGCATTGACCATTGTACCTACAGGAGGGACTACCTATTTGTGGATGTTTTCTGAGTTGTCATTAGATTGAAATACACTTATTTTATAGTGAACTTGTTGCAGAAAAACTTTCATAAACAATTAAGGACTTCACTTGGTCAATCACACTTGTTGGTTTGCAGGAAGTTAGGCATTTGGCAAAAAAATTCTATTGCAACATGGCAAATTCATGGGGCAGTGACAACATTACACAGATTGTCGGTGAGAAGTTGGATAATAAGAATTTTTCCTTGTGGAAGTTCCTTATGAAGAATTTCTTGGTCGGCAGAGGATATCGGGACCTATGCATAGGTGATGAAGCTGAACCTGAAGTGCATGAGAGGAACCCAACCAATGATCAGAAAAGAGCTCATAAGCTATGGATGCAAGGTGTTGCACTGGTTTTCTTTATGTATATCTGATGCTATGGCAATACAAATCACTGGATGTGAATCCCTGAAGGATGCATGGGACATACTCATGAAGAACTATGGAAATGTAACACATGCAAGGAAGATTCAGCTGAACAGTAGTTCAACAACATGTCTAGGAATGCCAGGAGCATTCAGGTTTATACGACAAAAGTTAAGACCATAGCAGACCAACTCGCCATCATTGGATCAAAGGTGTCTGAAGATGATATGATTGTTGTCACACTGAATGGACTAGGCAAAGAATACAAGGCTTTCGATACATCTATTTCTATTAGAGTTGAACCCCCTGATTGGGATGAGCTAGTTGCTTTGTTATTGCATGAGGAGGTAAAGCTTGGATTGAATATAGGTTCTAGTGCATCTCAGGGCAGAGACATTGTTTTATACTCTAGCCAATGTGTGGCAGAGGTGGCAAAGGCCGTGGTTTGTTTTGAGGTCATGGTGACACTCGGAATACCTATAGACAACAGCATTAGGGTATTTGGCATGGCACAAATACATAGGGCCAGCATGGATCTAGCGGCTTTAGAGGCAGGGGAAGATCACCTCGTGGTATAGATGGTGGATTTGGTGGATTCCTGGTGGTCAAGAACCTTTGTTTACAGCCTCTGATCGCGAAGGACCGCCCTGTAACGGTGGAGGACCACTCCTACATCCTCTTCTCCAAGTCGTCTTCTTACAATAAACAGAGATAAGTTTCATAATCTCATAAGCTTAAAAGCTTTATATAAATCTTATAAAGCTTAAAGAAGATTAAGAGCTTCAAAATTTTGATTCGATGGCAGCAGAGCGGCCTTTCTGTGATTTTCGCGGTGTAAAAAACGGCCCCTCCCCTACAATTCGACGATTTTAATCACTAAGCTTAAAGCTTAGTTACCTAAGTACTAAATCACATAAAGCTCCACAAACTCTGCAAGTTTTGTGAGTCTGCAACTCTGCAAGTCCAGCAAGTAACCTGAAGTCAGAACTGACTTGTGCTCAAAACTCCTATAAGGACTGTTCCTACGCAGAAGCACCGAACTGCAAAGTTGTTCCCTGGAAGGCTCTGTTCGCATACACAAACTTGTTGAACCAGTTTCAGCATACCCAGAAGGTCAAAACACGGATTTTTCAAAGATTTCGAATTCCGCAATTGCCAAAGACGAAGATCGTGAAAGCCAAACAAAAATATATAAGCCTTGTACACCCGATCTTCAGCTACGCTCATCCCGCTAATTGGATTTTGAGAGTGTGAGGTCTTTTGAAGTTTTGCAGGATAACGGAACAAAATATGGATGATTTGATGGCTGAAGGCGATCTTCCTAAACCTATGATGGAACAAAAGTTGGATTTAATTATGATGTAGTTGGATGAAGAACAAAGAGCCCGGCAAGCATTGCAAGTTCAATTGGCCAATTTACAGAGATCGACTACCGATAAAGAGGAACCACAATCCGAAGATCTTATCCGACGTACCATTGATGCGACTCTCGAAGCTCAATCCATCCGCAAAGAAACAAAGCTAAGTAAAAGAAATTTCAAATTCCATACTTTCAATGGCACTCGAGATGGAAAAACTTTTCTTGCATTCATCAGTCAGTTTGATGATTACTTTCATGAGGAAACATACGCTGAAAAAGATAAAATCAAGTGTGTCACTAATCATTTAGTGGATAGAGCATCTCTTTGGTGGACCGTGGTTCGTAAGAGCATAGATTGTTCCACTACTTACGAAAAGATGATGAAGTAAATGGACCTTGATTGATTCTTCTAAAATTTGAATTGAATTGCTTAGAACCATAGTTACCATTTACTTGAAATTGTTGTGGACGCTTGTCTTTTCCTCGAAGCTTGTCTTCAGTGTCATGAGCTAAAGAAATTGCATCTTCAAGAGTTGTAGGCTTGAACATATTGACTTCAGCGTAGTAATGCCCAAGTAATCCAGACATATACTTGCGCTTGTGAGTCGCTTCAGGTATGTCTTCAAGCATGCGTAACTCGAGTAATGCATTCCAAAAGCGTTCGGTGTACTGAGGAATCGGCTCACGATCTCTTTGCTGAAGAAGGTCCCATTGCTTTATGGCTTTGAAGGAGGTAGGTAAGATGGAGGCACTTTGGCCGCAGTTGAGTGCTGAAGGGGGAGTGCAGATTCCTCGCACTCCTTGGGTTTTATCCACCAAAGAAGAGCGCATTGTAAAGCAAGTAATCAAGTCTATCCGCACTCCGATGGGTATGATGCGTTCTCTTAGGTCCGCATTTTCTAAAGATGACCAATTGTCGGGGCTAAAATCCCATGATTGGCATAAGATATGTCAGGTTTGTGAACAGAATGGATTGTAATTAGCGTGGGCATTTTGCAATTTGAAAAGTGGCCATTATTCATAATGCTTTCTCATTTGTGGCAGTTTCTTCTCTTGATTGCGATCGCAGGATGCCTTACTCCAGAAATTCGTGGGGCCATTTACAAGTTGTCGACTTTGGTGCAATGGATCTCACAGAAAGAGATTAAGACGTCCTCTATTGAATCCAAAAGGCAGGGAGCAGTGGAGACGGTCTGTCTCTTTGAGAAATACCTGCCCACTAGCATGCTCACAATACAAGTTCACCTTCTTGTGCATCTTGTGGACGAAGTGGAGATTGTTGGACTTGTCCATACGTGATGGATGTCCTTCCTGGAGCGCTTCATGAAAACCCTAAAAGGCTTTGCTTGTTTAATGTTTAAATCACTTTCTTGTTTGCTTGTTTAGGAGAGGAAATGAGAGAGAAAGAGAGAAAGAGAGGGAGAGGGAGGGGGAGGGGGAGGAAATGAGAGAGGGAGAGGGAGAGGGAGAGGGAGAGGGAGGGAGAGTGCATTCTCTCTCTCCCTCTCCCTTTTGCTTGTTAAAGATTTAAATCACTTTCTTTTTTGCTTGTTTAGGAGAGGAAATGAGAGAGAAAGAGAGAAAGAGAGGGAGAGGGAGAGGGAGAGGGAGAGGGAGGGAGAGGGAGAGAAAGAGAAAGAGAAAGAGAGGGAGAGGGAGAGGGAGAGGGAGAGGGAGAACCTGCTTTGTCATCGAATACCAATCAAAACCCTAAGCCATCCTCACAGCCAAATCCTAATATTCCTAGACTTCCTGCCATTGCAAACAATGTATCTAAAGCCAAACCTATAGTGTGTTATAAATGCCATCAACCTGGACATCTAGCAGCCAATTGCCAATCGAAGAAGCCACCTATCCATATCAACTATCTTGGAGCAATGGAAGATGAAGAACATGAAGAAATGCGTCACTTTATGGAAGATGAAGATGACATTACTACTCCTTCGGATACTTTACTAGGTATGCCAACTCCACATTCTTTGTTGACAATGAAATGTTTAGTGCATGGAAAAGAAAAGATCATTTTGCATGATGATGGTAGTACACATGATTTTATTTCTGCAAAGTTAGTGAAAGAATTGAAGTTACAAACTGTTCCTACGCATTATCGCATTAAAGCAGCATTCTTAGGCACAAGGTATAATGGAACACAAGAGGTGCATGATCTAGAAATTCAAATTGGTGAATATACTGAAAGAAGGAATTTTCTAGTTGTACCATTACAGTCCAGTGATATTATTTTAGGTATGCCTTGGCGTCATCAGCATAATCCTGATATAGATTATTCCACGCATTCAATTAATATTCATTTTCAAGGAAAACATATTACATTGTATGGTATGCATGCATCTAATGCTTTTCCATTGCTTACTCATACTCAAGCTAAACGTGCATTACGCAAAAGTAGTAAATCTTATCTCATTTGGGTGAATGAACTACAAACTAAAGAAAAACATATGCACCCTAGGCATAAAGAATTCCTTGCACAATTTAAAGATTGTTTTGCTGAAGATCTACCACCTGGATTACCTCCTTCACGTCCTGAAGACCATAAATAGATTTAATTCCTGGTACACAACCACCTTGTAAAGCACTATATAGGCATAACCAGATAGAGCAAAAAAAAATTCAAAATCAAGTTGAGGAATTACTAAATAGAGGATTGATTAGACTTGGTAGTTCTCCATTTGGCGCACCTGTTTTGTTGGTAAAGAAGAATAATAATACTTATCGTATGTGCATTGATTATCATGCCCTAAATAAGATTACTGTAAAGAATAGATATCCAATTCCTAGAGTCGATGATCTTTGGATAAACTACAAGGTTCTGCCATATTTAGTAAAATAGATCTTAAATCTTGTTATCATCAGGTGAGATTAGATAAATCTGACACATATTCAAGACTGCATTCAGAACACAATTTGGTCATTATGAATTTTTAGTGATGCCTTTTGGATTGACTAATGCACCTGCTACATTTAGTAGAATGATGAATCGTATATTTTTGAAATATCAGTATTGTGTTATTGTATTCTTTGATTATATCTTGGTATTTAGTAAAAATTAGAAAGAACATTATGAACATCTATCCTTGGTTTTCAAGTTGTTGAAAGATAATCAATTGTATGCTAATCCAGAAAAAAAGTGAGTTCTTTCAAACAGAAATTGAATATTTAGGTCATATTGTGTCATTACATGGTATCAAAGTTGACCCTATTTAGGTCATATTGTATCATTAGATGGTATCAAAGTTGACCCTAAGAAGATAGAAGCAATATTGAACTGGCCAATACCTAAAAATGTGCATGAGTTACGTTCTTTTCTAGGTCTTGCTAGTTTTTACAGGAAATTTGTGTGAAATTTTTCATTATTTGCTTTGCCTTTGACTAAACTTTTAAAGAAAGGTATTGTTTATCATTGGTCTGATAATCAACAGAAATCTTTTGATTTATTGAAACATGCATTAACCCATGCTCTTGTATTACAACTACATGATTTTAATAGACCATTCTTTTTAGTAGTTACTGATGCTAGCGGATCTGGAATAGGAGCCGTACTTATGCAAGATAATCATCCCATAGCCTATTCTAATTGTAAACTGAAACCCTCCGAACTTAAATATTCCACATATGATAAAGAATTATTAGCTATGGTACAAGCTTTAAGACAATGGAAACATTACTTAATGGGTTCTGAGTTTATGATTAAGACTGATCAACAAACTATTAGACATTTACTTAGTCAACCTCAAATATTTGACCGACATATCAAATGGGCAGCTTTTATTCAGAGTTTTCATCCCATCATTCAATATCAACCAGGTAAAGAAAATGTAGTGGCCGATGCATTAAGTAGAAGACCGACCATTCATAATATCTCTGTTATATCATTTGATTCTCTAACTCCTATGAAATATACTTATCATCAGGACATTACTTTTCATGCTGATTGGAATAAATTAGTTGGAAATAACTGGATTCCTATTGATTCACTGTCTTATAATGATGGATTCATGTTTTATGAAAAAAGATTATGTGTTACAGTTCCATTCAGATCTTTTGTTTTGAATGAGATTCATTGTCCTCCATATCAAGGTCATAGAGGTATCATATCTACTTTGCGTACATTCACTAAAGATTTTTATTGGCCGCATATGGACATTGATGTATCTAACTTTGTTTCTGAATGTTTGATTTGTCAAGGAGTTAAGAGACATCATGGTAAACAGTATGGATTACTTATGCCTTTATCTATTCCATCAAGACCATGGGAATAGATTTCTATGGATTTTATTACTAGTTTACCTAATACTAAAGCTAACCATGATATGATTTGGACTGTAGTAGACAGATTTAGTAAACAAGCATATTTCATTCCATGTAAGAAAACTTTAACAGCATCTCAGGCAGCACAATTGTTTTTAAAAACTATTTTCACTAATCATGGATTACCAAAAGTTATTATTTCTGACCGTGATTCTAGATTTTGTAACAACTTTTGGATTACTTTGTTTGCTAACCTAGGAACGAAGATTGACTTTTCATCTGCATTTCATCCTGAAACTAATGGACAAACAGAAGCCACTAACAGTACTATTTTAGATCTTTTACGTGCTTGCACTATTTCTAAACCACAGACATGGGACACACATTTGCATTTACTGTAGTTTGCATATAACAATACACCACACACATCTACAAAGAAAGCACCATTTGAAGTGATTTATGGTTATAGATTGTCTACACCTGTTGCATCTTTATCAAATAGAATTCAGAGTACTGATGATATTGCTAATATGCACGCTACTATTTTTGATGAGGTTAAAGACATGATTGCCAAAGCCCAGCAATCGTATACAAAACAAGCCAATAAGAAAAGACAGGCAATGAATTTCAAAATTGATGATTATGTTTGGTTGAGAATAGAAAAACGTAGATTACAAAGTGTAGATAAACACCCAGTTGTGAAATTAGCACCTAGATTCTATGGACCATTTAAGATTATTCACAAAATCAATGACAATACATTCAAGTTAGGATTACCACCTCACTGGAAAATTCACAACACATTTGACATTAGTTTATTACGACCCTTTAGAGGCCAATTACCTGTACACCCTGTTTATGAAAACCCACCTTTGTTAGATGAAGAGACTGAAATACTTGAACCTGAAGCTATCCTAGATACTGACTTTATGACCACTAGAACTGGCCGAAGATATTCTAGATATTTAGTCAATTTTAAAAATCATCCTGTTGAAGAGGCCCAATGGATGCACGCTAGAGACTTCAATGGTATCCCCACTTTGTTAGCTCCACATTGAGCTAATCGCAATTGAGGACAATTGCTATCCCACCCTGGGGGTATGATGCCAGGAGGCATATTTCACGGTGTATTCCATGCCACGGTGGATTCGGTGAGGTTTTACGATGGATTCCATAAACTTTGTTGATCGGGGCTCATACACAAAGTGGTTTCTTTGTGCGAGAAGTTGATGGGGACGCCTATCCTTTTCGGGCGTTTCATTAATTTAGTGTGTACATGGGTGATTCCATAGCGGGTGATTCCGCAAAATACATATTAAATTAATAAATGTTTATGAGTTTAGAGTGCGCACTCGTAATAAATTAAGGTTAGGATTGATTTCTAACCAGTTGATTTATTTATGTAGCTGAAGACTGCTAGGTATTCACTTTTGTCGATTTAATTGTATTATTTTACAAACGATTGTGAATGCTTTAGTTGATGTGTAGAGATAGCAGTAGTGGCAGAGGAAAGCATTGGAGGATAGCGTGTATTCGAGTTGCCACTTATATTTTGATGGGCGCATACCTTAGGTATGGCGCCTATATTTTGTCGTGCCTATTTATTGAGGTGTTGGATATTTATTTATTATTTTGTATGCGCATGGGTGTACGATTATGATATTTGTATTTGGACATTGTATTGGGTATGCCTGACTCTTTGGGCGCCCGCCCATTAGCTTTATTTCTATTTTGTGCTAAAGCAAACTCAAAAGCCAAAAGCGTGCTATTTTGTAATTTGGGCTATTATTTGAGCTTGAAGAGGATTAATGCATAAAATACATGCTTTGTGGAGCGCTCACACAAGGCATGGGGGGAGATTGCACCCACTTGGTCTCTTGTTTATGTCCTGCATGCTTTCTACCTTGAGTTTTGTGCAAAAAATAGAGTTCTTTTGTTCTTGGGTACCTTCTGGCATTCACTACGTGAGCATACAGCGTCCGATCTGCGCACCAGTGGTATCAGAGCGAAGCTGAGATCGAGAGCTTCCAATCTCTACCCATCTTGTGCGAAGGCAGAGCTCCTGGAACGATCGAGCTCTACGGTCAGTCTCATCACAAACGGTCGATACGGGTGGATTCCTGGTGGTCAAGAACCGCTGTTTACAGTCTCTGGTCGCGAAGGACCGGCCTGTAACGGCGAAGGACCACTCCTACATCCTCTTCTCCAAGTCGTCTTCTTACAATAAATAGAGATAAGTTTCATAACCTCATAAGCTTAAAAGCTTAATATAAAGCTTATAAAGCTTAAAGAAGCTTAAGAGCTTCAAATTTTTGATTCGACGACAGCAGGGCGGCCTTTCCGTGATTTTCATGGCGTAAAAAACGGCCCCCCCTACAATTCGACGATTTTAATCACTAAGCTTAAAGCTTAGTTACCTAAGTACTAAATCACATAAAGCTCCACAAACTCTGCAAGTTTCGTAAGTCTGCAACTCTGCAAGTTCAGCAAGTAACCTGAAGTCAGAACTGACTTGTGCTCAAAACTCCTATAAGGACTGTTCCTGCACAGAAGCACCGAACTGCAAAGTTGTTCCCTGGAAGGCTCTGTTCGCATACGCAGACTTGCTGAACTAGTTTCAGCACACGCAGAAGGTCAAAACACGGATTTTTCAAAGATTTCGAATTCCGCAATTGCCAAAGACGAAGATCGTGAAAGCCAAACAAAAATATATAAGCCTTGTACACCCGATCTTCAGCTACGCTCATCCCGCTAATTGGATTTTGAGAGTGTGAGGTCTTTTGAAGTTTTGCAGGATAACGGAACAAAATATGGATGATTTGATGGCTGAAGGCGATCTTCCTGAACCTACGGTGGAACAAAAGTTGGATTTAATTATGATGTAGTTGGATGAAGAACAAAGAGCCCGGCAAGCATTGCAAGTTCAATTGGCCAATTTACAGAGATCGACTACCGATAAAGAGGAACCACAATCTGAAGATCTTATCCGACGTACCATTGATGCGACTCTCGAAGCTCAATCCATCCGCAAAGAAACAAAGCTAAGTAAAAGAAATTTCAAATTCCGTACTTTCAATGGCACTCGAGATGGAAAAACTGTTCTTGCATTCATCAGTCAGTTTGATGATTACTTTCATGAGGAAACATATGCTGAAAAAGATAAAATCAAGTGTGTCACTAATCATTTAGTGGATAGAGCATCTCTTTGGTGGACCGTGGTTCGTAAGAGCATAGATTGTTCCACTACCTGGGAGAGTTTCAAGAAGAAGTTTATGAAGAATTTCCTTCCTCCACAATTCCATGAAAAAGCCATAAAGCAATGGGACCTTCTTCAGCAAAGAGATCATGAGCCGATTCCTCAGTACACTGAACGCTTTTGGAATGCATTACTCGAGTTACGCATGCTTGAAGACGTACCTGAAGCAACTCACAAGCGCAAGTATATGTCTGGATTACTTGGGCATTACTACGCTGAAGTCAATATGTTCAAGCCTACAACTCTTGAAGATGCAATTTCTTTAGCTCATGACACTGAAGACAAGCTTCGAGGAAAAGACAAGCATCCACAACAATTTCAAGTAAATGGTAACTATGGTTCTAAGCAATTCAATTCAAATTTTAGAAGAATCAATCAAGGTCCATTTACTTCATCATCTTTCCGTAAGTCTTGGGAAAAACCACCTGCTTTGTCATCGAATACCAATCAAAACCCTAAGCCATCCTCACAGCCAAATCCTAATATTCCTAGACTTCCTGCCATTGCAAACAATGTATCTAAAGCCAAACCTATAGTGTGTTACAAATGCCATCAACCTAGACATCTAGCAGCCAATTGCCAATCGAAGAAGCCACCTGTCCATATCAACTATCTTGGAGCAATGGAAGATGAAGAATATGAAGAAATGCGTCACTTTATGGAAGATGAAGATGACATTACTACTCCTTCGGATACTTTACCAGGTATGCCAACTCCACATTCTTTGTTGACAATGAAATGTTTAGTGCATGGAAAAGAAAAGATCATTTTGCATGATGATGGTAGTACACATGATTTTATTTCTGCAAAGTTAGTGAAAGAATTGAAATTACAAACTGTTCCTACGCATTATTGCATTAAAGCAGCATTCTTAGGCACAAGGTATAATGGAACACAAGAGGTGCATGATCTAGAAATTCAAATTGGTGAATATACTGAAAGAAGGAATTTTCTAGTTATACCATTACAGTCCAGTGATATTATTTTAGGTATGCCTTGGCGTCATCAGCATAATCCTGATATAGATTATTCCACGCATTCAATTAATATTCACTTTCAAGGAAAACATATTACATTGTATGGTATGCATGCATCTAATGCTTTTCCATTGCTTACTCATACTCAAGCTAAATGTGCATTACGCAAAAGTAGTAAATATTATCTAATTTGGGTGAATGGACTACAAGCTAAAGAAAAACATATGCACCCTAGGCATAAAGAATTCCTTGCACAATTTAAAGATTGTTTTGTTGAAGATCTACCACCTGGATTACCTCATCACGTCCTGATGAACACAAAACAGATTTAATTCCTGGTATACAACCACCTTGTAAAGCACCATATAAGCATAACCAGATAGAGCAAAAAGAAATTCAAAATCAAGTTGAGGAATTACTAAATAGAGGATTGATTAGACCTGGTAGTTCTCCATTTGGCGCACCTGTTTTGTTGGTAAAGAAAAAGAATAATACTTATCGTATGTGCATTGATTATCGTGCCCTAAATAAGATTACTGTAAAGAATAGATATCCAATTCCTAGAGTCGATGATCTTATGGATAAATTACAAGGTTCTGCCATATTTAGTAAAATAGATCTTAAATCTGATTATCATCAGGTGAGATTAGATAAATCTGACATATTCAAGACTACATTCAGAACACAATTTGGTCATTATGAATTTTTAGTGATGCCTTTTGGATTGACTAATACGCCTGCTACATTTAGTAGAATGATGAATCGTATATTTTTGAAATATCAGCATTGTGTTATTGTATTCTTTGATGATATATTGGTATTTAGTAAAAATAAGAAAGAACATTATGAACATCTGTCTTTGGTTTTCAAGTTGTTGAAAGATAATCAATTGTATGCTAATCCGAAAAAGAGTGAGTTCTTTCAAACAGAAATTGAATATTTAGGTCATATTGTGTCATTAGATGGTATCAAAGTTGACCCTATTTAGGTCATATTGTGTCATTAGATGGTATGAAAGTTGACCCTAAGAAGATAGAAGCAATATTGAACTGGCCAATACCTAAAAATGTGCATGAGTTACGTTCTTTTCTAGGTCTTGCTAGTTTTTACAGGAAATTTGTGTGAAAATTTTCATTACTTGCTTTGCCTTTGACTAAACTTTTAAAGAAGGGTATTGTTTATCATTGGTCTGATAATCAACAGAAATCTTTTGATTTATTGAAACATGCATTAACCCATGCTCCTGTATTACAACTACCTGATTTTAATAGACCATTCTTTTTAGTAGTTATTGATGCTAGCGGATCTGGAATAGGAGCCATACTTATGCAAGATATTCATCCCATAGTCTATTCTAGTTGTAAACTGAAACCCTCCGAACTGATAAAGAATTATTAGCTGTGGTACAAGCTTTAAGACAATGGAAACATTACTTAATGGGTTCTGAGTTTATGATTAGACTGATCAACAAACTATTGGACATTTACTTAGTCAACCTCAAATATCTGACCGACATATCAAATGGGCAGCTTTTATTCAGAGTTTTCATCCCATCATTCAATATCAACCAGGTAAAGAAAATGTAGTGACCGATGCATTAAGTAGAAGACCGACCATTCATAATATCTCTGTTATATCATTTGATTCTCTAACTCCTATGAAATATACTTATCATCAGGACATTACTTTTCATGCTGATTGGAATAAATTAGTTGGAAATAACTGGATTCCTATTGATTCGATGTCTTATAATGATGGATTCATGTTTTATGAAAAAAGATTATATGTTACAGTTCCATTCAGATCTTTTGTTTTGAATGAGATTCATTGTCCTCCATATCAAGGTCATAGAGGTATCCTAGCTACTTTGCATACATTGACTGAAGATTTTTATTGGCCACATATGGATATTGATGTATCTAACTTTGTTTCTGAATGTTTGATTTGTCAAAGAGTTAAGAGACATCATGGTAAACAGTATGGATTACTTATGCCTTTATCTATTCCATCAAGACCATGGGAATAGATTTCTATGGATTTTATTACTGGTTTACCTAATACTAAAGCTAACCATGATATGATTTGGACTGTAGTAGACAGATTTAGTAAACAAGCATATTTCATTCCATGTAAGAAAACTTTAACAGCATCTCAGGCAGCACAATTGTTTTTAAAAACTGTTTTCACTAATCATGGATTACCAAAAGTTATTATTTCTGACCGTGATTCTAGATTTTGTAACAACTTTTGGATTACTTTGTTTGCTAACCTAGGAACGAAGATTGACTTTTCATCTGCATTTCATCCTGAAACTAATGGACAAACAGAAGCCACTAACAGTACTATTTTAGATCTTTTACGTGCTTACACTATTTCTAAACCACAGACATGGGACACACATTTGCATTTACTGTAGTTTGCATATAACAATACACCACACACATCTACAAAGAAAGCACCATTTGAAGTGATTTATGGTTATAGATTGTCTACACTTGTTGCATCTTTATCAAATAGAATTCAGAGTGCTGATGATATTGCTAATATGCATGCTACTATTTTTTATGAGGTTAAAGACATGATTACCAAAGCCCAGCAATCGTATACAAAACAAGCCAATAAGAAAAGACAGGCAATGAATTTCAAAATTGATGATTATGTTTGGTTGAGAAAAGAAAAACGTAGATTACAAAGTGTAGATAAACACCCAGTTGTGAAATTAGCACCTAGATTCTATGGACCATTTAAGATTATTCACAAAATCAATGACAATGCATTCAAGTTAGAATTACCACCTCATTTGAAAATTCACAACACATTTGACATTAGTTTATTACGACCCTTTAGAGGCCAATTACCTGTACACCCTGTTTATGAAAACCCACCTTTGTTAGATGAAGACACTGAAATACTTGAACCTGAAGCTATCCTAGATACTGACTTTATGACCACTAGAACTGGCCGAAGATATTCTAGATATTTAGTCAAGTTTAAAAATCATCCTGTTGAAGAGGCCCAATGGATGCACGCTAGAGACTTAAATGCTTTCCCCACTCTGTTAGCTCCACATTGAGCTAGTAGCAATTGAGGACAATTGCTATCCCAACCCGGGGATATGATGCCAGGAGGCATATTTCACGGTGTATTCCGTGCCACGGTGGATTCCGTGAGGTTTTATGGTGGATTCCGTAAACTTTGTTGACCGGGGCTCATACACAAGGTGGATTCTTTGTGCGAGAAGTTGATGGGGACGCCTATCCTTTTCGGGCCTTTCATTAATTTAGTGTGTACATGGGTGATTCCATAGTGGGTGATTCCGCAAAATACATATTAAATTAATAAACGTTTATGAGTTTAGAGTGCGGACTCGTAATAAATGAAGGTTAGGATTGATTTCTAACCAGTTGATTTATTTATGTAGCTGAAGACTGCTAGGTATTCACTTTTATCGGTTTAATTGTATTATTTTACAAACGATTGTGAATGCTTCAGTTGATGTGTAGAGATAGCAGTAGTGGCAGAGGAAAGCATTGAAGGATAGCGTGTATTCGAGTTGCCACTTATATTTTGATGGGCGCATACATTAGGCATGGCGCCTATATTTTGTCACGCCTATTTATTGAGGCGTTGGATATTTATTTATTATTTTGTATGCGCATGGGCGCACGATTATGGTATTTGTATTTGGACATTGTATTGGGTATGCCTGACTCTTTGGGCGCCCGCCCATTAGCTTTATTTCTATTTTGTGCTAAAGCAAACTCAAAAGCCAAAAGCGTGCTATTTTGTAATTTGGGCTATTATTTGAGCTTGAAGAGGATTAATGCATAAAATACATGCTTTGTGGAGCACTCACACAAGGCATGGGGAAAGATTGCACCCAATTGGTCTCTTGTTCATGTCGTGCATGCTTTCTACCTTGAGTTTTGTGCAAAAGGTAGAGTTCTTTTGTTCTTGAGGACCTTCCGTCATTCACTACGTGAGCATACAGTGTCTGATCTGCGCATCAGTGGTATCAGAGCGAAGCTGAGATCGAGAGCTTCCAATCGCTACCCATCTTGTGCGAAGGCAGAGCTCCTGGAATGATCGAGCTCTACGGTCAGTCTCATCGCGAACGATCGATACAGGTGGATTCCTGGCGGTCAAGAACCTCTGTTTACAGCCTCTGATCACAAAGGAGCGGCCTGTAACGGCGGAGGACCACTCCTACATCCTCTTCTTCAAGTCGTCTTCTTACAATAAACAGAGATAAGTTTCATAATCTCATAAGCTTAAAAGCTTAATATAAAGCTTATAAAGCTTAAAGAAGCTTAAGAGCTTCAAAATTTTGATTCGACGGCAGCAGGGCAGCCTTTCCGTGATTTTCGCGGCGTAAAAAACGGCCCCCCTACAATTCAACGATTTTAATCACTAATATTAAAGCTTAGTTACCTAAGTACGAAATCACATAAAGCTCCACAAACTCTGCAAGTTTTGTAAGTCTGCAACTTTGCAAGTCCAGCAAGTAACCTGAAGTCAGAACTGACTTGTGCTCAAAACTCCTATAAGGACTGTTCCTGCGCAGAAGCACCGAACTGCAAATTTGTTCCCTGGAAGGCTCTGTTCGCATACGCAGACTTGCTGAACTAGTTTCAGCACACGCAGAAGGTCAAAACACGGATTTTTCAAAGATTTCGAATTCCGCAATTGCCAAAGACGAAGATCGTGAAAGCCAAACAAAAATATATAAGCCTTGTACACTCGATTTTGATGGCTGAAGGCGATCTTCCTGAACCTACGGTGGAACAAAAGTTGGATTTAATTATGATGTAGTTGGATGAAGAACAAAGAGCCCGGCAAGCATTGCAAGTTCAATTGGCCAATTTACAAAGATCAGCTACCAATAAAGAGGAACCACAATCTGAAGATCTTATTCGACGTACCATTGATGCGACTCTCGAAGCTCAATCCATCTGCAAAGAAACAAAGATAAGTAATAGAAATTTCAAATTACGTACTTTCAATCGCACTCGAGATGAAAAAACTGTTCTTGCATTTATCAATCAGTTTGATGATTATTTTCATGAGGAAACATACGCTAAAAAAGATAAAATCAAGTGTGTCACTAATCATTTAGTGGATAGAGCATCTCTTTGGTGGACCATGGTTCGTAAGAGCATAGATTGTTCCACTACCTGGGAGAGTTTCAAGAAGAAGTTTATGCAGAATTTACTTCCTCCACAATTCCATGAAAAAGCCATAAAGCAATGGGACCTTCGTCAGCAAAGAGATCGTGAGCCGATTCCTCAGTACACTGAACGCTTTTAGAATGCATTACTCGAGTTACGCATGCTTGAAGACGTACCTGAAGCGACTCACAAGCGCAAGTATATGTCTGGATTACTTGGGCATTACTATGCTGAAGTAAATATGTTCAAGCCTACAACTCTTGAAGATGCAATTTCTTTAGCTCATGACACTGAAGACAAGCTTCAAGGAAGAGACAAGAGTCCACAACAATTTCAAGCAAATGGTAACTATGGTTCTAAGCAATTCAATTCAAATTTTAGAAGATTCAATCAAGGTCCATTTACTTCATCATCTTTCCGTAAGTCTTGGGAAAAACCACCTGCTTTGTCATCGAATACCAATCAAAACCCTAAGCCATCTTCACAGCCAAATCCTAATATTCCTAGACTTCCTGCCATTGCAATCAATGTATCTAAAGCCAAACCTATATAGTGTGTTACAAATGCCATCAACCTGGACATCTAGCAGCCAATTGCCAATTGAAGAAGCCACCTGTCCATATCAACTATCTTGGAGCAATGGAAGATGAAGAACATGAAGAAATGCGTGACTTTACGGAAGATGAAGATGGCATTACTACTCCTTCGGATACTTTACCAGGTATGCCAACTCCACATTCTTTGTTGACAATGAAATGTTTAGTGCATGGAAAAGAAAAGATCATTTTGCATGATGATGGTAGTACACATGATTTTATTTCTGCAAAGTTAGTGAAAGAATTGAAGTTACAAACTGTTCCTACGCATTATCGCATTAAAGCAGCATTCTTAGGCACAAGGTATAATGGAACACAAGAGGTGCATGATCTAGAAATTCAAATTGGTGAATATACTGAAAGAAGGAAATTTCTAGTTGTACCATTACAGTCCAGTGATATTATTTTAGGTATGCCTTGGCGTCATCAGCATAATCCTGATATAGATTATTCCACGCATTCAATTAATATTCACTTTCAAGGAAAACATATTACATTATATGGTATGCATGCATCTAATGCTTTTCCACTGCTTACTCATACTCAAGCTAAACGTGCATTACGCAAAAGTAGTAAATCTTATCTAATTTGGGTGAATGAACTGCAAGCTAAAGAAAAATATATGCACCCTAGGCATAAAGAATTCCTTGCACAATTTAAAGATTATTTTGCTGAAGATCTATCACCTGGATTACCTCCTTCACGTCCTGAAGAACACAAAATAGATTTAATTCCTGGTACACAACCACCTTGTAAAGCACCATATAAGCATAACCAGATAGAGCATAAAGAAATTCAAAATCAAGTTGAGGAATTACTAAATAGAGGATTGATTAGACTTGGTAGTTCTCCATTTGGCGCACCTGTTTTGTTGGTAAATAAGAAGAATAATACTTATCGTATGTGCATTGATTATCGTGCCCTAAATAAGATTACTGTAAAGAATAGATATCCAATTCCTAGAGTCGATGATCTTATGGATAAACTACAAGGTTCTGCCATATTTAGTAAAATAGATCTTAAATCTGGTTATCATCAAGTGAGATTAGATAAATCTGATATATTCAAGACTGCATTCAAAAGACAATTTGGTCATTATGAATTTTTAGTGATGCCTTTTGGATTGACTAATGCACCTGCTACATTTAGTAGAATGATGAATCGTATATTTTTGAAATATCAGCATTGTGTTATTGTATTCTTTGATGATATCTTGGTATTTAGTAAAAATAAGAAAGAACATTATGAACATTTGTCTTTGGTTTTCAAGTTGTTGAAAGATAATCAATTGTATGCTAATCCGAAAAAGAGTGAGTTCTTTCAAACAAAAATTGAATATTTAGGTCATATTGTGTCATTACATGGTATCAAAGTTGACCCTATTTAGGTCATATTGTATCATTAGATGGTATCAAAGTTGACCCTAAGAAGATAGAAGCAATATTGAACTGGCCAATACCTAAAAATGTGCATGAGTTACGTTCTTTTCTAGGTCTTGCTAGTTTTTACAGGAAATTTGTGTGAAAATTTTCATTACTTGCTTTGCCTTTGACTAAACTTTTAAAGAAGGGTATTGTTTATCATTGGTCTGATAATCAATAGAAATCTTTTGATTTATTGAAACATGCATTAACCCATGCTCTTGTATTACAACTACCTGATTTTAATAGACCATTCTTTTTAGTAGTTATTGATGCTAGCGGATCTGGAATAGGAGCCGTACTTATGCAAGATAATCATCCCATAGCCTATTCTAGTTGTAAACTGAAACCCTCCCAACTTAAATATTCCACATATGATAAAGAATTATTAGCTTTGGTACAAGCTTTAAGACAATGGAAACATTACTTAATGGGTTCTGAGTTTATGATTAAGACTGATCAACAAAGTATTAGACATTTACTTAGTCAACCTCAAATATCTGACCGACATATCAAATGGGCAGCTTTTATTCAGAGTTTTCATCCCATCATTCAATATCAACCAGGTAAAGAAAATGTAGTGGCCGATGCATTTAGTAGAAGACCGACCATTCATAATATCTTTGTTATATCATTTGATTCTCTAACTCCTATGAAATATACTTATCATCAGGACATTACTTTTCATGCTGATTGAAATAAACTAGTTGGAAATAACTGGATTCCTATTGATTCACTGTCTTATAATGATGGAGTCATGTTTTATGAAAAAAGATTATATGTTACAGTTCCATTCAGATCTTTTGTTTTGAATGAGATTCATTGTCCTCCATATCAAGGTCATAGAGGTATCATATCTACTTTGCGTACATTGACTGAAGATTTTTATTGGCCACATATGGACATTGATGTATCTAACTTTATTTCTGAATTTTTGATTTGTCAAAGAGTTAAGAGACATCATGGTAAACAGTATGGATTACTTATGCCTTTATCTATTCCATCAAGACCATGTGAACAGATTTCTATGGATTTTATTACTAGTTTACCTAATACTAAAGCTAACCATGATATGATTTGGACTGTAGTAGACAGATTTAGTAAACAAGCATATTTCATTCCATGTAAGAAAACTTTAACAGCATCTCAGGCAGCACAATTGTTTTTAAAAACTGTTTTCACTAATCATGGATTACCAAAAGTTATTATTTCTGACCGTGATTCTAGATTTTGTAACAACTTTTGGATTACTTTGTTTGCTAACCTAGGAACGAAGATTGACTTTTCATCTGCATTTCATCCTGAAACTAATGGACAAACAGAAGCCACTAACAGTACTATTTTAGATCTTTTACGTGCTTACACTATTTCTAAACCACAGACATGGGACACACATTTGCATTTACTGTAGTTTGCATATAACAATACACCACACACATCTACAAAGAAAGCACCATTTGAAGTGATTTATGGTTATAGATTGTCTACACTTGTTGCATCTTTATCAAATAGAATTCAGAGTGCTGATGATATTGCTAATATGCATGCTACTATTTTTTATGAGGTTAAAGACATGATTACCAAAGCCCAGCAATCGTATACAAAACAAGCCAATAAGAAAAGACAGGCAATGAATTTCAAAATTGATGATTATGTTTGGTTGAGAAAAGAAAAACGTAGATTACAAAGTGTAGATAAACACCCAGTTGTGAAATTAGCACCTAGATTCTATGGACCATTTAAGATTATTCACAAAATCAATGACAATGCATTCAAGTTAGAATTACCACCTCACTGGAAAATTCACAACACATTTGACATTAGTTTATTACGACCCTTTAGAGGCCAATTACCTATACACCCTGTTTATGAAAACCCACCTTTGTTAGATGAAGAGACTGAAATACTTGAACCTGAAGCTATCCTAGATACTGACTTTATGACCACTAGAACTGGCCGAAGATATTCTAGATATTTAGTCAATTTTAAAAATCATCCTGTTGAAGAGGCCCAATGGATGCACGCTAGAGACTTAAATGCTTTCCCCACTCTGTTAGCTCCACATTGAGCTAGTAGCAATTGAGGACAATTGCTATCCCACCTTGGGGGTATGATGCCAGGAGGCATATTTCACGGTGTATTATGTGCCACGGTGGATTCTGTGAGGTTTTACGGTGGATTCTGTAAACTTTTTTTACAGGGGCTCATACACAAAGTGGATTCTTTGTGCAAGAAGTTGATGGGGACGCCTATCCTTTTCAGGCGTTTCATTAATTTAGTGTGTACATGGGTGATTCCATAGTGGGTGATTCCACAAAATACATATGAAATTAATAAGCGTTTATGAGTTTAGAGTGCGCACTCGTAATAAATTAAGGTTAGGATTGATTTCTAACTAGTTGATTTATTTATGTAGCTGAAGACTGCTAGGTATTCACTTTTGTCGGTTTAATTGTATTATTTTACAAACGATTGTGAATGCTTCAGTTGATGTGTAGAGATAGCAGTAGTGGCGGAGGAAATCATTGGAGGATAGCATGTATTCGAGTTGCCACTTATATTTTGATGGGCGCATACCTTAGGCATGGCACTTATATTTTGTCGCGCCTATTTATTGAGGCGTTGGATATTATTTTTATTATTTTGTATGCGCATGGGCGCACGATTATGATATTTGTATTTGGACATTGTATGGGGTATGCCTGACTCTTTGGGCACCCACCCATTAGCTTTATTTCTATTTTTTGCTAAAGTAAACTCAAAATCCAAAAGCGTGCTATTTTGTAATTTGGACTATTATTTGAGCTTGAAGAGGATTAATACATAAAATACATGCTTTGTGGAGCGCTCACAAGGCATGGGGGAGATTGCACCCAATTGGTCTCTTGTTCATGTCGTGCATGCTTTCTACCTTGAGTTTTGTGCAAAAAGTAGAGTTCTTTTGTTCTTGGGGACCTTCCGGCATTCACTACGTGAGCATACAGCATCCGATCTGCGCACCAACATATATATATGCCAATGGTCACCGCACGTTTGATCAAAATGTACGCTGCACTAATTCAGAGGATGTGCACTTAAAATGAAATAACAAAGTAAAAAACTTACAAATCAGAGCTATAAAAAGTGCTATCATGCCAAAAAATTAAGTGACATGTGGCACAACTTCCCAAGCAAAATAGTATTTAGTCGCGCGTCTGAAATGAACTACACATTACAATAGCCACACGTATAAACCAATGTTGTTATAAACCGATTTTTGAACCACAAAAGAATTTTTTCAAAGACAAAACCCTCTTTATGCTCAACCACACCAACACAACATTAATTTGATCACAATACAAAAGTATTCTTCTGTGCAAGGGTACCAAAGAAGGTTTCATTGACATCATATACACTCAACACTCAAGAATGTAAGTTTTTTTTTCTAAAATATGAGTAAGTTCTGAATCACTTGAACAATCCTACTAAATCATCCCCAAAAATGCCAAACGTATGAAACGCGATGGGTGCTAGGTTTCTCTTGTCCACATGAGACCTCCTCATGCTTCATACGACTAAGGCCTACAAGTTTTTGTTGTAATGTGGGTGCTAGGTTTCTTTTGTCCATTAAAGCCATACTCGCATTTCATGCATTTAACTTGATGCAGATTATAGAACTTTGAATCTCTTTTAATCTTTTAATTTATAGAACTTCAAGCTTCGAGTAAATAACTAAGCTGAAATGAAAGAATCTCTTTTAATCTTTCAAATGCATGTGTGTTTTTTGAAAAAACATATACTACAAAGTTGAAACTTAAAAAAATTATCAATCAATAAGGATAAAGATGTTTAGGGTAAATAATTTTGCCCAAAAAGTAGTCTAAAGGATGAGTTGATTCTCCTAGAAGGTGAAGATACCTCGTAGAATAGATGTGTTGAACACGACTAGGATTGCCATGTTTGTCATGTGACGTATGAAACATGAATGATGTTATGTTCTTTTTTCTGAGTAAGACCATATCACATTTCATCCAACTTGAGGCTGCATTGTTCTCCTTGTGCCCCTCTATCTTCAAGGCCTACTCGTGTTTCATACCTCTTCGTACTATTTTATTGAGATTGTATTTAGACTTTGTGATTATTGTTTGCCTGTTGCTTCATGATTGTAGATATATTGATATGAGAGATTAGGAGATCATTCCTAATTTGTTAGTTTTTTTTTTTTTTATGTTCAAGATGGCTAAAACTAAGTCCATTGCAAGGAAGCAGAAAGTTGATCCTAGAGGTCTTGCTTCAAATGCACATCAGTCCTATAAGCCTTCCAAACTTTCAAGGAAATCAAAGGTAAGAAGAAGGTTCTCATAGCATGTGAGGTGCCTTAAGGAGATTAGAAGTGCAATGAAGGCACTGAAAAATGCAATTCCAAAGCTGTCTTTTTAGAGGCTTGTCAGAGAAATATGTGCAAGCATAGTCTTCAGAGTTTTAGATGGACTAGAGCAGGTCTCAAGTGTATTCGGGAAGCTGCATAAGATTTTTTGATAGAGCTTTTCCAAGATTATTATATCTGTGCGGCTCATGCACATAGGCTTACAATTATGGATAAAGACATGATTATTCTCAAGAGATTGAGATACATGTTTTCAAAGGTCCTTGAGCCAGTCCCTCTTTTTGATGTTAAGGCTTTCAATATTGAAAAGGACACAAATGATACTGGTCTAAAGGTTGAAGATGTTATGCATGAAAAGGATACAAGACAGCATGAGAAAGAGGAAAAGGCCATAGTAGAGTAGGGAGATAAATGGAGGGAGTTTAAAAGAAAGAAGGAAGAAGAAAAGGAAGCAGAAAAACTCCCATCTTTTGAAGAGGAGTTATCTACCCTTCTTGAAAGGGCTGACCCTAAGGGCTTCAATGCTTCGTGCTTTTTACCTAGCAAGAGATTTGATATGATATTTTTGGACTCTAATTGTGTTCAAATTCTCCAAAATAAAGTGAGAAGTAAATGACTCGATTCTTCTTGTTGGGATGAGGTATAGTTTACCAAAATTTATTTAAACTCGCCATATTTTTTTAGCAATAGACTTTCATGTTAATGCTTACTATCTCCATTCATTTGTTAGGTGTGTAATGCATGAGCCCCCCTTTGATATACAACAAAAGATTGAGGTTCTTGATCCATCCATCTCATATTATATGATGAGTGAGCTTGATGCAAGTGCTTTTGACCATTGGTTCAATTCAATTGACTTTGAATCTTTGGAGCTTCTTCTAATTCCATACAATGAAAAGTAAGTAATTTGATATTTTTTAAGATTTTATGAGATCTTGTTTTGCTAGATTATTGAAATATTTTTGTTTTTAGTTCTCATTGGAGCCTAATTGGAATAGGCTGTGTGGAGAGGCAATGTTTCCTCATCAATTCTATAAAAGGAAGCCATGGAAATGCAAAGTTGTAAGTTATATAATCTAGGGTCTCCTTGATATTTTGATATTTTGGTTGTAGGTAATCTAAATATTTTGATGTTTCTTTTGTAATAACTCTAAAGATTGATTGAAGTGCTAGAGAAAAGGCCTCCCATATGTGAATCTGACTTACTTGCAACAATGCAATATAGACAAGTTGCGGTAAGTTCTTGATTAATATGGTTGGAACATACTAAGAAAATTTATTCTAAAAACTACCATAAACACGTTATTCTTGTTGATTGCAGTGTCCTCTCTCATCAGGATGATATTTACTCTTCTAGCTGGAGAGTAATTGTAAATGCCAGAATATTGGTTCAGTTTATTTATCTCAATGATGATAAACTTATAAAGGTAATGTGAAACATACTAAACTTTAAGATAGAGTTTTATTGCAAAATAGTCCATTGTAAAAAATAACAATGAACTAAAAATATTTTTTTACAAATGTATGACAGTTTACAAGGGATTGCTATACAAGTGAGCATGTTTGGTATATAAGAGCAAAGCTCTTGAAGTACATAATGACCAATTGTATACAACCGACAAGAAGTGGAGGCTTGGACATTGAAGGAGAGGAGGTGTATGTAGCTACAACAGGTGAAGCTATGCTTTCAACAACCAAAGAATCAAAGATAGGCAAAAGGACTACTAGAAAGGATGTTCATTCTAAAAAAAAGTAGCTTTGCCTCAGATTGTAAGCCCTTGTGTATAAGTCATGGAGATGGTTGACAAAAATTTGTACATGTATTTTATATTGATAGTAAAGAGATCTTTTCTTCAATATCCTTACATTGTATATTCTTCTCTCTCCTCATTGATATCTGTAAAATATATATATATTATGAATGTTTATTAATCAGGAAGTGAAATCAGATATACACCTAAATGAATATAAAATGAAATAAAAACTTACTCATTTGTTATTAAGTTGGAACACAAATGAGTACGGTAGTTCAATATCTTCATTTTGTACATACATCCTCACTTGATGTAGCATACATGATGATCTAACCTTTAGGATTGCAATAATGTCCTTATTGTACTAAACATCAAGATCCACTATAGGATCTTTGCTAAAATTATCAAGATTTTGGTTTAAAGCAACCAGACTACCGTCAACATAATGCCATATACTGTAATAAAAGATAAGGATGAAATTTTGAGTAGCAATCATATATTTACAAGCTATAGAGTCTTGATCTATCTTACATATAATTTTCCCTTCTGTCCTAGTGTCTCATCCCTCATCAACAAATTGTATAACATGATCATGTGTTAGTCTCTTCATTGAAAGCATAGCCTTTGATTTTCTTATGTCAGCATTAGAAAATAAGTCGAAAAATATATTAATAGGCATGAACAAATTAAATTTTCTTAGTCTACTTGAGATACTAGGTTTCAATGCTCTCTGTATCTCAGAAAATATTTTACATCTATAGCCCTCACTAGTAGCGGGACTTGGCAAAGTCCAAAGCTTGAAAAATGTGGGAAAGGAAGGGGGATATTGATCCCTACACATGGGGACAATATAAGAATGGTCATAGAAGAATATTCCATTCTCTGCAAGCTCTGCCTTCTTTCTACCTTTGTACATCTCTTCTCCAATCAAGCCATGCATCACATCAATCACATCAACAATAGACTCGACTAGTTGCCATTCTTCAAGATTAGAGGGATAGACATCTACAAGACAAATGAACAAATGTTATAATGGAAAACCTTAAACCAAGTTCAAGAAAAGAAATAATTTAAGAATTAAATCCTTGCAATTTGGTTTATGCATTGGAAGATTTGAACTTCTAGGTTCCAAATATAGCTCTAAATGTATAAACACATATTGCACCGAAACCTCTTTTATGCTATTCTTATTTACTCCAAGCTTGAAATCTCGGATTCTACCCTTCCAAGCAGAGATGAAAGAGCTCTCATATCTTTGCCTTTTTCCATGGTTTTCCTGTTGCATGGTGATCCAATTGCCTTTGCTAATGATTGTAGGAATCCATCTTCCATCTTTTTGGAATGAGTTAAATACTGATATGGATGTGATTTGGGAGTTTGGACACCTTGTTGAAGGTCAAATTTCTATATCCATAGTAGACATAGACATAGAGAGAGAGAGAGAGAGAGAGAGAGAGAGAGAGAGAGAGAGAGAGAGAGAGAAGATTAGGCTACCACGAGAGGGATAAAAGAAAGGAGAAAAAAACATGAGAGGGACGAAAGAAAGGAGGGAAAAAAATATGTGCCAATATTTTTACTAATTTGAATTTAGAGTAAACATGTCACATGTCATTATCATTAATTTAGACATATCATTAAATAAAAAGGTCGGGACTGTATATCATTAATGCAAAGAATGTCATAATCACGAATATAAGAGACTAAAAATAGATATTGATAATACAAATTCGTAATATTATTATATATGTGCCTTTTTGTAAAATATTTTTTTGCCTTTTTTAAAATAGAAGTTCCGTTATGGAGGCTTTGCTCCTATTGGTCTATAGCACTCTCTTTCTATCTCCTAAAAGGTATTTTTGAGACCTCAAAACTCCCCTAATGTTTATCCCAAAGAGATCTCAAAGTCAACAAAATGTAGAGGGTCTATATAGGCTTGAGCACATGGTCAAGCTCTATCCCACCATCTTTACTGTTGTCCTCTCCTCTATCTAAAAGATGCATCATCAAACTCTATCCCATTGTGTTTATAGATTTCCCTTTGCTCTACCTAAAAAAACACATCAGGCTTGCATCAAATAAAGAGGGTTTCTATAGACTCGATTGCATGCTCAAGCTCTCTCTCAAATACATGTGAAAGAGACAAGAGAAACTATGCAACTATCTTGCAAAGCGTCCCTCGAAAATAAAGGATTGGTACAAGCTTGAGCATGTACTGAAGCTCTCTCTCAAAGACATATTCAAATTCATACAAAAAAGACATCTCAGTCAAAGAGAAGTAACTACTGCCCTCCCCCATAAATATAGAGCTAATAAATTCTTGATTAAACTCTTTTTCAAATAGGTGGGGTAGCCCTCTCAATGAAAGAGGAGAAATTTCTCCATGTCCTCAAGGGGAGGGGTGAAAATTCTCTTGAGAAGCTCCTTCCCCATAAGGAGAGGGGTTTTACCAAGCTTGAGAATGTGCACAAGCTAGGACCCAAATACATATTAAAGAGTCATATCAAATAGAAAGGGTTTGGAAACTACCATGCTACACTCAGAGATAGAGGGGAACAACATTATAAAACTCCTCGTTCATAAAGAGAGGGTTGATACAAGCTTGAGGATGTGCCCATGCTCTACCCCAAGGAGATGTCAAGATGACATAAAAATGGAGAGGGTCTATACATGCTTGGGTATGTGCTCATGCTCTCTGCCACTATCTTGCAAAGTTCCCATCCTCTCTATCTCACTTATACCTCGTAATCATATCAAACAAATAAGGTTGACATGGGCTTAATCAGAGTCTCAAGCTCTCCCTCAAATACATCCAAAGTAGAAAGGAGAAACTAGGAACCTATCTGATGAAGTACCTCCCACAAAAGGAAAGAGATGATTCATAATCCATATTGTTCATATGACAAGGATTAGAAAAGTAAAGTGGATGAGAGTCATAAGGAACATGTTTGTAAGAAGATGACCATCTCAATGATAGAGGAGAAACTATTTTGCCATGCCTTCAAAGGGAGAGGGGGAGATTATATTGACAACCTCTTTCCCCATAAAGATAGAGTTCATATGAGCTTAAGCACATGCTCAAGTTCCCACCCAAAGATGTCTTAAAGCCACATAATAAAGGAGATAGTTGATAGATGCTTGAGCATGTGTCCAAGATCTATTGTCTCGGTTTCTTGCTAAGCTCCTTGCACCCAAGTGAAAGTATTGATGCAAGCTGCTTAATATGTGTTTCATAAACATCTTGGTGGAGGGGGATGATTTATACATTGCTATTGTCATTGTGTCTCACAAACCTCTTGGTGGAGGGGAATAAAGCACATGCTCAAGCTCTATCTACTAAAAGAGATGTCCCCTATGAAGAGAGGGTTGATACAAGATTGAGCATGTTGTCAACAAGATCTGGCACAAAAACATCTTAGGAAGAGAGGTTTATCCAAGCTTGATCACCTACTCAAGCTCTATCCTAGAGACACCTCAAGGGTGTGTTAAAAAGAGATGGATATTATGGGCCTTAGTGTGTGCTCAAGCTCTAACTCCTAAGACATCTCAAAGAAAAAGATAGGGTTTGACCCTCTTTCCTCCTTGAGGTAGAGCTTGGCTATGTGCTCAAGCCTATAGCACCTCTTCTATCAGTGGGCTCTCTTTAAGAAGGTAAAGCTTATCCATGTGCTTCTATATAGGACCAAGCTTCCATCTAAAAGATAGTTTGAAGAGGTATGAGCACGTGGTGAAGCTTGAGAGAAGGTTTGACAACACATGTGCAAACCCAATGTTTTATGCTTTCAAGACTCTAATTTTATGGTGTAAAGTATTTAACATCATAATGATTGCATTTGAACTTCAATCAATTCCAAGTCTCCTAGTTGTACTATTAAATACCACAAAATTTTGAATTTCAAATTTACATCTTAACTATAAAGAGGTATACCTGTAACAAATAATTTTTTCATTTTCGAGCATTAGAGTTGTCACCTCCCTCTTCTATGGGCTTCAACTAGGATTAAAATTTTGACACAAGGGCTAGGAAAGCTTGAGCATGTTATTCTATACCATAAAAGCAAAATTGCTTGAAATTGAGACTTTTGATTCAAAAGGAGATGTGGTCAACAAGCTCTGGCACAAAGACATCTTAAAGACAAATAATAAAGGAGGGGATTAGTACTAGCTTGGTCATGTGCCCAAGCTCTCCCTTACCAAGCTCTGCCCCTCCCCAAAAGGAAGAGAAGTTTATCGAAGCTTGATTACATGCTCAAGCCCTATCCTAGAGCTCCTCAAAAGTGTGTCAATAAGAGATGGTTATTATGGGCCTTAGTGTGTCTTAAGCTCTATCTCCTACGACATCTCAAAGGCAAAGATAGGGTTTATCAAAATTCTGAATTTTGAATTTATATTTTAAGTACTATAAGGTACATCTCTCACAAACAAATTTTTGATTTTCGAACATAAAAGTTGTCACCTCCCTCTTCTACGGGCTTCGACTAGGATTCAAATTTCTGCACGTGCTGGGAAAGCTTAAGGATGTGGTCAACAAGCTCTTGCACAAAGACATCTTAAAACCACATAATAATGGAGGGGGATTACCGTGAACTTGGTCATGTGCCCAAGCTCTCCCCCTCCCCCTCTTCCCCCCTCCCCCTCCCCCCCCCAAAAAGAAAAAAACAGAAAAGAGGTTTATCAAGGCTTGATCATGTGCTCAAGCTCTAACCTAGAGAAACCTCAAAGGTGTATTAAAAAGAGATAGTTATTATGGGCCTTAGTGTGTGCTCAAGCTCTATCTCTTAAGATGTCTCAAAGAAAAATATAGGGTTTGACTCTCTTTCCTCCTTGAGGTAGAGCTTGGCTATGTGCTCAAGCCTGTAGCACCTCTTCTATTAGTGGGCTCTCTTTAAGAAGATAGAGCTTGTCCATATGCTTCTATATAGGACCAAGCTTCAATCTAAAAGATAGTTTGAAGAAGCATGAGCACGTGGTAAAGCTTGAGAGAAGGTTTGAATACATGTGCAAACCTAATGTTTTATGCTTTCAGGTTCTAATTTCATGGTGTAAAGTATTTAACCTCACAACGAGTGCATTTAAACTTCAATCAATTCTAAGTCCTCCTGGATGTACTATTAAATACCTCAAAATTTTGAATTTTGAATTTACATTTTAAGTACTAAGAGATACATCTCTAACAAACAATTTTTTGATTTTCAAACATTAGAGTTGTCACATCTCTTTTCTACGGGCTTCAACTAGGATTCAAATTTCGACATAAGGGCTGGGAAGCTTGAGCATATGGTCAACAAGCTGTGGCACAAGGACATCTTAAAGCTATTCAAAGAGAGGTAGAGACAGACAAAGAGTGGAGCAGACTCAAGAGCCTTTAGGCTCATATTCCATCTTCTTTTGTTATTCCACACAATCTCTAAAAAACACAAAGTAAGAGTAAGTGTTACTCTAGGTCTAACTGACCAATACACCCAACTAAGGTTAGATTAACCATACAATGACTTATTCAATGACACACACTTGAATAGCTGTATCTAGCTGGAGTCGGTCTGTCACACATGACATAAAGAAGGATGGGGAAATATTGAGAGCTTGATTTCTAACACTCCCCCTCAAGCTCAACCATTTGCAACACTCCAAGTAGCTTCCTAAAATAGATGAACTTATCTCTACCAAGTGATTTGGTAAAGATATCTACTACCTGGTCTTCAGTCTGCACATGCATCAAGTCAATTTGCTCTGCTAATACCATTTCTCTGATGAAATGGTAATGAACTTCAATGTGTTTCAATCTTGCATGATAGATGGGATTGCTTGCAAGCATAACACTTTGAGACTGACCGTAGAGCTCGATCATTCCAGGAGCTCCGCCTTCGCACAAGATGGGTAGCGATTGGAAGCTCTCGATCTCAGCTTCGCTCTGATACCATTAGTGCGTAGATCGGACGCTGTATGCTCACGTAGTGAATGCCGAAAGGTCCCCAAGAACAAAAGAACTCTACTTTTTGCACAAAACTCAAGGTAGAAAGCATGCATGACATGAACAAGAGACCAATTGGGTGCAATCTCCCTCCATGCCTTGTGTGAGGGCTCCACAAAGCATGTATTTTATGTATTAATCCTCTTCAAGCTCAAATAATAGCCCAAATTACAAAATAGCATGCTTTTGGCTTTTGAGTTTGCTTTAGCACAAAATAGAAATAAAGCTAATGGGCGGGCGCGCAAACAGTCAAGCATACCCAATACAATGTCCAAATACAAATATCATAATCGTGCGCCCATGTGCATACAAAATACTAAATAAATATCCAACGCCTCAATAAATAGGCACGACAAAATATAGGCGCCATGCCTAAGGTATGTGCCCATCAAAATATAAGTGGCAACTCGAATACACGCTATCCTCCAATGCTTTCCTCCGCCACTGCTCCTATCTCTACACATCAACTGAAGCATTCACAATCATTAGTAAAATATTACAATTAAACCGACAAAAGTGAATACCTAGCAGTCTTCAGCTACATAAATAAATCAACTGGTTAGAAATCAATCCTAACCTTGATTTATTACGAGTGCGCACTCTAAACTCATAAACGTTTATTAATTTAATATGTATTTTGTGGAATCACCCGCTATGGAATCACCCATGTACACACTAAATTAATGAAATGCTCGAAAAGGATAGGCGTCCCCATCAACTTCTCGTACAAAGAATCCACTTTGTGTATGAGCGCCGGTCAACAAAGTTTACGGAATCCACCATAAAACCTCACAGAATCCACCGTGGCACGAAATACACCGTGAAATATGCCTCCTGGCATCATATATAAACACTCAGGTTTGAATCTTGGTTACTATTTCTTTCACGTATCTTGTCTTGTCTTCGACTAGCTTTTTATCTCGTAAGCATCACAAGCCAAACCAAGCATATGCTTACAAGAAACCATTTATTCTCAGGAGCAAGGCCTGCAAATATCAGGTATCACACTTTTCTTAATATTTTTCTCTGCAATCTTGAATTTTGAGGCATTGAAGATGTTAGTTGGTTTAAAAGGAGAAAGATACAGCAAGGACTTAGAAATTCTATATTGGTTTTACTTTGTTTTTCTAGCAATATTGGTTTGATAAACATGTAAAATGATGGGGTTTTGATGTTCTTGAGGCATTGTTTTGTTCAAATTTTTCGGATGTATAAAACATGAATTCGTCAAGTTTTTTTTATAAGTTACGTGTGAAACACGATTTTGTGAACTATGAGGCGGTCTGAATCATTATTTTCGTGTTTCATGAGTTGAAAATGTTAAACAAGGTTTGATTGATGAGATTTGGAATTTCATGCTTTCTCTGTTGCATTAAGTTTTAATTCTTTTCTTTCATCTTGGAATAGTAAACATGTAAAATGATGGGGTTTCAATGTTCTTGAGACATTATTTTGCTCAAATTTTTCGAATGTATAAAATGCAAATTTGTCAGGTTTTTCTTATAACTGACGCGTGAAACACGATTTTGTGAACTATGAGGCAATTTTTGTGTTTCATGAGTCAAAAATGTTAAACAAAGTTTGATTGATGAGACTTGTAATTGCATGCTTTCTCTGCTGCATAAAGTTTTAATTCATTTCTTTTATCTTGTATTTCCTTAATTTTCTTAGCAATATTTCTTTATTCTACTGCATATGAGCAAATGTGGATTTGTATATTATGACCCTTATTTTTATTTTCTGAGTAATCAAGATGACTAAAAGGAAGTTTTCATTAGAGGGAATGGAGGAGGAGGATCTGGAGGTCACCGTGATGAAAAGCTATTTGATTTTCTTCATGCAACTGGAAATTCATCTAGATTTATTTACATCAGATATATGCTCAATGTTCCCTTTGATTTGCAAGATCTTTTGAAGGATCTTGAAGATAAACTAAAGGATTTTAAGGTGTTTTATGATAAACATGTGGAAGGCCTAGAGATTGAGGGATTTGTCCATTATAGCGATGTAATGGAAGCTTCTAATGCTGCTAGAACAACTTTGCGAACAAGGTTTAGCCTTGTTGATGAAGAATTCAAGAAGTGCAAAGCAGATTGCCCTTTTCATTAGAATCAGCAACAATGTGTTCTTATACAGAAGGATGTTGGATTTCTTGTATATCTTCAATATATGGATAGTTATTCTTTAGATACAATATAAGAGAAGAAGATGGAGGATACTGCATGCAAAGGCAAAGAAGTTGAAGATAAGGGTGAAATGTTTCAGGAGGATATTGAGAACCAGTTAGTGCAGGGATTTGATGTTGCTTTGTTTAAAAGTGAGAACATTACAAAAGTGGAAGAAAAGGAGATAGAGTTGAGTACAAAGATTGAAACAGGTCCTCTTGAATGTGTCCCAACATTTCTCAATTATCTCGTCAACAAAAGGAGATATGTATTGCTAAATGATATTCAATAACTTTTTTATCTTAGAGAATATTACTACTTGGCAATCCTTGCTGCATGGGGTCAAAATGATAAGGATTTTTTAGGTTATGAAGAGGAATTGCTAGTAACTCTTGATGTTGAGGGAGAGAATTTTCAAGACAGTTCTATAGCCTTGCATTCTTGTATTAATCATATCGTGGAATATGAAAAGGGGGGGATACCTTTAGAGGAAGAGTACTTACAAATTCAATAGAGACTTGGCATCGATAACGTGGGGTATGAAGAGAAACTAAAGTCTCCATTAGAGGAGAAACCAAAAAGTTCAATAAATATATATGATGATAGTCTTCTTGAAGAATATGAAAACCCTAAGGTATGAAAGATAATTCTAAGATATCCATTGTGATTTATATTAGAGTATTTTATGAATTATACACAAATATTTTTGGATATTTATCTACTGACATCTTAGACTATTGTGGTTTATTGTGCAGATAGAAGTTGAAGATGGAGACAACTTTCTTGGAAGAGCCAAGGGCTCAAGGCCATTGAAGCTTGGCAAAAGTCAAGGCCTTGGTCATTATATTGGAAGCTTAAATAATCAAACGGTTGTAATTTATTATAGCAAGTTGTCAAGCTCTCCAAGCTTACCAATAATGGCTTTGAAAGCTATTTCCAAGGTGATTGGATCCCAAGCTTTCAATAGAGGTTCAGACAAGATAATTTTGGTGGAGAAGGAAGAAGCTATAAGAGTTTTTGGCTTCATGCCTAGATATAGTGGATTTAGGGCAGGATAGTTTGGAGTTGTTACCTCTTATTTGCTCTCCCATGTAGGAGATGCCAAGAATTTGAGGCTCCTTCCAAGCTAAAGGAAACAAGAGTTCCTGGAATGTAGAGGTCTCATCGAGTGGGATGAAACAAAAGATTCCCTTAGAGGACCCAGTGAATTCCCTAAAACTAAAGACTCTTCTACAAGAGAGTCTGACTAAAAGATGTTAAGGGTCTCTTGAAACCCATTTTTTTCAATCTCTTTGTCTAGTTTGTAACCATTCAGAATATCTTTGCTTTGCACAAGAGTTTAAATATCCCTCTTTTCTTCTTTGAGTAATAGTGGATATAGTCCTTGCCAAAGATGGTGTATTACATGATGTGATTGTGTCTTTGAGCTTGAATTTGTGCCAAATTTGTCTGTAGAACCATTGAAAGACCTCTAATAAACAGTTTGCTTTGTATCTTCCACCTCCATGTCTTGTGTGTCTAAAGTATTTTTTTCTTTCTTGATAATGTGATTTTCCATACCTTGGGTTGACCAAATACATATCCATATTTCTTGATAAAATATGGAGCATGGTTGTATAAAATATGCTGCATAGTTAACAAATAAAGAAATTCAATTAGAAAACCCTATATGAGTCAAACAAAAAAGAGACATACATATGCAAACTTCTTATCATATAGTGATTGAAGTGTTGATTACCCAAGCTTCTATCATTTCCTTTTTAAAAAGGTTCGGTTGGTTTTTGAAGTCTTTGAGATCATCATCATTCCACTTTGTTTTATCACAATAAAATAATACTTTGTCTAGTGTTTTCCAAACATTGACTATTCTATTTCGAGCTTGTCCATTATCAGCATGATCCTTAACTGCATTATGTAGGCACTTCCATTGATCGTATCTAATAGTTGAGCCACCATTCCTAGATTTTATCTTACCAAGTCTCCCATGAAAGTCTAGGAACCTTCTAGCCTTCACTACACCAATAGATGGCTTTTTGGGGACACAATTTCCATCCTTAGAATTTTGAAGATCTGGTTCAATAACAATATTACCACCATGCAAACCAATTGCAAATAAGACTTTTTCAATCTTTGTTATAGCATCTGTTCTAGCTTATAATGGCTTCAGCTTCCATGCAAATCCTATATAAAGATGAACAAGCTTTTCAATTATCCTACAAAGTGCATGAAGTGTACAGATATGGGCATTCACTAAAGGAATATCTAGGACTGGCTTAAACTGCGGATCCTTGTTGTGCCTAGAGGGAGCTCTATTCCAATTGCTTGAGTTCAACTCTTTGGCTAGGGACATGTAATATAGGCAAGGAGATCTAGAGTTGGCTCCCTTTGATACATTGTACATACATTTAAGTGTCTTTAAGTCTCCAACTATGTGCCACTCAATCTTATAGTTCCCAAATCCTTCAACAAATAGCTCTTCTCCTGCTTGTTGTCTCTTAATAACATTCGGTATTGGTGTTCGATGAAAAACCCAATACATTATATCAAAATCCTTTGTATCTACTTCAAATGCTCCTAGCCACCAAATTTTGTGTTTCGATTGAATACTGAATGGCATTGAGTGGTTGTAATGATCAGATGAAATTTCTCTATTCATCAAGGTAATAGAGATCCTCTCTAGTTTTGTAAATTTTAGAATCTCACTTTCATCAAGTTTAACCACAAATCTAGTCATTTCTTATGCCTCTTCTAGTGACAAGTTATAGAATCTAATCATTAAACATTGTAGGGTGGGCAAGTCAAGGAAAATATTGTAAAATTCATTGAATACAACTTCCTTTTTCTTGCCCTTGAAGCTAGCCTTGATATGGAAAGGCTCACCCAGAATCTCCATTACCTTGTTATTCACTCTTTGTCTCATAGTTCTAATCACAGATGGCCTTGGAAGTATGCAATTACGTAATTGTCCTTGCTTCATATTTGACTGTAAAAGCTAGAAAAGTTGTATATAAGCATCTCGACTGATACCAATATTATCTAGTGTCTTCTGCACTAACTTAGTATCCAAAGAGAGATCCTTTATAAATGACTCCAAGCATTGTTTCTTTGCCTTTTTAAATTTCTACTTCTCCAAAATATCTTTTGAAACTACTGAAGGAAGAAGATGATAATAAAACTGAGATGCTTTGAAAGAATTTCTTTCACTTGCATTCGGTTGAAGAAGAGACCTAAACAAAATCAACATCACAAATCAATATAATTAATTATAAATAAATTCATATTTCATATTTTTAAAATGAAACAAAAATGTACCTTGCTGCTTGGATTCTTTTACTACAACCACCTCCTCCTCGTCTAAGACTCTCAATTTTTCTAAGAGCCTTTTGTCGATTTTGAAGTCCTAAAATAGTTTGCTTTTGTTGATAAGATTTTATGTGTTTCTCCAATAAATGAATCCTCTATTGATAGCCTTCTAGCTTCTGCAGTAACTCGTTGTTATGTTTTGATAAAAGATGGTTCTCCAATTGGAGGACATCCTTTTCTGCAATCAAATTAAGTATATAGCCTAGAAACCCATTATAACCATCACCAATTAACCTCAACAATGAAGAGCTATTATAGAAAGTTGGAGTGCTATTTTTGCTAGGATCTTTGGGATATAGCCTGCCATCTAACCAAAGATTAAGATTCTTCTTTCCTTCAAACCTGAGTATATGTTTCATAGACTCTATAATGGTAATGGGTTTTGTTCTCTTTCTTATTGGTTCATACTCACTATCCAACTCAATATGAAGATGATAGAGAGGCCTTTTACTAGAGCTACAGAGATCATTAGATGAATTATCCATAGCTAAGGATGTGATTAGAAGATTGGATTGAAAAAGTATGCGAATTAGAAACAAGAAGGAAAACGAAGAAGAAACTAGTAAGGATGGGAAAGAAAGAAGAGAGTGAGAATGGAGGAAAGTAATCAAACGTCGAACAAAATTCAAATTGAATATTAGTTTTCACTTTAATGAGGATGAGTAAGATCTTGATTATGACAATATTTGTCAGCTTTATGGCAGCCTAGATTTCTAGGTTTTATGTGACCATGAGAATATCGCGACAATGACTTATTAACAATTTTTAATATATTGACTTACCAAAATACAAAAATTTTTAAAAACCAAAAAAAAATTATTTTCTAAAATATTTTATCTCTCTAGGATCGCTTACAGGGCATTTTCAAGACCTCAAAACTCCCCTAATGGCTTGAGCATGTGCCCAAGCATGCATCAATATTCTCTCTATGAGGGAGGAGCTTGGTAACATTCTTTCCCCTCTTTGTTTAATGTGAATCTCATATACCTTTTAGATAGAGAGGAGGGCAACTTGTAAACATGGTGGGGTAGAGATTGACAATGCATATTTTAGGTAGGAGGAGGGCAACATGTAAAGATTGCTTGACCTTGTACTCAATCATATATAGACCCTCTCCATTTTTTGACTTTGACATCTATTTGGGACCAACATTCTCTCTATGGGGGAGGAGCTTGGTAACATTCTTCCCCTCTATCTTTGAGTGCAGCATGGTAGTTTCCCCTCTCTCATTGAGGTGTTTATGAGATAGATCTTGAGCACTTAATATCTTTTTTATATGGATTTTTGAAATATCTTTGAGATGTAGCTTGAGCATGTGCTTAAGCTTGTATCAACCCTTTCTTACCATGGGAGGAGTTTCACAAGATAGGTTGGTGTCTCCTTTCCACTCCTATCCCCTTTTAGATGTATTCAAGGAGAGAGCTTGAGCAAGTGATCTAGCCTATAATGATCTTCTTTGTTTGCCATGACTATGAGGCGACTTTGAGATAGAGGGGAGGGAAACTAAGCATTTTGATATGACACTTTGATATGTCTTTGGGTTGTAGCTTATGCATCTTCTTAAGCTTGTAAAAACCCTCTCCTTAGGGGGGAGGAGCCTCTCAAGAGTGTTTACCCTCTCCCTTGGAGGGCATTGAAAAATATTCTCCTCTCATTGAGACAACTATCAGACAATGCGCCTCAAGCTTGTATCCAAACCCTATCTATATGATATGACATTTTCATATGCCTCTGGAAAAGAGCTTAACAATATGCTCAAGCTTGTATCAACCCTATATGTAAGGAGAATGTCTTGTATCTGTTGACTATAGCATTGTGGTTTCTCCTCTCTCATTAAGATGACTTTTGTATACAAATTTCTCTCATGGGGGGAGGAGCTTCTCAAGAGTGTTTACCTTGTCAGAGGCAGATGGGAAACAATATTACCAAGCTCCTCCTTTGCAAAGAGGGTTGATCTTGTAACAACCCTTCCTTTCCAAGGGGGAGCTTCACAAGATAGGTTCTTGGTATCTCATTTACCCTCATTTCTCTTTTAGATGCATTTGAGAGAGAGAGAGAGAGAGAGAGAGAGAGAGAGAGAGAGAGAGAGAGACTATGATCAAACCTATAATGACCTTCTTTATTTGATATGACTTTTGATGTGACTTTGATATAGAGGGGAGGGAAATTTGGCAAGATGGTGGAACGAAGCTTGACCATGTGCTCGAGCCTATAACAAGCCTATTTGAGAGAGATAGCTTGAGCTTACGCTCAAGCCTATCACAACCTATATAGATACTCTTTACTTTTATGTGACCTTGGGGTCTTTTTTGGATAGAGCTTATGAAGCATAAGCTCAAGCCTCTATGAACCATCTCTTTATTGGGGAGGAGCTTGGTGATCTTCTTCGCCTTCTATCTCTCTGAGTGTAACATGATAGTTTCTCCTCTCTTATTGAGGTGTCCATGAGATAGAGCTTGAGCACATGCTGCTCAAGCTTGTGTCAATACATTCTTTTTCTATGAATGTCTTAAATATCTTTGAGATGTAGCTTGATCATGTGGTCAAGCTTGTATCAACTCTTCCTTTCCAAGGGAAGAGCTTCATAGGATAGGTTCCTAGTATCTCCTTTCCTCTCAAGTTAGGCTTGAGTACCCATATGTGGGAAGGGCTTGTTTGTATAGTGTGCTAGTCGCCTAGTATGAGCTAGGCTAGAATCCAAAACCCCAGGCATCAAGAGAATTTTAGAAGATGGGGTTTGTCATATACGAGTATATTTATTTGAATTCTAAGGGTTTAGTATCATGTACCTAACATTATGTTCTAATTAAGTTTGTCTTCACAAAATAGAAACTAGTTGAAATATTATTGCATGTAGGGCCATCTAATATTTCCACGCAATAAACGTTAGTTGGTTAGTTCGAAAGTTAGTTAGTAAATTAATAAGTTAATAAGATTACTAACTAAAGACTAACTAAGGTAAAAATTGACTAGCATTAATAGCTAATAATTTTCATTCAATTAAAAATATATTTTAAAAAATCCAAAGTCATAAATTAGACATTTTTCTCGGATTGATAAGGACCGTAGCCACCCTTCACAAAAAGTACAATGTGAATGGGACTTATGAGCCATATTAATCAATAGTATTAATGTGTATAGTTTGAATGGTCCAAAAATATTAGATTCTTTAGGGGGGGGGGGGGGGGGGGGAACTATTATATTTTAGATATCATCCTAAAAAGATAGAACTAAAAATCATTTAAAAGAAAATACAAGTGATGTTTTAGTTAGTTTTGGAGATTTTACAAAAAGAGAAATAAAGAAAAGTGACTGGCAAAATCGCGTGCGCCGCAATCGCAATAGACAGCACTTCGAACATAGAAAAGAAGAAGGAGTGAACTAAGAGCTTTCTAACCAAGTGTCTCAAGTGTCTTGGGGTTTTACCCCCCTTTTGGAGCCAATGCAACCATCAGATTTATGATCTGAGCATCAGATCACTGAGTCTTCTAAGAGCCCCTCCACTCTTGTTCTCAAACTTATCCCCTCCTCTCTAATTCATTATAAATATGAGGCATGGGGAGGCACAAGGGAGAATAAGGAGACCCCAAAAGGCTGAAAGAGAGAGGGAGAGAGAGATTATACCCCTCCAAGAGATTGTGAGAGAGAGCAAGAGAGAGAGAGAGAGAAGAGTTACCCCGAGAGGCTGCACAATTTCTCTCTATCTCGATCCTCGATTTAACCATCTTCTCTTACGCTCTCCCATCTCGAATCTATTCCACCTTCTTAATCTCTTGAGTCTACTTGCGGACAATGGCCTCCAAGTGAAGAATGTTGCGTGCAAATGACAATCCTACAACCAGCAACAGAGCTTTGGGTGAAGGCATCACTATCAATCCAATTGCAATACCAGTCGTAAGTAATGTATTTTCAAATTGATAGATGCTTGTTTTAATGCTCACAAGAGATGCAATAGGCTCTGTACATTGTGGTGCTAGAATAGGTCATTGAAAAGGATAAATCGCATCTCAAATATTCAAAGTTGAAGTTTGTGAAGTGCTTGTATCAAAGGGAGTTAAATTGCACCTAGTTGCTATGTGATGAATCCATGCATAGCATAAGCAACATATGGGACACTAAAGTATTGAGCATCGATGAGTCTTTGATTAATCTTTACTGAGGATAATATTATTTAAAGTTTGCAAATGCATATACATGATACATACATGGGAGAGATTATGTGAACTTTACATCGATGACATGCGACTCCTTGCCCTAGGAGAAAAGAATATAAAGCCAAGAAAAAAAATGATGCATAGTAGAAAAATGCTAAAAGATAATTGTCACTTAGAAAAGAGGCATAAATGCTCTTGCTAGATTGATTAATTTTCATTGGAATGATAGGATTTACGTCATGTATAGTATTGGAACCTTTAGCATATGCCTTAGGCTAAAGGAGGGAATATTAAGTAAATTCTACTCTTTGGCCCCAAGGGGGAGAGTGAATATGCGATGGAATTATTGTCGCATCTATTATTGTATTGGTGCGCAGATCGGACGCAGGTAGCTCACGTAGTGAATTCCCAAAGGTCCCCAAGAACAAAGCACTCTACTTTTTAGCACAAAAACCAATGTAAAAACAAGCACGACATGAGACAAGAGACAAATTGGGTTGAATCTCCCCCATGCCTTGTGTGAGCGCTTCACAAAGCATGTATTTAATGTATATTTCCAATCTTTTTGCTCAAAAATAGCCCAATTACAAAAATATAACAAGCTTTTAGCTTTTGGGTTGCTTTCTACCAAAAATAGGAAAATAAAGCTAATGGACGGTGTCCAAAGAGTCTGGCACGCCCAATCTCAATGTCCAAATAAAAATAACATATCCAGGCGCATAAGCGCATACAAAATAATAATAAATAGTCGATGTCTCTATAGACATAATCAAAATATAGGCGTGGCGCCTATCAAAATATAGTCGAAAGATCGGAAACCCGCTAGACTCCAATGCTTTCCTCTGCCACTGCTGCTATCTCTACACATCAACTGAAGCATTCACAATCGTTAGTAAAATAACACAATTAAACCGACAAAAGTGAATACCTAGCAGTCTTCAGCTACATAAATAAATCAACAGGTTAGAAATAAATCCTAACCTTAATTTATTACGAGTGCGCACTCTAAACTCATAAACGTTTATTAATTTAATATGCATTTTGCGGAATCACCCGCTATGGAATCACCCATGTACACACTAAATTAATGAAACGCCCGAAAAGGACAGGCGTCCCCATCAACTTCTCGCACAAAGAATCCTCTTTGCGTATGAGCCCCGATCATCTAAGTTTACGGAATCCACCGTAAAACCTCACGGAATCCACCGTGGAATATGCCTCCTGGCATCATACCCCCGGGGTGGGATAGCAATTGACCTCAATTGCTATTAGCTCAATGTGGAGCTAACAGAGTGGGGAAAGCATTTAAGTCTCTAGCGTGCATCCATTGTGCTTCTTCTACAGGATGGTTGTTAAATTTCACGAGATATCTAGAGTACCTTCGGCCAGTTCTAGTGGTCATGTAATCAGTGTCTATGATGGCTTCTGGTTCAAGGATTTCAGTCTCTTCTTCTAGTAAAGGTGGGTTTTCATAGACAGGGTGGATAGGTAATTGTCCTCTAAATGGTCTCAATAAACTAATATGAAAGGTATTATGAATTTTCCAATGTGATGGCAGTTCTAACTTGAATGCATTGTCATTAATCTTATGAATGATTCTAAATGGTCCGTAGAATCTAGGGGCTAATTTAACAACTGGATGTCTATCTACACTTTGCAGTCTACGTTTCTCTATTCTAAGCCAAACATAATCATCAATTTTGAAATTCATGGCTTGTCTTTTCTTGTTGGCTTGTTTGGTATATGATTGTTGGGCTTTAGCAATCATATCCTTTACCTCATCAAAAATAGTGTTATGCATAACAGCAATATCATCGGCACTTTGTATTCTATTAGACAAAGATGCAACAGGTGTGGATAATCTATGTCCATAAATAACTTCAAAAGGTGCTTTCTTTGTAGATGTGTGCGGTGTATTGTTATATGCAAACTGTAATAAATGTAAATGAGTATCCCATGTTTGAGGTTTAGAGATAGTGTATGCACGTAAAAGATCTAAAATAGTGCTATTTGTGGCTTCTGTTTGTCCATTTGTTTCTGGATGAAATGCAGATGAAAAATCAATCTTTGTGCCTAGATTTGCAAACAGCGTAATCCAGAAATTATTACAAAATCTAGAATCTCTATCCGAAATAATCACTTTCGGCAATCCATGGTTAGTAAAAATAGTTTTCAAAAATAACTGTGCTGCTTGTGATGCTGTTAAAGTTTTCTTACATGCAATGAAATATGCTTGCTTACTAAATCTATCTACAATTGTCCAAATCATGTCATGGTTAGATTTAGTATTTGGTAAGCCAGTAATGAAATCCATAGATATATGTTCCCAAGGTTTAGATGGAATAGATAAAGGCATTAATAACCCATACTGTTTACCATGATGTCTTTTTATTCTTTGACAAATCAGACATTCAGAAACAAAATTAGACACATCTGCATCCATATGCGGCCAATAAAAATCTTCAGTTAACATACGTAATGTAGAAATGATACCTCTATGACCTTGATATGGGGGACAATGAATTTCATTCAAAACAAAAGATCGGAATGGAATAGTAACACACAGTCTCTTTTCAAAGAACATAAATCCATCATTATATGACAATGAATCAACAGGAATGAAATTATTTTGGACTAATTTTTGCCAATCAGAATGAAAAGTAATATCCTGGTGATATGTGTCTTTCATAGCAATCAAAGAATCAAAAGATATGATAGAAATGTTATGAATTGCAGGTCTTCTACTTAATGCATCAGCAACTACATTTTCTTTTCCAGGTTGGTATTGAATGATAGGATGGAAACTTTGAATGAATGAAGCCCATTTGATATGACGGTCAGAAATTTGAGGTTGACTAAGTAGATGTCTAATGCTTTGCTGGTCAGTCTTTATCATGAATTCTGAACCCATTAAATAATGCTTCCATTGTTTCAATGCTTGGACAACTGCTAAGAGTTCCTTGTCATAAGTGGAATATTTAAGCTCAGAGGGTTTCAGCTTAGAACTAGAATATGCTATTGGATGGTTGTCTTGCATTAGCACAGCTCCTATTCCTGATCCGCTAGCATCGGTCACAACTAAAAAGAATGGTCTATTAAAGTCAGGCAATTGTAGGACAGGGACATTGGTCAATGCACGTTTAAGTAAATCAAAGGATTTCTGCTGGTTTTCAGTCCATTGATAAACAATACCTTTCTTAAGAAGTTTGGTCAATGGTAAAGCAAGTAATGAGAAATTACGTACAAACTTCCTATAGAAACTAGCAAGACCAAGGAATGAGCGTAAGTCATGTACATTTTTAGGAATAGGCCAATGCAATATTGCGTCAATTTTCTTAGGATCAACTTTTATTCCTTCTTCTGATACAATATGACCTAGATATTCTATTTCTGTCTTAAAGAATTCACTCTTGTCAGGATTTGCAAACAATTGATTTTCTTTCAGTAATTGAAAAACTAATGATAAATGCTCATAATGCTCTTTTTCACTTTGACTGAACACTAAAATATCATCAAAGAAAACAATCACACAATACTGATATTTTAGAAAAATACGGTTCATCATTCTACTGAAAGTAGCAGGTGCATTAGTTAATCCGAATGGCATAACTAAGAATTCTTAATGGCCAAATTGTGTCCTGAATGCAGTCTTAAATATGTCGGATCTATCTAACCTCACCTGATGATATCCAGATTTAAGGTCAATTTTACTAAATATAGAAGATCCTTGCAGTTTGTCCATAAGGTCATCAACTCTAGGTATAGGATACATATTCTTTACAGTGATCTTGTTTAATGCTCAGTAGTCAATACACATCCGATAAGTATTATTCTTTTTCTTGACTAGGAGCACAGGTGCACCGAATGGAGAACTGCTAGGTCGAATTAAGCCTCTATTTAGTAATTCTTCTACTTGAGTCTGGATTTCTTTTTGCTCTATTTGATTGTGCCTATATGGGGCTTTGCAAGGTGGTTGTGTGCCAGGTATTAGGTCAATCTTATGGTCTTCTGGACGTGATGGAGGTAAACCTGGTGGTAGGTCTTCTGCAAAACAGTCCTTAAAATATGCAAGAAATTCCTTATGCCTAGGGTGTATATGAGTTTCTTTTGCGTGCAATTCATTCACCCAAATGAGATATGATTTAGTATTCTTGCGTAGTGCACGTTTTGCTTGAGTATGCGAAAGCAGTGGAAACATATGAGATGCATGCATACCAAATAATGTAATAGATTTTCCTTGAAAATTTATATTCATTGTGTGTGTGGAATAATCTATATTGGGATTATGTTGGTGTCTCCATGGCATTCCTAGAATAATGTCGCTAGATTGTAATGGGACAACTAAGAAATTTCTTCTTTCAATATATGGACCAATTTGAATTTCTAAATTTTGAACTTCTTGTGTGCCATTGTACCTAGTACCTAAAAATGCAGCTTTTATGCGATAGTGCGTAGGTACTGTATGCAATTTCAATTCCTTTACCAATTTTGCTGAAATAAAATCATGCGTACTACCGTCATCATGCAATAAAGTTCTTTCTTTTCCATGCACCATACATTTCATAGTCAACAATGAATGTAAAGTAGGCATACCTGGTAAAGTGTCGGATGTAGTAGTAGGATCATCTTCTTCTTCAGTGAAATCCGGCATATCCTCATGTTCGTCCTCGTCCATAGCTCCAAGGTAGTTGATATGTGCTGATGGCTTCTTTGAATGACAATCTGCTGCGAGATGGCCTGGCTGGTGACACTTGTAGCATACGATAGGCTTGGCTTTGGTCACATTATTTGCAATGGCTGGGAGTCTGGGTATATTTGGATTTGCTTGTTGGATAGGCTTAGGATTTGGATTGACAGTGGATGGTAATGCAGGTGGTTTAGGCCAATTCTTGCGGAAAGATGGTGATGAAAAACGACCTGGATTAAACCTTCTGAAATTTGAATTGAATTGTTTAGATCCATAATTACCGTTTGCTTGGAATGGCTGTGGTCGTCGATCTCTTCCACGTAACTTATCTTCAGTGTCGTGAGCTAAGGAGATAGCATCTTCAAGGGTAGCAAGCTTGAACATATTCACCTCAGCGTAGTAATGTCCAAGAAGTCCAGACATGTACTTCCGCTTATGGGTCGTCTCTGGTACGTCTTCAAGCATGCGTAGCTGTAAGAGTGCATTCCAAAAACGCTCTGTATACTGTGGAATAGGCTCACGATCGCGTTGTTGAAGTAAATCCCATTGCTTGATTGCCTTCTCATGAAATTGCGGTGGTAGAAAATTTTGCATAAACTTCTTCTTAAAATCTTCCCATGTAGCAGGACATTCTATGCTCTTGCGGACGACAGTCCACCAAAGTGATGCTCTATCTATCAGATGATTAGTAACACACTTGATTTTATCTTTCTCAGGATAAGTTTCCTCATGGAAATAGTCATCAAACTGGCTAATGAATGATAAAACAGTCTTTCCTTCTCTTATGCCATTGAAAGTGCGAAACTTGAAACTTCGTTTACTTATCTTGGATTCCTTGCGAATGGTTTGTGCTTCAAGAGTGGCGTCGATGGTATGGCGAATCAGATCTTCAGCTTGAGGTTCTTCTTTATCAGTGGACGCTCCTTGTAGCTTTGTCAATTGCGCTTGCAAGGCTTGCCTAGCTCTTCGCTCTTCGTCCAATTGCAGCATGATAAGATCCAGCTTTTGCTCCATGGTAGGCTCGGGTAGGTCGTCTTCAGCCATAGGATCATCCATAAGTGGGGTAGTCATCCTGTAAAACTCAACAAACCTTTCTCACTCAAAATCAGTTAGCGGGATGAGCGTAGCTCAAATTTGGGGTTACAAGGCTATGTATTTTTGGGTATTTTCTTCTTCAATTTTCAGAAATTCTGAAATATTTCTGTCTCTGTTTGCTGAAAGTACTTCAACGAACTTGTAGATAGGTAAAACAGCTTGCTGCGAACAACTTTCCAGTTCTGAGTTTTTGCAAACGAACAAGTCTTCTAGGAGTTTTAAGCAATAGTCAGTTCTGATTTAGTCTGACTTGCAGAGTTGCAGACTTAGCAGACTTGCAGGGTTGTTGACTTGCTGGACTTAGCCGATTTGCAGGACTTGCAGTACTTGATTAGTGTCGACTTGCGAAACTTGTCTTCTGATGCGCAGGACCCGGAGTTTACAGACTTCTCTGCCTTGTCTGACTTGAGAATAGCTTGATGACTTAAGCTTAATTTATTAAGCTTAAGCTTAATAATAAGAAGAAGGCCGCCGTTTTTCTGATCGTGGGGGGGGGGGCCGTTTTGATTCCACGCAATTTTCGGGAGTCCTCCTCTTGGCAACGATTTGTTGATTTGAAGCTAATCAAGCTTCTCTAATACCCTTAAGCTTTATGATTAAGCTTTTGATTAATAGGATTAAGAGCTTTTCTCACAGTTTCATCACGACTTGTTCATGGAGTTGAGGGAGTGGTCCTCCGCCGACAGAGAGTGGTCCTTCGCGATCTGAGAGTGGAAACAGGGGTTCTTGATCGCCAGAAGTCTGCCTGTATCGACGGTTCGCGATGAGATTGACTGTAGAGGCCGTTTGTTCCTGGAGCTCCGCCTTCGCCCGAGATTGGTAGCGATTGGAAGCCCTTGATCTCTGCTCCGCTCTGATACCACTGGTGCGCAGATCGGACGCAGGTAGCTCACGTAGTGAATTCCCAAAGGTCCCCAAGAACAAAGCACTCTACTTTTTAGCACAAAAACCAATGTAAAAACAAGCACGACATGAGACAAGAGACAAATTGGGTTGAATCTCCCCCATGCCTTGTGTGAGCGCTTCACAAAGCATGTATTTAATGTATATTTCCAATCTTTTTGCTCAAAAATAGCCCAATTACAAAAATATAACAAGCTTTTAGCTTTTGGGTTGCTTTCTACCAAAAATAGGAAAATAAAGCTAATGGACGGTGTCCAAAGAGTCTGGCACGCCCAATCTCAATGTCCAAATAAAAATAACATATCCAGGCGCATAAGCGCATACAAAATAATAATAAATAGTCGATGTCTCTATAGACATAATCAAAATATAGGCGTGGCGCCTATCAAAATATAGTCGAAAGATCGGAAACCCGCTAGACTCCAATGCTTTCCTCTGCCACTGCTGCTATCTCTACACATCAACTGAAGCATTCACAATCGTTAGTAAAATAACACAATTAAACCGACAAAAGTGAATACCTAGCAGTCTTCAGCTACATAAATAAATCAACATGTTAGAAATAAATCCTAACCTTAATTTATTACGAGTGCGCACTCTAAACTCATAAACGTTTATTAATTTAATATGCATTTTGCGGAATCACCCGCTATGGAATCACCCATGTACACACTAAATTAATGAAACGCCCGAAAAGGACAGGCGTCCCCATCAACTTCTCGCACAAAGAATCCTCTTTGCGTATGAGCCCCGATCATCTAAGTTTACGGAATCCACCGTAAAACCTCACGGAATCCACCGTGGAATATGCCTCCTGGCATCATGTATTGTTTGGGAAAAATACAATTAGTATTGTTGGTTGATTGAACAACACCCTAAATGTTTTTTTTTCAATCAAGGGATTGTTGCATTGTGATTTTGATAAATATTCCAAGGCTTGTGTTGATGGCAAATGCATGGCAGGGGTCTGTAATGACAAGTTGCCATGGGAATAAGTGAATGTTTTTCTAGAATATGATATTAGGGCTGATTGCTTTGATTGTGCTTGAATTTGAATTGGATTAATTAAGGAATGATATTTTGCACGCATGTATCATCTCCGAGATCACATTGCGGATTATCCCGAGAGGGCACTGCTCGATTCACAGGCTGATGGTCAAGTGGTGAAAAGGTCAACCAGGAAATTGGCATCTCACTCCTAGACCGCATGTGGATCAGGTGGAGCTCTGGACACCCCTTGCCTGTCCAGAATGGAGTTGGAGATCCCCGTGAGCCCAATGTCTGGGACGTTGGAAGATCCTATTCTAGATAAAGGATGAAAATTTCGGTGCTCTGAGATTTGGACCAGGTACTTCTGTTGGAAAAAAGGGATACATAATTCTCCTGTATACGCAGGAGACAAAGATGAACTTAAAGATAAGTTAAGGAACTTGTTTGATAAAAGGACTGTTTGTTTTGTTTTTCTATATGTGTTGGAAATGACGTGAACGAACTCTATGCCCTAAAAGGCTTAATTAACGAAGCTGATTTTAAATGTCGTACATAAATGTGGTAGGACCTAATTAGACAACTAAAGCTATAGAGGAAAGTGTGGTGGATGTGACTTGGGTCTGTCCTATAGAAGGGTGGTCACGATTAGCTGGGAACTTTTCACAAAAGACGTAATAACAAAACTGTGAAGACCTAGAGTCAGTAGAGTTAGAATCCCAGTTTATGTTGTTTTAGGGGAGCGGAATGGGACTATGCCTTATGGGCAGAGAGGTTGAGCTTCGCATCCCTCTTGTTTCCCCTTCTCCATGAACCAAGTGCAGCATAAATCCCATTCGACTCTATTGTTCCTACGAAAAGTTGTTCATCTGGTGCTCAACGCTAGCTACTTCCTTAAGACTTGGCTGATAGGAAAGAAACCCTGACTTCAGGTCGGTCCTAAGTGGGAATGGCCAGATACTTTCTCTTTGGGGCAGACTGGGGAAGACCTAGATCGCAAACCCTGTGACATTCCTTGCCAGGTGGCGCTTTCTAGACTCCCCTCCCAATGGGTTGCTAAGACGTGTACCACAAGTGGACAAGCCGACACGTTACAGTTGGTATCAAAGCAAAACTTCATGATGATACATGATTGATTAATGTTCAATTCATAGACATATCCTGAACAGAAATAACGTGGGTGGTATGGCTTGTTATCAGGCACATTTTACACCCACGAATGCTGACATGCAAGAGAAGAAATTTTTTCTCAAGCAAATTAAGACACTCGAGTTTGATGGAGAAGGGTTAGACGTCGCAACAGAAGCAGAGATATGGATTGAGACGATGGATGACTATTTCTCTACTTCGGGAACTGCCTCCATGAATCAAGCAAGCAATGATTGGAAAACTAAAGCTAGTTGTCCAGGCTCAGTTATGGTGGAAGCAATGGTGCAAAGATCAAGGTATTTCTGAAGTCGCTCTTACATGGACTTAGTTGAAAGATGCTGTACGCGGACGATACCTTCCGCCAACCTACCAGACCTTGAAGATGAATGAATTCTTCAAGCTCAAGCAGCTAGAATTAACCCTGGAAGCTTACTACTCAAAGTTTGTAATCCTACTAAAATATGCGCCACCTATGGATATTGCACAGCAAGTATTCAAGTTTTGCCATGGCCTGAACACTCCTTTGAACCACTGTCTTGAAGCAATGCATCCAACAGACTTGCAAGATGCATTACTCCGAGCGAATCCAATCCTCCAAGAACATAAATCAGGCAATTGTAGCAAAGATGACTTTGGAGAACAGGATAAGAGATGCCATATGTGCAGAGAGAAAGGGCACATCCGTAGGAGATGTCCCTACCGTCAATGCTTCCATTGTAATGAGCTAGGACACATCCAAGTAGACTGCCCTGATCTAAGTCCAGAAGACATTGAGCCTCCAAGAAAACGAAGCTACACAGATGCAGTCTATGGATATATAGGCGAATCAGATGAAGACGAAGATCTAGAGCCCACAACCTTATTAGGAGGACTAAATTTCCTAGAATCTTAATCAACATGTAACACAATTGAGAATAAATCCTAAGCTTGTACCCATGGTTAATTAGAATAATATGAGTGCACTACTTGAAACATTAAGAGTAGCGCAACGGATGCATGGTGGGTCTTCACTAATACGTCATAAGCCCCACTAGTGCTTGTCTTCCCCAGTTTCTCTCAAGATAAGAACATCTCGATTTCCTCCAAGGGGAGGAGGATGTAATATTTCCACGCAATAAAAGTTAGTTGGTCGCTTCGAAAGTTAGTTAGTCAATTAATAAGGTAGTAAGATTACTAACTAAAGACTAACTAAGGTAAAAATTGACTAGCATTAATAGCAAATAATTTTCATTCAATTAAAAATATATTTTAAAAAATAAAGAGTCATAAATCTGACATTTTTCTCGGATTGATAAGGACCATATGCACCCTTCACAAAAATTAAAATGTGAACGGGACTTATAAGCCATATTAATCACTAGTATTAATGTGTATAATTTGAATGGTCCAAAAATTTTAGATTCTTGGGGGGGGGGGGGGGGGGGAGAAAGCTATTATATTTTAGATATTATCCTAAAAATATAGAACTAAAAGTCATTTTAAAAAAAAGACAAGTGATTTTTTAGTTAGTTTTGGAGATTTTATAAAAAGAGAAATAAAGAAAAGTGACTGGCAAAATCGTGCGCGCTGGGATTGCAGTCTACAGGCAATAGACAATACTTCAAACAGAGAAAAGAATGAGTGAACTAAGAGCTTTCTAACTAAGTGTCTTGGGGTTTTACCCCCCTTTTGGAGCCAATGCAACCATCAGATTTATGATCTGAGCATCAGATCACTGATTCTTCTAAGAGCCCCTCCACTCTTGTTCTCAAACTTATCCCCTCCTCTCTAATTCATTATAAATATGAGGCATGGGGACGCACAAGGGAGCATAAGGAGACCCCAAAATGCTGCAAGAGAGAGGGAAAGAGAGAGTATACCCCTCCAAGAGATTGTGAGAGAGAGCTTGAGAGAGAGAGAGAGAGAGAGAGAGAAGAGTTACCCCGAGAGGCTGCACAATTTCTCTCTATCTCAATCCTTGATTTAACCATCTTCTCTTATGCTATCCCATCTCGCATCTATTTCACCTTCTTAATCTCTTGAGTCTACTTGCGGACGATGGCCTCCAAGCGAAGAATGTCGCGTGCAGATGACAATCCTACAACCAGCCAACAGAGCTTCGGGCGAAGGCATCACTGTCAATCAAATTGCCGTACCGTTCGTAAGTAATGTATTTTCAAATTGATAGATGCTTGTTTTAATGCTCACAAAAGATACATTAGGCTCCGTACATTATGGTGCTAGAATAGGTCATTGAAAAGGATAAATCGCATCTCAAATATTCAAAGATGAAGTTTGTGAAGTGCTTGTAGCAAAGGGAGTTAAATTGCACCTAGTTGCTATGTGATGAATCCATGCATAGCATAAGCAACATATGGGACACTAAAGTATTGAGCATCGATGAGTCTTTGATTAATCTTTACCGAGGATAATATTGTTTAAAGTTTGCAAATGCATATACACGATACATACATGGGAGAGATTATGTAAACTTTACATCGATGACATGCGACTCCTTGCCTTAGGAGAAAGAAAGATAAAGCCAAGAAAAAAAATGTTGCGTAGTAGGAAAATGCTAAAAGATAATTGTCACTTAGAAAAGAGGCATAAATGCTCTTGCTAGATTGATTAATTTGCATTGGAATGATAGGACTTACGTCATGTATAGTATTGGAACCTTTAGCATATGCCTTAGGCTAAAGGAGGGAATATCAAGTAAATTCTACTCTTTGGCCCGAAGGGCCTTGTAATATCTCCGCTCAATAAAAGTTAGTTGGTTGGTTCGAAAGTTAGCTAGTTAGTAAGATTACTAACTAAAGACTAACTAAGGTAAAAACTAACTAAAATTAATTATTAATAATTTTTATTTAATTTAAAATATTTTATTTAGAAAAATGGAGAGTCGTAAATTCGATATTTTTCTCAGATTGGCAAAGGACCGTAGCCACCCTTCACGTAAATTACAACGTGAAGGAGACTTACGAGTTATATTAATCACTAGGTGAATGTGTATAGTTTGGATGGTCCAAAAACATTTGATTTTGGGCAAAACTAGTATATTTTAGATATTTTAGATATTATCCTAAAAAAATATATGGAGATTTTTAGAAACTGGATGTCATTTAAAAGAAAAGACAAGTGATATTTTAGTTAGTTTGGAGATTTTATAAAAAGGAAAAAATAAAGAGAGGATTTGTGAAATCGCGCGCACCGCAATCGCAGTACACAGGCAGTGGACAGCACTTCGAACAGAGAAAAGAAGAAGGAGTGAACTGAGAGCTTTCTAATCAAGTGTCCTGGGGTTTTACTCCCCTTTCGGAGCCAACGGAACCATCAGATGTATGATCTGAGCATCAGATCACTGATCTTTCCAAGATCCCCCTCCACAAAGAGCTCCACTTCTCAACCACAAGCCCTCTTCTCTAATTCACTATAAATATGAGGCATGGGAGAGGCATAAGAAAGAATAAAGAGACCCCGAGAGGCTGCGAGAGAGAGGTAGAGAGAAGGATACTCCTCCAAGAGATTGTGAGGAAGAGCTTGAAAGAGAGCTTAAGAGAGAGAGATGAGAGAGAGAGAGAGAGAGAAGAGTCACCCCGAGAGGCTGCAAGGAAGAGAATTAGCTCAATTCCCTCTATCTCAATCCTCGAATTAACCATCTTCTCTTACGCTCTCCCATCTTGAATCTATTATACCTTCTTAATCTCTTGAGTCTACCTGCGGTCGATGGTCTTCAAGCAAAGAATGTCGCGTGCGGATGACAATCCTGCAACCAGCAACAAGGCTTTGAGCAAAGGCATCACTGTCAATCCAACTGGGGTTCCGGTCGTAAGTAATCTATTTTCAAATTGATAGATGCTTTGCTTTGATTCTCGTATGAGATATGGTAGGCCCCATACTATGATGCACGAGTATAGGCCATCGGAAAGGATAAATTTCATCTCACCTACTCGAAAGATGGAGTTTGTGAAGTGCATATATCAAGGGAAGTTAATTGCACCTAGTTGCATATGGCTTATTTGTTGGTAGAGCAATTACAAGGAAGAATTAGCCAAGGATTATGAATGGTATAGTCCTCAAAAGAATGACATTAAAAGATTGGGCATACAAGTGCTAGATTAAAGTATAGTCAAGGGTTACAAATAGCATAATTACTAAAAGAATATGACATTGAGAATCATGAATAGAAAGTACTAGTTTAAAGTTTAGATACTTCAAAAGTACTTAGCCTAAGAGCCCAAATATTAAGAAAAACTAGATTCTAGCTCAATGCACGGCCTATTGGAGTCTAATTACTTGAGATCATCTCGCACTTATCTTATTAAGTATTCACACGTTATGCCTATAACATGTTTGATATATGAGGATAATTTTCTAGTTGTCTCATGACTTGACTAAGAGCTAGTACAAGAAATTGATCATAAGGGTTAAAACTAGGATGTTTTGAGATCCGTTGGATAATGATGACTTTTGCGAATCCAAATCCAGGATTGGGTTACCAATCAAGGTAAGTGACCTATAGAACTTACATCATGAATAGTGTTTGAACCCTTAACATATGGCCTAGCCGAAGGAAGGAAGTGTTAAGAAACATTTTTGTATAGTATTGCTCTTAGATCCCAAGGGGGAGAGCAAATATACGATGGAAATGTTATATCATCTATTCTTGCATTGTTTGGAGAGTATGCAATTGGTTTTGTTGATTGATCGAACAACATCCTAAATGCTTTTACATTCAACTCGTTGTTAGTTGTTGTTTGGATGATTATTCCAAGTGCTTGCGATTTATGGTAAATGCATGGCAAGGGTCTGTGATGACAAGTCGCCATGGGAATAAGGGAATGTTTTCTTGGAAAATGATATTAGGGCTGAATGCCTTGTTTGTGCTTGATTCTTAAAGGATTTAGTTAAGGAAGAATATATTGTAGGGTGGATCACCTCCATAATCGCACCGCGTATTAACCCGAGAGGGCATTGCTCGATTCATGGACCGAAGGTCGAGTGGTGAAAAGGCCAACCACGGGAATGATGTTTCGCTCCTAGACAGCTTGCGGGTCAGTTGGAGCTCTGGACACCCCTTGCTAGGTCTAGAATGGAGTTGAAGACCTCCGTGGCCCCCAACATCTGGGCATGTTGGGAGATCCTATTCTAAATAAAGGATTGAGTTTGTGGTGCCATGTGAATTGGACCAGTTACTTCTGCAGGGAAGAAGGGATACTTCTATTGGACAGAAGCGAAACATAATTTCTCCTGTATGGGCGGGAGACAAACATTAACTTGAAGATAAGTTAAGGAACTTGTTTGAACTTATTTATCAATAGATTGCTTTGCTCTGTTTTCGTGTCTGTGCTATAAGTTATGCGAACGAACCTTGTTCCCTAAAAGGCTTAATTAATGAAGCTGATTTTAAGTGCCACACATAAATGTGGTAGGACCTAATTAGAAAACTAAAGCTATTAAGGGAAGCGGGTGGGCGAAACCCCCGACGGGTCTGTCCTATGGCAGGGTGGTCCCAGAGAACTGGGAGGCTTCTCACAAGTTTTTATCGTCATTCGACCTTTAGGCATTGTTAGGTTAGAACCCGCGCATCCCTCTCATTTTCCATTCTCTTTGAACCAAGTGCAGCATGGGTCTGCTTCGGATTGGGTATCTCTGCGTAAAGTAGGATGTCCAAAGCCCGATGCTAGAATGCTAACAGGAGGCCTTGACGACTAGGAACCCGAATTTCAGGTCGATCCTAGTGGGTTCGATCGTGAACGTTCCGTTGCGAGGCGGATTCGAGAAACCCTAGGTGACAAAAACTCGAAACATTCCCTAGGAGTGCCGAGTAGCGACGCGTAGATTCATTTCTCAATAGACCGCTAAAAGAGTGCCTGGAAAGCCGATGGGCGGGCACCTCACAGGCCTTAGGGGAGAGTGAATATGCGATGGAATTATTGTCACGTCTATTATTGTATTGTTTGGGAAAAATACAATTAGTATTGTTGGTTGATTGAACATTACCCTAAATGTTTTTCTTTCAATCAAGGGATTGTTGCATTGTGATTTGGATAAATATTCCAAGACTTGTATTGATGGCAAATGCATGGCAGGGGTCTGTAATGACAAGTTGCCATGGGAATAAATGAATGTTTTTCTAGAATATGATATTAGGGCTGATTGCTTTGATTGTGCTTGAATTTGAATTGGATTAATTAAGGAAGGATATTTTGCACGCATGGATCATCTCCAAGATCACATCGTGGATTATCCCAAGAGGGCACTTCTCGATTCACAGGCCGATGGTTGAGTGGTGAAAAGGCCAACCACGGAAATGGCATCTCACTCCTAGACCGCTTGTGGATCAGGTGGAGCTCTCGACACCCCTTGCCTATCCAGAATGGAGTTGGAGATCCCCGTGAGCCCAATGTTTGGGACGTTGGAAGATCCTATTCTAGATAAAGGATGGAAATTTCAGTGCCATGAGATTTGGACCAAGTACTTATGTTGGACAAAAGGGATACATAATTCTCCTGCATAGGCAGGAGAAAAAGATTAACTTAAAGATAAGTTAAGAAACTTGTTTGATAAAAGGACTGTTTGTTTTGTTTTTGTATATGTGTTGTAAATTACATGAATGAACATTGTGCCCTAAAAGGCTTAATTAATGAAGTTGATTTTAAATGTCGCACATAAACGTGGTAGGACCTAATTAGACAACTAAAGCTATAGAGGAAAGTGCGGTGGACGTGACTTGGGTCTGTCCTACAGAAGGGTGGTCCCGATTAGCTGGAAACTTTTCTCAAAAGACGTAATAACGAAACTGTGAAGACCTAGAGTCAGTAGAGTTAGAATCCCGATTTATGTTGTTTTAGGGGAGTGGAATGGGACTATGCATTATGGGCAGAGAGGTTGAGCTTCGCAACCCTCTCATTTCCCATTCTCCATGAACCAAGTGCAGCATAAATCTGCTTTGACTCTATTGTTCCTACGCAAAGTTGTTCATCTGGTGCTCGACGCTAGCTACTTCCTTAAGAGTTGGCTGATAGGAAAGAAACCCTGACTTCAAGTGGGTCCTAAGTAAGAACGGCCAGATACTTCCGCTTCGGGGTAGACTCAGGAAGACCTAGATCGCAAATCATGTGACATTCCTTGCCAGGTGGCGCTTTCTAGACTCCCCTACCACTGGGCTGCTAAGACGTGTCCCACAAGTGGACAAGCGGTCACGTTACAATTGGTATCAGAGCGAAACTTCATGATGATACATGATTGATTAATGTTTGGTTCATAGACATATCCTAAACAGAAATAACTTGGGTGGTATGGCTTGTTGTTAGGCACATTTTACACCCACGAATGCTGACATGCAAGAGAAGAAATTTCTTCTCAAGCAAATTAAGGCACCTGAGTTTGATGGAGAAGGGTTAGATGTCGCAACAGAAGCAGAGATATGGATTGATACGATGGATGACTATTTCTCTGCTTCGAGAACTGCCTCCATGAATCAAGCAAGCAATGATTGGAAAACTAAAGTTAGTTGTCCATGCTCGGTTATGGTGGAAGCAATGGTGCAAAGATCAAGGTATTTCTGAAGCCGCTGTTATGTGGACTCAGTTGAAAGATGTTGTACGCAGACAATACCTTCCGCCAACCTACCAGACCTTGAAGATGAATCAATTCTTCAAGCTCAAGTAGCTGGAATTAACACTGGAAGCTTACTAGTTAAAGTTTGTAATCCTACTAAAATATGCACCACCTATGGATATTGCACAGCAAGTATCCAAGTTTTGCCATGGCCTGAACACTCCTCTGAACCACCGTCTTGAAGCAATGCGTCCAACGGACTTGCAAGATGCATTACTCCGAGGGAATCCAATCCTCCAAGAACTTAAATCGGGCAATTGTAGAAAAGATGACTATGGAGATCAGGATAAGAGATGCCATACCTTTGGAGAGAAATTGTACATCCATAGGAGATGTCCCTATCGTCAATGTTTCCATTGTAATAAGCTAGGACACATCCAAGCAGACTACCCTGATCTAAGTCCAGAAGACATTGAGCCTCCAAGAAAACGAAGCTACACAGGTGCAGTCTATGGATATATAGACGAATCAGATGAAGACGAAGATCTAGAGCCCACTAAACCTTATTAGGAGGACTAAAATTCCTAGAATCTTAATCAACTTGTAACACAATTGAGAATAAATCCTACTCTTGTACCCATGGTTAATTCGAATAATATGAGTGCACTACTTGAAACATTAAGAGTAGTGCAGCGGATGCATGGTGGGTCTTCACTAATACGTCATAAGCCCCACTAGTGCTTGTCTTCCCCAGTTTCTCTCGAGATGAGGACATCTCGATTTCTCCAAGGGGGGAGGATGTAATATTTCCACGCAATAAAATTTAGTTGGTCGCTTCGAAAGTTAGTTAGTCAATTAATAAGCTAGTAAGATTACTAACTAAAGACTAACTAAGGTAAAAACTGACTAGCATTAATAGCTAATAATTTTCATTCAATTAAAAATATATTTAAAAAATCGAGAGTCATAAATCTGACATATTTCTTGGATTGATAAGGACCGTAGCCACCCTTTACGAAAAGTACAATGTGAACAGGACTTATGAGCCATATTAATCACTAGTATTAATGTGTATAGTTTGAATGATCCAAAAATATTAGATTCTTGGGGGAGGGGGGGGAACTATTATATTTTAGATATTATCCTAAAAATATAGAACTAAAAGTCATTTAAAAGAAAAGACAAAAGATGTTTTAGTTAGTTTTGGAGATTTTAAAAAAAGAGAAATAAAGAAAAGTGACTGGCAAAATTGCGCACGCCGCAATGGCAGTCTATAGGCAGTAGACAGCACTTCGAACAGAGAAAAAAAGTGAACTAAGAGCTTTCTAACCAAGTGTCTCAAGTGTCTTGGGGTTTTACTCCCCTTTTGGAACCAATGCAACCATGAGATTTATGATCTAAGCATCAAATCACTGAGTCTTGTAAGAGCCCCTCCACTCTTGTTCTCAAACTTATCCCCTCCTCCCTAATTCATTATAAATATGAGGCATGGGGAGGCACAAGGGAGCATAAGGAGACCCCAAAAGGTTGCAAGAGAAAGGCAAAGAGAGAGTATACCCCTCCAAAAGATTGTGAGAGAGAGCAAGAGAGAGAGAGAGAGAGAGAAGAGTTACCCCGAGAGGCTACACAATTTCTCTCTATCTCGATCCTCGATTTAACCATCTTCTCTTACGCTCTCCCATCTTGAATCTATTCCACCTTCTTAATCTCTTGAGTCTACTTGCGGACGATGGCCTCCAAGCGAAGAATGTCGCGTGCAGATGACAATCCTACAACGAGCAACAGAGCTTCGGGCGAAGGCATCACTGTCAATCAAATTGTGGTACCGGTCGTAAGTAATGTATTTTCAAATTGATAGATGCTTGTTTTAATGCTCACAAGAGATACATTAGCCTCCGCACATTGTCGTGCTAGAATAGGTCATTGAAAAGGATAAATCGCATCTCAAATATTCAAAGATGAAATTTGTGAAGTGCTTGTATCAAAGGGAGTTAAATTGCACCTAGTTGCTATGTGATGAATCCATGCATAGCGTAAGCAACATATGGGACACTAAAGTATTGAGCATCGATGAGTATTTGATTAATCTTTACCGAGGATAATAATGTTTAAAGTTTGCAAATGCATATACACAATACATACATGGGAGAGATTATGTGAACTTTACATCGATGACATGCAACTCCTTGCCTTAGGAGAAAGCAAGATAAAGCCAATTAAAAAAATGTTGCATAGTAGGAAAATACTAAAAGATAATTGTCACTTAGAAAAGAGGGAATATTAAGTAAATTCTACTCTTTGGCCCCAAGGGGGAGAGTGAATATGCGATGGAATTATTGTCGCGTCTATTATTGTATTGTTTGGAAAAAATACAATTAGTTTTGTTGGTTGATTGAACAACACCCTGAATGTTTTTCTTTCAATCAAGGGATTGTTGCGTTGCGATTTGGATAAATATTCCAAGGCTTGTATTGATGGCAAATGCATGGCAGGGGTCTGTAATGACAAGTTGCCATGGGAATAAATGAATGTTTTTCTAGAATATGATATTAGGGCTGATTGCTTTGATTGTGCATAAATTTGAATTGGATTAATTAACGAAAGATATTTTGCACGCATGGATCATCTCCAAGATGGCATCGCGAATTATCCCGAGAGGGCACTGCTCGATTCACAGGCTGATGGTCGAGTGGTGAAAAGGCCAACCACGAAAATGGCATCTCACTCCTAGACCGCTTGTGGATCAGGTGGAGCTCTGGACACCCCTTCCCTGTCCAGAATGGAGTTGGAGATCCCCGTGAGCCCAATGTCTGGGATGTTGGAAGATCCTATTCTAGATAAAGTATGGAAATTTCAGTGCCATGATATTTGGACCGGGTACATCTATTGGAGAAAAGGGATACATAATTGTCCTGTATAGGCAGGAGACAAAGATTAACTTAAAGATGTCTTTAAGTTAAGGAACTTGTTTGATAAAAGGACTGTTTGTTTTGTTTTTCTATATGTGTTGTAAATTACGTGAATGAACTCTGTGCCCTACAAGGCTTAATTAATGAAGCTGATTTTAAATACCGCACATAAATGTGGTAGGATCTAATTAGACAACTAAAGCTATCAAGGAAAGTGCGGTGGACGTGACTTGGGTCTGTCCTACAGAAGGGTGGTCCCGGTTAGCTGGGAACTTTTCTCAAAAGACGTAATAACGAAACTATGAAGACCTAGAGTCAGTAGAGTTAGAATCCCGATTTAAGTTGTTTTAGGGGAGCGGAATGGGACTATGCCTTCTGGGCAGAGAGGTTGAGATTCGCATCCCTCTCGTTTTCCATTCTCCATGAACCAAGTGCAACATAAATCCACTTCGACTCTATTGTTCCTACGCAAAGTGCTTCATCTAGAGCTCACGTTAGCTACTTCCTAGAGACTTGGCTAATAGGAAAGAAAACCTAACTTCAGCTAGGTCCTAAGTGGGAACGGCCGAATACTTTCACTTCAGGGCAGACTCCGGAAGACCTAGATCGCAATCCCTGTGACATTCCTTGCCAGGTGGCACTTTCTAGACTCCTCTCCCAATGGGCTACTGAGACGTGTCCCACAAGTGGACAACCGGACACATTACAGTTGGTATCAGAGCGAAACTTCATGATGATACATGATTGATTAATGTTCAATTCATAGACATATCCTGAACAGAAATAACCTGGGTGGTATGGCTTGTTGTCAGGAACATTTTAAACCCACCAATGCTGACATGCAAGAGAAGAAATTTCTTCTCAAGCAAATTAAGACACCCGAGTTTGATGGAGAAGGGTTAAGCAATGATTGGAAAACTGAAGTTAGTTGTCCAGGCTTGGTTATGGTGGAAGCAATGGTGCAAAGATCAAGGTAATTCTCAAGCCGCTGTTACGTGGACTCAGTTGAAAGATGTTGTACGCGGACAATACCTTCTGCCAACCTACCAAACCTTGAAGATGAATGAATTCTTCAAGCTCAAGCAGCTAGAATTAACCCTGGAAGCTTACTACTCAAAGTTTGTAATCCTACTAAAATATGCGCCACCTATGGATATTGCATAGCAAGTATTCAAGTTTTGCCATGGCCTGAACACTCCTCTTAACCACCATCTTGAAGCAATGCGTCCAACAGACTTGCAAGACGCATTACTACGAGCGAATCCAATCGGGCAATTGTAGCAAACATGACTATGGAGATCAGGATAAGAGATGCCATATGTGCGAAGAGAAAGGGCACATCCGTAGGAGATGTCCCTACCGTCAATGCTTCCATTGTAATGAGCTAGGACACATCCAAGCAAACTACCCTGATCTAAGTCCACAAGACATTGAGCCTCCAAGAAAACGAAGCTACACAGGTGCAGTCTATGGATATATAGACGAATCAAATGAAGACGAAGATCTAGAGCCCACTAAACCTTATTAGGAGGACTAAAATTCCTAGAATCTTAATCGACATATAACACAATTGAGAATAAATCCTACTCTTGTACCAATGGTTAATTCGAATAATATGAGTGCACTACTTGAAATATTAAGAGTAGCGCAGCGGATGCATGGTGGGTCTTCACTAATACGTCATAAGCCCCACTAGTGCTTGTCTTCCCCAGTTTCTCTCAAGATGAGGACATCTCGATTTCTCCAAGGGGGGGAGGACGTAATATTTCCACGCAATAAAAGTTAGTTGGTTAGTTTGAAAGTTAGTTAGTCAATTAATAAGTTAGTAAGATTACTAACTAAAGACTAACTAAGGTGAAAAATGACTAGCATTAATACCTAATAATTTTCATTTAATTAGAAATATATTTAAAAAAATCGAGAGTCATAAATCTGACATTTTTCTCGGATTGATAAGGATCGTAGCCACCCTTCACGAAAAGTATAATGTGAACGGGACTTATGAGCCATATTAATCACTAGTATTAATGTGTAAAATATTAGATTCTTGGGGGGGTGGGGGTGGGGGGGGGGAGGGGGGGGGGAAACTATTATATTTTAGATATTATCCTAAAAAGATAGAACTAAAAGTCATTTAAAAGTAAAGAAAGTGATGTTTTAGTTAGTTTTGGAGATTTTATAAAAAGAGAATTAAAGAAAAGTGACTGGCAAAATCACCTGCGCCGCGATCGCAGTCTACAGGCAGTAGACGACACTTCGAACAGAGAAAAGAAGAATGAGTAAACTAAGAGCTTTCTAACCAAGTGTCTCAAGTGTCTTGGGGTTTTACTCCCCTTTTGGAACCAATGCAACCATGAGATTTATGATCTAAGCATCAAATCACCGAGTCTTGTAAGAGCCCCTCCACTCTTGTTCTCAAACTTATCCCCTCCTCCCTAATTCATTATAAATATGAGGCATGGGGAGGCACAAGGGAGCATAAGGAGACCCCAAAACGCTGCAAGAGAGAGGGAAAGAGAGAGTATACCCCTCCAAAAGATTGTGAGAGAGAGCAAGAGAGAGAGAGAGAGAGAGAGAGAGAGAGAGAGAGAGAAGAGTTACCCCGAGAGGCTGCACAATTTCTTTCTATCTCGATCCTCGATTTAACCATCTTCTCTTGCGCTCTCCCATCTCGAATCTATTCCACCTTCTTAATCTCTTGAGTCCACTTGCGGACGATGGCCTCCAAGCAAAGATTGTCGCATGCAGATGACAATCCTACAACCAACAAGACAGAGCTTCGAGTGAAGACATCACTATTAATCCAATTGCGGTACCGGTCGTAAGTAATGTATTTTCAAATTGATATAAGCTTGTTTTAATGCTCACAAGAGATACATTAGGCTCCCTACATTGTGGTGCTAGAATAGGTCATTGAAAAGGATAAATCGCATCTCAAATATTCAAAGATGAAGTTTGTGAAGTGATTGTATCAAAGGGAGTTAAATTGCACCTAGTTGCTATGTGATGAATCCATGCATAGCATAAGCAACATATGGACACTAAAGTATTGAGTATCGATGAGTCTTTGATTAATCTTTTCCAAGGATAATATTGTTTAAAGTTTGCAAATGCATATACACGATACATACATGGGAGAGATTATGTAAACTTTACATCGATGACATGCGACTCCTTGCCTTAAGAGAAAGGAAGATAAAGCCAAGAAAACAAATGTTGCATAGTAGGAAAATGCTAAAAGATAATTGTCACTTAGAGAAGAGGTATAAATGCTCTTGCTAGATTGATTAATTTGGATTGGAATTATAAGACTTATGTCATGTATAGTATTGGAACCTTTAGCATATGCCTTAGGCTAAAGGAGGAAATATTAAGTAAATTCTACTCTTTGGCCCCAAGGGGGAGAGTGAATATGCGATGGAATTATTGACGCGTCTGTTATTGTATTGTTTGGAAAAAATACAAGTAGTATTGTTGGTTGATTGAACAACACCCTAAATGTTTTTCTTTCAATCAAGGGATTGTTGCATTGTGATTTTGATAAATATTCCAAGGCTTGTGTTGATGGCAAATGCATGGCAGGGGTCTATAATGACAAGTTGCCATGGGAATAAATGAATATTTTTCTAGAATATGATATTAGGGCTGATTGCTTTGATTGTGCTTGAATTTGAATTGGATTAATTAAGGAAGGATATTTTACACGCGTGGATCATCTCCAAGATCACATCATCGTGGATTATCCCGAGAGGGCACTGCTCGATTCACAGGCTGATGGTTGAGTGGTGAAAAGGCCAACCATGGAAATGGCATCTCACTCCTAGACCGCTTATGGGTCAAGTGGAGCTCTGGACACCCCTTGCCATGGAGTTGGAGATCCCCGTGAGCCCAATGTCTGGGACATTGGAAGATCCTATTCTAGATAAAGGATGAAAATTTTTGTGCCATGAGATTTGGACCAAGTACTTCTGTTGGATAGAATGGATACATAATTCTCCTATATGGGCAGGCGACAAAGATTAACTTAAAGATAAGTTAAGGAACTTGTTTGATAAAAGGACTGCTTGTTTTGTTTTTTTGTATGTATTGTAAATTAGGTGAACGAACTCTGTGCCCTAAAAGGCTTAATTAATAAAGCTGATTTTAAATGTCGCATATAAATGTGATAGTACCTAATTAGACAACTAAAGCTATCGAGGAAAGTGCAGTGGACGTGACTTGGGTCGTCCTACGGAAGGGTGGTTCCGGTAAGCTGGGAACTTTTCTCAAAAGACGTAATAATGAAACTATGAAGACCTAGAGTCAGTAGAGTTAGAATCCCGATTTATGCTATTTTAGGGGAGCGGAATGGGACTATGCCTTATAGGCAAAGAGGTTGAGCTTCTCATCCCTCTCGTTTCCCATTCTTCATGAACCAAGTGCAGCATAAATCTGCTTCAACTCTGTTGTTCCTACACAAAATGTTTCATCTGGAGCTCGACGCTAGCTACTTCCTAGAGACTTGGCTAATAGGAAAGAAACCCTGAGGTCCTAAGTAGGAACGGCCAGATACTTCCGCTTCGGGGCAGACTCGAGAAGACCTAGATCGCAAACCGTGTGACATTCCTTACGAGTGCCAGGTTGCACTTTCTAGACTCCCCTCCCGATGGGCTGCTAAGATGTGTCCCACAAGTGGACAAGCAGACACATTACAGGTCAACCCAAAATTATGTTTTATTTGAGCTTATCTTTGTGAATTTATCTTGCTTTTATTTGAGTTTGACTTCATTAAGGTATTATAATGAATGTCATATATGAAATTGTCTTTTTGGAGTATCATATTCCACATTGTATATGTTTGTTTTTTCAATGTGTCCAAATAGATTGCTTCTAAAATGACTGGGAAAAGAAACACATCAGTTTGTAGAAGAGCCACCTATAGTGAACTTTGCAGCCTTGAATGTAAGGAGTTGGTACATTGACATATTCAACCCTTCTGGTGTATTTCTCAACAAGACTCACTTATTCATATTGGATCATGTGGATGATGAGCTGAGTTGGGATGATATTGGACAAGTAAAGAAAGTTGCTTTTGGGAGGGTTAGAACTCAAGAGGAGTTGTCTTGGCTTGATGTGAGTGTTGAAAATTTCATTTATCAAGTTCTCCTTGATGTATATGAGGTTGAAAAAATGCTCGAGGAAGTTACTATATGTATATCATCTACGTCACGTGCATTCAAGGCCTATTTATAAATATCCTTATCTATGAATTTTTCTTGAATAAAATATAACCTTTTTCTATTCAATATGTAAATAAATTATTTATATTACACCCTTCTGTATGTAAAAAATGTATAAAAATGGTATTTTTAAAATACATTATTTTGAACCCACATGATGCTCACATACATTCATGAGTAAGTTACCCAAGAAAAAATTCAACAAGTTGTTGAAGATATAATGTTTACTAGGGGATGGGAACTCACATGTGACAGTGAAAGACCAGCCATTGATTGAGCTAGTCAAAGCATTTGATGGTATGAAAAAGACAACCTCATGAAAGAAACACGTTATATCTATCGAGACCAAGATATCAACACAGAAAGAACAATCATCAAAAGAGGGACAACTAGCACTTGTATCAATCATTCCAACTGATCCACTAGATCCAATAACGGAACAAGAGCCTTTATTGATACCAAAAGTTGATGAAAGAAAAGTTTCAAAGCTCAAAAACAAGTCAAGGGCCCGAGGATTGAATGCATATGCAGAATACTTTCCATTTGGATTAGATAGGCAATACTCTATCCCTGTAATCAAATGTAGGGAAGCTCCACCACATTACATTTGTAGGCCAAAGGAGCATGTCTGTGTAAATTATCTACTAAGAAAGTTTCAATAAAAGCCCACTCCAACTTCCTTTTGTGCATATTTGATGCCCATATATAAGAATAATCATGGGGAGATTGTTCCAAGGCCAAGGAAATTGGTGAAAGATGAGGAGCTAGATAATTATTACTACTACATCATGTGTGGTAGTAATAATTATCTAGCTCCTCATCTTTCACCAATTTCCTTGGCCTTGGAACAATCTCCCCATGATTATTCTTATATATGGGCATCAAATATGCACAAAAAGAAGTTGGAGTGGGCTTTGATTGAAACTTTCTTAGTAGATAATTTACATAAACATGCTCCTTTGGCCTACAAATGTAATGTGGTGGAGCTTCCTTACATTTGACTATAGGGATAGAGTATTTCCTATCTAATCCAAATGGAAAGTATATATATTTTCCATTTGAGGTCTCCTTCTAGCTATTGGATTGCCTCCACTTGGTCTAGCTGTTGAAAATATATATGGCAAGTATTGAGAAGGAGGGCGATTTTTTCCTAGACAGATGCTTTGCCTCAAAAATTCTATCTTTGGGCATGTGTATAATTGACCAAACTAAGGGACGTGCTTCGAAAATGTCATGGGATTTCCCAATGTATTTCAAGTTCTTTGAGGCACTCATGCACATTGTAGAGCAAACCATTATGCTTGGCTTTGTGAAAATGAAGAGCTTTGTGGTGATGCAATGAGCCTTGAAACAGGGATCTTGGAAGCATAAGATCTTCTTTGGGATGGCAAGTACAACAAATCATGCACCTTTCAAGCATGTCCCTGACATCATTTTAGTGTTTTTCTTTATTACAAAAGGAATGTGATTATGAGGGTTTTGATACATATTTGAGTATTTCAAATGAAGATAAACCGAATCTTAATATTTACAATCTAGTGGAAGGCGATCTCCAACAAAAGAAGACACACTTTATCCACACATACATAAGAAAATTTTGTAATATTGAAGAGTACATCATGGATGGTTTGTTTGATGGAGATATAGCAAGAGTAGTCCTAGAAATTCAAAGACTTGTGATATGTTTGGTAGAAACACCAAAAATCCATGACAAGTTACACGAAACATTGATGTTATGGACAAAACTCAGCCAAACATTAGAGTTTGGGTAGGATGACCAGAGGAGGTTTGAATAATAAAAGAGGCCACAAGAGAGAAAGGAAAACAAACTCCAAAACCAAGTCTTGCAGAAGATCCAGAAGGTGCGGCAAACCTTGTAGCCCAGGAGGATGATATGGAAATAGAGTAGATATATATTTTGTAGTGATTTTACAAATATTTGTATGAATCTCATATACCCAAATAAAGGGTGATTTGTGTCTTATTTTTTTCTTCTTCTTTTTTGTGTTTTCTTTTTTATGTATTGATAGTTCTTGTGTTTTAGAAATGATATTGTATTAAACTAGTAGATCAAGGTCAATTTTCTATGATTGGACTTAGAAGTACACCCAAATTCTGCCTAAACTTAAGCTCAAGGAAATATCTTGATCTTGGAGGCATTTCAAAGCGTAGCATACTTTTATAGACTTGAGCACATGCCCGAGCTCTACCTCCTTAAGAACTGGAATCAAAGAAACAATCGTTACAAGATTGAGCACTTTGCCAAACTATTTCTCAAAGAGAACTCAAACAGAGATATATGCTCAAGGGCGTAGAAGAAAGCTTGAGCACATGCCCACAACCCAAAGCTTAAGCACATGCTCAAGGTCTACCTACTTAAGGCTTGGGACCAAGAAGAGAGTTGCTATACAATTGAGCACATGGCCAAACAACACTTCAAAAAGAGAGAGTTTGATTAATCTTGGACACATGGCATATACAACTTGACTAATTTATTTCAAAGAGAGTATGTAATTTTGCTTACATATATAGCTTGAAAATTTTATTTAGAAGAGAAATACTAAGTTAGTTTAGGAATATTGAAGTCTTGTGTTGTGCGTAATGTAAGTGATAATGTGAGATCAACTATCCAATCCATTGTGATATTTACTAATCTTTCAACTAAGCAGGATATAAGATAGAGTCACCAAGTCTTTTCAATACTAAGAGGAAAATGGAGGATGGAGTGATGGAGGAATCATTTGGTAGCAACATTAATGTTTCTATAATACTGAGCATAACAAAGAAATCCATTCTAACTGTGGTACTGGATTTGAATGGCTTACTGTTCAAGCACTATATCCAACCATCACCGCTTCATAAATCCATACTATATGGCCATACAAGTATCTAGTGCTCTGACCTAGTTGTATAGAATTCTTGAATATTTTTGCTAGAAAGGTGTAACGTCAAAATTTGGTCAACTACACACGAACATAATGTTGTATCAATGGTTAGAATTTTAGAGTAGAAAATAGGATATAGTTTAGGGTTTTTTGCCATATGGTGTGAGGATCACTACTATAGATATGACAAAATGAAAATGTATAGACCAGGAAAGCTAAGTGTTGAAGCACAGGTCAAGCCCTTGGCAAAAATGGCCATGTAATTTGGGTGTGATGCTGCATAGACCATCCTTTTTTTTATGATCCTTATAAGGGTTGTATTACACCAAGCAGCAACTACATCTTTCTGTCTACTTTTGATATCGAAGAAAAGGATGATGATATGCTTATGGGACATTTACTCCCCTATCTTCTTATGTTGAATGATATGTCTGATGTGCAAAGTGCTATCACAAGCATTCGATATGGGTAGATACCTCTACTTGAATATCACAATTGGTACAACCAAGTCAGAGGAGTCATGAGTGAGTGGGATGACATGAATAATAGATGGTACAACCAAAAATTCCACACAAAGAGTTAGTCTCTTGTAAAAAATCTACAAAGCAGAAGTGTTAGAAGATTCAAGATACACGCTCGACCTTCTTATATACTTAAAAGATATATGGTGAATATTATGCTGGCACCAAGAGAGAACAGATTAGAGAAAAGAAAGATGTAGAGAGAGAGAGAGAGAGATAGAGAGATTGACAACACACTAGGGACTAGAAGATGGGCCAGTACCCCCCCCCCCCTTGTAGAGTTATATTATTGATAAGGAGCAAGCTCCTCTATTATACATAAACCAGTTCTTAACTTGTAGATCTTGGGAACAAGATCATAGTTCCTTGCATGGTATACAATCAGCTAACACTTGCACAGCTTGGAAGTTGGCACCTTTTGATCCTTCTTGAGTCTCTCCTTCTCTCCTACACAATATGTATAGGGCTCTCCTATTGGAGCTTGATTTCAGCAGAGCTTCCGTAGCTCTTGCACCTTCTCTCCTACACAATATGTGTAGGGATCTCCTCTTAGAGCTTGATTTCAGTAGAGCTTCTATAGCACTTGCACCTTCTCTTGTCCTCTTGGAACTTGATTTCAGCAGAGCTTTCACAGCACTTGCTCTTTCTCTTCTCCTCTTGGATGCATGCAAAGTGATGCTTCTTTCACCTCCCCTATACCCAAGGAGAGCCTCCCTTTTTATAGGCTCCAAGAGCTTCTCTTCTTGGAGAGAGACTTGAGTGCCAAGATTGGAAAGGTTAATCTTCATGCAAGATGTGACTGTTCCAAGACCTACTTTGCAGCACAAATTTTGAGATATCTCTCTATATGTTACTCAAATGGAAAAACGTCCAACACAAAAGTTGTAGATCTCACTATTTCCAATTACCACATGCTATTTTAAGATATCAGCTTTCTATCACGATATATTTTAAAAATGGATTCACCATGACTATTTTAAGAAAAGCAGCTTTTTAAACTCTACTCTTATCTTATGGTCCATGCAACCACCTTGAGCCATAGATAAGGAGAGTTCATTAGATTTCCTTGGGCCTTGCCTTGGGCCTCAACGTTAAGATTGACTTTCCACAAAAGCTTGTGTCATCTTAGACCTTAGAAAGAGAAAATCACTTCTCTTCTCACTTCCAAAGGATCATGTCTCTCATCTTTCTTAGTGAGACAATTACCTCTCTCGTTTTTCCTAGTGAAAGAATTACTTCTCTCCTTAATTCATTAAGAGATAAAATACCTTAAACCTTGACTTGTAAGGGAGAGGATGATCCCAAATGAATGCAATGCTCATTACACACAAGTAAACATTCCCAGGCGTCCCTAGATGCACACATAAATACATATACACAATGCTAATACACTTCCTCTTCTTAGAACTCAATCCATCTTCATTTATGTGTAACTTCTTGGTTCTTTTGTGCACTCTTACACTTGGCATACACTTCCTCCCCCCTTCATAACTTGTACTACTTGTACCAAATATATGTGTCACATTGCTCTGATCACCCCATTAAGTGATGCACTAGGAATACTAGTCTCTAAGTGGTCCCATGGCCATGTTAGATCATCACAACATTTGAAGAAAAGTGTATCATTAATTTATTGATATAAATTTACTAAATAGATAATGTTTAATAAGAAATAAATTTAGTGACATCCCTCTAGCTTCTAAATAGTTGACCTCAATTGTAGAGGGGATACATAGTCCTTAAGAAGATTTGGAAAGTCTTGTAGTTCTCTCTCAATCATAAACTGAGCGTCCAATGGGGGATAATTCTTAAACTTAACCAGATGCTTCAGTAATACCTTACCTGACCTTAGAGTATTGTCCTGATGGTGTAAAATTCTTTCAGGCACAAGGAACTCTTTTGTTTCTTCTATGTCTCAAATAAATCTTCCTTGATTGGTTCCATTGGAGGTTCTCCAATATAGGGATGTAGCAAGCTTATATGGAAAGCATTATGAATATTCCAATGACTCGGTTGATCCAAACAAAAAGTCACATCGTTTAGCATATCTATGATCTTAAAAGGGCCATAATTGCAATTAGAAATCTTAACCACTTTACCCTTTTAACCTTTTTGTTTCTTCAAGCAAGCCTTCTCAAACTTAAGAACATATTATCCCAACTTGAGATCTAACTTATGACAATGCTTATCAGATTTGCATTTATGCTTCTCTTGTGTCCTTTGGATAGCAGCTTTTACTTGAGTGAAAGTTGTATCAATATCTCTAAAAAACTCATCTACTACAAAGATCATATCCTTCGTAAGAAGAATGGGTGGTAAATGAGGCTTACCATAGATGATCTCGAAGGGTACCTTACCAGTACTAGAGTGTAATGTGTTATTGTATGCAAACTCTACTAAAGGCAAATAGTTTTCCCATTCTCTTTGATTATCAAAGACATAGGATTTCAAAAGTTCCAACACAATAGAATCACCACTTTCACTCTACCCATCCGTTTGAGGATGATAAGAGGATGAAAACTTTAACTGAGTCTCAAGGTCCTCGAAGAGATCTTACCAAAAGAGGCTAGTCATGCGGGAATCTCGATCACTTATAATGGACTTCGGCATGCCATGATGCTTGAAAATATGAGCAATGAATATCTTAGCCATATGATCGGCTTTGATTGTCTTTCACACATGTATAAAGTGAGCTTGACTGAATCTATCAATGATGGCCTAGATTGCATCATCGCTTGCTTGTGTGCAAGGAAGCTCCATGATAAAGTCCATAGCTATACTTTCCCAAGGCTCATTAGGAATAGGTAATGGCTTCAGTAGACCAGATGGTTTATGCTTGTCATACTTTACTTTTTGGCATATCTTACACTTGTCGACATATCTTTCAATGTCAACTCTAAGAGTGGGCCAAAAGAAATATATTTCCAATGCTTGAGTAGTGGGTAGAATACCCCTATGTTCAACATATGGAGATGCATGTGCTTCATCCATTACCTTGTGTCTCAATGGTAATGCTACACAAATTTCTTGATGATGATACAAATAACCATCTCGAATTGAGTAAGGTGTAATCGATTGACTTAAGTTGATCCCATATGGTTGAGAAGTTGGAATCAATTGCATACATTTTGGGTAAATCCGTGAACTCGTTATGGTAAACAGTTGTGATTGCATTCACTCGAGGTCGCCATGATAGAGCATCTGCTGCCACATTCTTAGTTCTAGATGTGTGGAGGATTTGAAAGTGAAACATAGATAAGAAATTTTCTCAATGCATCTGTTTCTCTGAGATCTTCTTCTGAGTGAGGAAGTATCTTAGACTTTGGTGATCTATTTTAATAAAAAAAATTGCACCAAGTAAATAGTGTTTCCATACTTGAAGAGCATGTACCACTACCATAAGCTCTTTCTCATATATTGGAGCATGTAGCTCATGATCCTTGAGGCATCGTCTCTCAAATGCTATGGCATGATGTTCTTGGTTAAGCACAACTCCAATGCAATCCCCAGAAGCATCACAGTGAACTTCAAAAGGTTTTTGAAGATCCAGAACTATGAAAATTGTTTCTTGAGTTATAAGAAACCTAATTCTTTCACAGGCTTGTAGTTTCCTTGATCCCCAATGAAAAGGCATTCGCTTCTTAGTAAGGTCATGTAGAGGAGATGCAACATACGCAAAACCTGGTATGAATCTCTTGTAGTATGAACATAGGCCCAAGAAACTTATAACTTCATGTATACAGAAGTAGGTGTAGGCCATTCAACAATGGGTCAAATCTTCTTAGGATCCATTCTCACCAAATTGTGAGAAACAAAATGGCCCAAGTAATGAATTTCCAAAAGGAAAATTTCACTCTTTTTAGCATTTACCTATAGTCTATGCTTGTGAAGCTCTTGAAAAACAATAGATAGATGTTTTCTATGCTCTTCTTCAAACTGTGAAAATATTAGAATGTCATCAAAGAAGACACCTGTGAACTTTGAGTGAGGTATGAAAATTCTCTCAAACATTTGAATGAATGTTGCAGGTGCATTAGTCAAACCAAATGGCATGACTAACAACTCGTATAGTCCAAACGTTGTACGAAAAGTTTTCTTATGAACATCTTCAGGTGCTATCCGTATTTGGTGATAGCTGTTAGAATATCAAGCTCTTTCATGTGTATTTGACCGACATAAGCTAGACATAGCTAGTCTGGCTAGATCAGTTAGGTACATTAAATAAGTCAGTTCTACTTCTGGTGTGAATGGTCTTTATGACCTTAGGTTGTATATGCACTAAAGTGTGTGTTGAATGAATAATGAGAAGAATGAGAGAGGAAGCATGTTGCTTCACTCTGAGTTGCTCTCTTTTCTGCATCCATGAGAGTTAACATGGTATCAGAGCCATGAATGGGCTCACTGGTGGAATGCACTGGAAAAGAAGACTTGAAGCTTGAAGACAGAGCGTATCTATGAAGTAGCAAGGCTGCCATTGTTATCTATCAAGGTATGTGTCAGGGTCTATGCATTCTATCTATGCAAGAGCTTGTTATAGGGCAGTCTCTCAGGGCATCATTAAGCACTAGAGTGTGCTCTATGGTCATTATTGTCATCGAATGCTGCTGCTGCACACTCCAGGCCAGTCTACATGTTTGCGCCTGTTGTGGCTGAAGGCATATCTCACTGCAACACAATGCATTGGGAGCTCATCAAGCAATCTACATCTTGCTTATATACCTTGGAAGGTGGTTGAAGGTCTTGGCATGCTAATACTTGGATGTGTGCTTAGTTATGAGCTACATATCTAATCTATAGATCTGAAATAGAAGCAATTCAGCTATAAACAGTGATAGGACAGCTTATATCTGATCTTGGTTGGAGCTTGAAGCTCTCTGACATGCTTTATGGACCTCATTGGAGCCTAGGAGCACTTTGGAAGACATACGTATCAGTTCTCATGCCTTTGAGCTGAAATTTCTTGAAGGAAGTACTCAGATCTAGAAGTGTAAACAGGTTGGAAACCTATCTCAAAACAGTGGGCAGCAAGCATTAGCTTCCATTGAAGCATTACATAACACTTGGCTGGCATTTATCATATGTATGACATTGGATATGTCTGCTAGAGGTTTATGGATTGAGTTGAGCATTAAGTGATCATGAAAGTTGAAGTCTAAGGCTGGTAATTACTGCAGTGACATTGTTTCAGTGGTTGCAAGCAGTAAATGCAATCTATGACTTGGATTCATGAAGACAGGATACCTATAGTTACCCGAATGCTCATGTATTGAACCTAACACTTCAAAGTGAATGTTTGACATGATTTGAGGCTGTTTTGGAGCTGGATAGACTTTGATTTACTAAGAAGTTGCTGATTGCAATCTGTAAGTAGAAGGTTTGATACTTATACCTGCTATCTATGCACTGACTTGTGCCCCATTGGTTATGCTTGGATTGCTACATGTACTAGCAGATGTCTATGAAGGTTTGAGACATGTATGACATGTATATCACTCAGTTTTGGGCTTGAAACCACTGCTGGTCACTCATAGAATTATAGTTTTCAGACTGCATATATGTACCCTGGCAGTGAGGTTGCAGGAGTTCAAACCAAAGTAAATACATAGCATTTGCACTAACTGTTTTACTCACAGGTTAAGCCACTTGTTTGTGGGCTGTTTTGGGTTGTCAGTGGGCTGAAATACCCTGGTTTTTTACTGCAGTTAATTGCAGAAAACTGTCATAAACAGTTCCGGGCTGAAGTTGAACTGTTAAGAAGATCTTGGTTTGCATGTAGTCAGGCAAGGTCTACAACATGGCAAATGCTGATAGAACTGATAATGTAACCCAGATTGTGGGAGAAAAGCTTGATAGCAACAATTATGCAATATGGAAGTTTCGCATGGAGAACTTTCTGATAGGCAAAGGATACTGGGACTTAGTGATAGGTGTTGAGGCTGAACCTGAAGTTCTAGAAAGGAATCCTACAGCTGATCAAAGACGAGCGCATCGAACTTGGACGGAAAGAGCTCGCAGGGTTTTACATTGGTTTTCATTATGTATCTCGGATGCTATGGTGATGCAGATCATGAACTGTAAATCCCCAACAGATGCATGGAATATATTGGTCAAATACTATGGCACAACCACAAGTGCCAGGAATATACAATTGAAGCAGAAATTCAATAACATGGAGAGGAAGAACAGATCCATACAAGATTATGTCAGAGAGGTTAAGACCATAGCAGATCAGCTGGCATCTGTTGGTTCACAGGTTGAAGATGAGGATATGGTTGCAGTGACCTTAAATGGCTTGGGTCTTGAGTACAAGTACTTTAACACTTCAGTGTTTGTGCGGGCTGAAATGCCTGACTTTAATGAGCTGGTTGCATTATTGATTCATGAAGAGGTGAAGCTTGGCTTAGCTACAGGGTCAAGCAGTTCAAAGAATAAGGATACAGTTTTTTACTCGAATCAATGTGGTCGTGGTAGCTGTGGTAGGGGCTATGGATCTGGCAGAGGAGGCCAGCAGAATGCATCCTATAGTAATAGCAATTAGCCATCATCAAATGCAAGAGGTGGTGGAAACTTTCGAGGTAGGGGGAGATCTAACTCCCGTGGCAGAGGCTCATGGCAGCAGTAGAGTCAGTCAGACAATCCAAATAAAGATAAGGATTGTCATTACTACGGAAAGTATGGGCATATTGCAAAGGACTTCTGGAAGAAGCAAGGAAACTAGAAGGGCAAGCAGCATGGACATTATGCTACGTCCAGTCAGGCAGATGACTCTGGTGATAGACTGTTTGCCATGCAATATGTCAAAGATAAGGCTGCTGAAAAATCATTTGATGATGCAGTGTGGTACATTGACTCAGGGGCGTCAAATCACATGACCCCTCATGGTGATTGATTCACAGATATGGTGGTTGAAAAGCATGGCTATGTATGCACAGGTGATGACACGCAGCATGGCATTGAGCATAAAGGCAAAGTGCCTCTTGTGGTTCATAATGGCAGGAAGAAAAACTTGCATGATGTCTTGCATGTCCCTTCAATTACGAAGAACTTGTTATCTATCGGTCAGATGACGGAGTAGAACTTGCAGGTTAGATTCAATAAGCATGGCTGCTTTATTGAAGAGTTTGGCAATGGCTGCAAGTTGATAGCTCGTGGTCACAAGAATGGCAGAATGTTTACTCTTGATGCTTCTTTGCCAGAGCTCAATTCAGCTATGTTTGCCCATGGTTCTGGCACTGTTAGGGATTTGGAAATATGGCACAAGAGAGTGGGGCATGTCAATTTGCAAAGGCTGCAAATTATGCAAAAGAAATAGCTGGTTATAGGTTTACCGAAGTTCCAATATTCAGATATTGGTCATGTATGCAAGGCTTGCCAATTCAGTAAGCAGTCACGATTGCCGTTTGTCATGCATGTAAGACAGAGTACACTCCCATTGCAGTTAGTGCACTCTAATGTTTGGGGGCCAGCTCATAATGTATCTATGGGAGGTTCCAGATATTATGTATCTTTCATTGACGATACAGTCGATATACCTGGCTTTACATATTGAAAACAAAAGATGAGGTCTTTGCTGTTTTTCAGCAATTTAAAGCACAGGTTGAGAAGGAGTTTGAATGCTACATCTCTTGCTTGAGATCTGATAGTGGTGGGGAGTATCTATCAAATGAATTTGATGATTTCTTGGCTGAAAATGGCATTCATAGGCAGCTCACCTACAGCTACACTCCGTAGCAGAACGGAGTGGCTGAAAGGAAGAATAGGGTTTTGATGGAAGCTACTAGGGCCATGATGAATGAGAAGCATATGCCGCTTTACTATTGGGCAGAGGCTGTTATGACAGCCACATACATTCTGAACAGGACTCCCACTGCAGGTATTCATGAGATGACACCATTTGAGAAGTTGTATGGCTATAAGCCGAATGTAAGTCACATGAAAGTCTTTGGATGTCTTGCTTATGTGCATATTCCAGATGAGAAAAGGAAGAAGCTGGATCCCAAAGCGCATAAGTGTATTTTCATTGGATATTCGCAAGAGAAGAAGGCATACAAATGCTATGATCCCTCTACCAGGGAGACTTTGGTAAGCAGGGATGTTATCTTTGATAAGATGGGCTCTTGGTATGTATCACCAGTTGCAATGCCAACGGATATGCCTTCCACTCATGCCTCTACAGTTGATTTATAGCAGAGCACTGCTATGACAGGACCTCGTAGTCAGACAGTATCTCCATGGACAGGGAGATTGAGGAGCTTGCTGTCCACTGACACCAGTATGTCAGTGAGGGGGAGACATGATGTCTTGGACAGCAAAGGAAAAGAGAAAGTTATTGAGGATGCATCCGGTATGATGACACCTGGCAGAATGACTTCTGGCTATGAGTCTGCTGATACTTTGGATAGTGAACTTGGTATTCCGACTGTCTATACGCCTGGCACAAGGCAGAGCAGGTATATTCCGCCTCATGAGAGAGGGGAATCGAGCAGTGCACCATAGCTTCGACGCTTGTAGAGGGTCAGATACCCTATTGACAGGTTGACATACAGTGGCTACCCTACAAAGCATTATGCTTACATGACAAAAGTGATGGAGATTAAAGAACCAGGTACATATGCTGAAGCAGTGAAAGATGAGAACTGGTGTGTAGCCATGGATGAAGAAATGAATGCCTTTGCTGAAAATAAAACATGGGATTTAGTGCCACTGCCTGAAGGGAAAAAGACCATTGGCTGCAAATAGGTCTACAAAATCAAATGCAAGTCAGATGGTAGTGTGGAGAGATACAAAGCCAGGCTAGTCGCAAAGAGGTATGCCCAACAGTATGGACTTGATTATGAGGAAACATTCAGCCCTATTGCCAAGATGGCAACCATTCGCACTGTGATTGCCTTGGCTGCTGCTAAAGGCTAGAAATTGCAGCAGATGGACGTTAAGAATGCATTTCTTAATGGTGACCTAGCAGAGGATGTCTATATGGTTCAGCCGGAAGGGTATGTTCACCCTGATTTACAACATTATGTATGCAGGCTGAAAAAGGCATTATACGAGCTAAAACAGGCTCCGAGAGCTTGGCATGCTAGGATCAGTAACTACTTGCAGAGATTGGGTTTTGCTATTAGCAGGGCTGATCACAGCCTATTTACAAAGAAGACTGACAGTGGCTTGGTAGTGTTGGTCATATATGTTGATGATTTGATAATCAGTGGTGATGATGACTTGGGCATACAACATGTAATGAAGATGCTGAAATCTAAATTTGACGTGAAAGACCTGGGAGAACTGAAGTATTTCTTGGGCATTGAGGTAGTTCCAGCTGACAATGGGTTATGGCTGATGCAGAAGCACTATGCCATGGAGATGCTGAAGAAGTATGGCATGGCTGAATGCAAACCGCTGGATACACCTCTTGATCAGAATGTCAAGCTAGACATGAACACTGGGGCTGAAGTAGAGGATGTGACTATGTACAGGCAAATGGTTGGCAGCTTGATTTACTTGACCATCACTAGGCCTGACTTGAGCTATGTTGTAGGGCTCATAAGCCAGTTTATGCAGAAGCCTAGAAAGCCGCACTTGGATGCAGTTAGATGCATTATGAGATATGTTAAGTCCACTATAGAGTATGGGTTGTTCTATGTCAGAGATAAGCCCTTGTATTGACTGGATACACGGATGCAGATTGGGCAGGTTGCTCATATGACCGTAGATCTACGAGTGGATATGCATTTGGATATGGTAGCGGCATGATTAGCTGGAGTAGCAAGAAGCAACCTACAGTTGCTTTGTCGAGTACTGAGGCAGAGTACAGGGGTGCTGCATTGGCAGCATGTGAGATTTCATGGCTGCTCAAGCTTATGGCTGATTTGGATATACAGGTAGATGCTCCAGTGAAGTTATTATGTGATAATCTGAGTAGTGTACTCCTGGCTATGAATCCGGTCTATCATGCTAGGAAGAAACACATAGAGGTACACTACCATTTCATTAGAGAGATGGTTCTTGCAGGATGAGTTGATCTTATGCATGTAAAGATAGGTGAACAGGTAGCGGATATCTTTACCAAGTCCTTGGTTAAAGATAAGCTCTATGGTTTTAGACAACTGCTTGGAGTACAAATGCTATCTTGAGCTTGAGGGGGAGTGTTAGAATATCAAGCTCTTTCATGTGTGTTTGACCGGGACACAGCTAGTTTGGCTAGATCCGTTAGGTATATTAAATAAGTCGGTTCTACTTCTGTGTGAATGGTCTTTATGACCTTAGGTTGTATATGCACTAAAGTGTGTGTTGAATGAATAATGAGAAGAATGAGAGAGGAAGCATGTTGCTTCACTCTGAGTTGCTCTCTTTTCTGCATCCATGAGAGTTAATAATAGCCACTCTGGAGATCAATGCGACTAAAGATACTTAGTTAGATTAGATTATACAATGTATTAAAGTACTATTCTTTCAATCCTTTTTAATGTAAAGGCTATTATCAATGTGACACTTTGAAATTGGATCTACACTTTGTGTCGATGTATATATTGTATGCATTTTGATATTGATGTTTCTTTTTTACTACAAAAGTGTTAATATCTCTTAATGCCATAGTTGATTCATATGGTATATTGGAGATTATTGGTCAGACTTAAAAATACTTATTGTTTAGGGTTTTACACATCTTTACAACTATTATTGCCTAGGTCATAATTGAAAGAAGAACAAGCATTCTCTCAAAGAAGTACTTGAGAGAAAAGAAGAAGAAGGAGAAAATTGGATTACTGATACATATCTTTGCTCATCTTGAGTACATATGCATCCAAATATGAAGGGAGCTTTCAAGGTGAAAGCATTTGCAATTGTAGATGTATGAAAGAACTGAAAGGGTAAAATTACATATGTATCAAAGGAATGAAAGGGTAAAATTTTAGCTCTCAGAAAAAGGAACAATAGCTCTTAGCTTGTAATAGAGGCATTATTATAACATGTATTCATTCACAAACAAATACATGTTACATACATTGTAACCATTCAATAAAACAATGCAAACAATAAGTCTTTGCAACACCTTGAGAATGAGAAATTTCATGTTATCTATGCTCCTTTACCACATCAAAATCGATCAATTGCTTTTTAAGGGGCATATGGCTAAGTAGCTTGCAGAGGACCTTATTTTTTCTATGGTTCCAAGCACATACTTCCCAAGGGGAGTGAACTATGGAACCCTTGAGTCTATGCATGTACCAAATTTCAATAGCATAGAATGGCTATTGTGTAGTAGTGATATTTTGTACATGGATAGTTCAAGAACTTTAGTTGATATATTGACCTCTTTGAAGCCAAGCACTCGCTCAAATAATGTGCACCTAGGTTGATTTGTACCAATTGCGACTTCTATGCATATGTTCAAGGAATGTGAGAGGTTGAGATGTACTAAAAGCACATGCGTTATAAAAAGTGCATCAAAGGACTACATAACAAGAATTCTAGGCCATAGTTGGACGTCAAAAATTGATCACACCCCTTCACAATATAGTATCAAGTCACAATAATAGACATGGCTTTTAGGTAATATTTCACAACATTAATTGATTATATTCTTATTTTAAGATGCTTGATTAACTCTCCTTTCCACTTGCAAGGACTCTGTTGCACAATTAACTTTATACTTAGTGTTCAAGTATCACATATGGAGGATGCTTAAGGGTTATCTCATTATTTCATTTCACACATTCTCTCTTTACTCTTCACATCCACAACACCCCTCCTACTACCTGTTGCAATGGATACTTGCATGCACTTTGATGAGTGGACCCATGAGACTCACTTTCAAGCCAGGGTGATAAGATTTGTGAGCTTTTCTTAAATATCTTCAACCTAGAATGTGCATGCTCACTATTTGGATCCTCCCCTTTATATTCTAGAAGATTTTGTGAATATCGTTCCCACTTGCACATATTCGATGGAGGGATCCAACATGACTTGGATACCTTTGGAACAACTCGTGTACTTTAAGATGGGAAGAGCCACCAAAAAGTAACGTGTTTTACCCACATGGATCCTTCACACAAAGGATGCATCCTTCACATGGAGAGTACACTAGGTACAACACCTTTGGAGCTCATGGAGTATGGCTATGAATTAACAATCTATCTCCTGCGGTCACCTTTGGACTACATCCCCTCAAGAATTCCCACTCCTTAGTAGAGACCTCTACCCCTTCATGAGAAAAGCTATGATCAAAGCTCCATGTAACCATCGCATAGACATAAACCATGCATCTCCTCCATGCCCTTAGGATATGAGTCGGTCAATAGTGTGTACACTGCGTTGAAATTCCAATCACACTTCTTCCTGATATTTTTTTACATGCTCGTACCTAGAGAGCCACTTCTCCATGGATGCATGATGCAACATACAAAAATGATTCACTTTCTTCTCCATTGCAGCATCCGTCTTATCTACCTCCTTCAAATCCATTTGTGCCCCTGTAGTGTCTCTCTTTCATGTGATGTGGTCCCATAATAAGCTACCCACATTCTTGAAAATATGCATGGGATCCAACAAATTGTTGATCTATAAGTAGGCCCAGTATGGCCAACTCATAGAAAATCAAGGACCATCGCATTCCGTTTGGATGTGACTCCTTGTGGACCATTTTTAACTCGTACTAGCTTTGAGCATTCATTCATGCTGAAGCTCGTCCAAGAAAACCTTCCCTCTATTCAAGACCCTTCGGCAAGAAAGGGACATGTCCTTGATATACCATCTTCTTCATGGTTCATGACCTTCGAGAGTCTAATTGTGGCCCACACAATGGACATGCATGATAACTTGAGATAACCAAACCTGTCATAACACCCCTATTTAGTCAACGCAAACTTGAACAAGCTATGTTAGATATCACCAACAAGAACAGAAGCCCACTTACCTGAGCACTCCCTCAGTCCCAGAAAGTCATGCATGGTCCATATGAGAATGGCTCATATATTGGCAGACCATCAACCATCATGCTTGCTCATGTCTTCCACAGTGACCCCCTCCTCCCACAAAATCTTGAGCTCATTAACTAATGGACAGAGGTAGACATCCATGTTCTTGACTTTGTAGCACCCAGAAACGAGCAAGCTAAGGATCAGGTGTCCTCTATTTGTAGAAAACCATGGTAGGATGTTGTAGTTAACAAGGACTATAGGCCACATACTATAAGAAGTTTAGTGGAGACCAAATGGATTCACACCATCCATAGCAAGACCAAGCCAAAGGTTCCATGGCTCTCCTGTAAAGCCTAGAAAGGTGGAGTCAATGTGGCTCCATGCACATGAATATGTTGATATTCATTGGACTCCATCTGTGGATCTATTCTGCGTGTGCCATGTTGTCAAGCTCGCCATGCCCACCAACGTATGAAATATGTGACATATATGCGGTATAAGTGGAAAGTGTCTAAGATTTTTTGAAGGGATGGTTTGCATTACAATGTCGGATCTAGAGTATGGCAGAAGCTATGGTGGATAGAAGATGAAGGTTAGATTCATGTTAACATAGACAATGAGTAGATAAGTGTTACACAAGTGAAGGTGGTTCCAAGATGGAAGCTTGGACTCGTAAACACAATCTTGTGTGGTGGACTGACAATGACACTAAGTGAAAGAGGAAATCATCATGATATATTGAATTAAAAATGAGAGCAAGTGCAATGTTTTATAGGAATAGAGACTAGGCTATACTTTCCACCACTATGCGCATATGGAATTTTGCATCCTGAGCCCACATTGCTCCATACAAAGAGGCTAAGTTGGGTGTGATTTCCAATATCTCAATACCCCTCCTCAATCACAACCAAAGAAGTACAAAGTGTGTAGAGGCTGTGGAAATGTTGGATCTAGAGCATGGCAAAGAGCCAAAGAAGTACAAAGTGTGTAGAGGCTGTGAAAATGTTGGATCTACAAGTGAAACTATGAAGACATAGAGTTGGAGATAGAATGTCACACAAGTGAATTAGGTTCCAAGATTGAGACTTGGACTCATAAACACAATCTTGTGTGGTTGGACAATGACTCAATCAGACACTTAATTGAAAGGACAAGAGTACCATCATATTATATTACTCATCTTGCAAGTATAATGCTTTATAGTAGTTGGATTGTTCCACTCTCCTCATTGTGCATATGGGATTGAGGACATCTCTTCCTAGAGCATACATCATTTATCATTTCTCAACACCCCCCTCAAATGATGAGTTCCTAAACTTGCTGGCTATTGCCCCCACTACATGGTGACATGGCCCAGGAGATTAGCTCATAGGCAGCGTAGTCATGTTAAAGCTTGAAACTTTACATATTTGGCAAGGGTTTTTACAAAGCAAATCCACTAAGGGAAACATAGAGATCCACTACGGGAAAAACATATGAAAGATACAATGAAAAATTCTTAAGAACAATCTGTCAGAGTTGTTGATGGTAGCAGAAGCATCTTCTTCTTCTTCTTCTCTTTCATTCATGAACTGATTATGGTGGTTACCATTCTACATCTGTTGCACTCTTTTACAATGGAAGCATTCACTGGCTATATGGCCAGTCTTACCACAATAATGACACAACGAGAAGAAACAGTGAAAATGTCAAACTTTGAAGCTTTGGCTATGGTTGCCCACCACATAGATGATAGTTAGGGTTTCATAGATTGTGATAGAGAGAGAGAGAGAGAGAGAGAGAGAGAATTTTGGGAAGCCCTTTCAACCTGAGATTTCCAAATTGGGGATCTTCAAATTCCCTACAAAGATTTGGAGAATTGCGCCTTGTGCTAGATGCTGGATCGGATCAAATCCCTGCCTGCGAATTTTACACCAGTTTCATGTATTTTTGCAATGTCGGGTCCTACTACAGGGCACAATATTGACCTCTAACATGATGAGGAGGAGCATCTCAAGCTGGGGAAAAACTCTCTTGAAGAGAGCAGGGGCAAAGATGCCTTAGTTTGCTCACAGTACCTCCTCCAAGGTCAATAGGTATGATAGTCTACTGGCACAATCTCAGGACAGTAAGCAATAATTTGTGCAATGCTAGGCAGCAAAGAACCCAATGTCCTACTATAAAGTGACATAGAAATCCTTCTTGAGTCAAAGAAAACTTCTTTAGAAGGATGCTTGAAGAGATTTGGCTTATGGAGGAAGATCCAAGAGCTCAAGCAAGAGTAGGTATAGTCTAGCTATGGTAGACATGAAGGTTAGGATGAAGTTAAAGTTGAAAATGAAGTCATGATCTGGATTAAATTGAACAGAGATGACCATAGGTGAAGAGAGACTAGAAAAGCAGTGTATGGAGCTATGCCATGCTTAGTTGGAGCTCTGATACCATGTAGAAATGTTGGATCTAGAGCATGGCAGGAGCTATGGTGGTTGGAAGGTGAAGAGTGAACTCATGAAAACATAGAGTTGGAGACAAAGTGTCACACAAGTGAATTAGGTTCCAAGATTGAGACTTGGACTCATAAACACAATCTTGTGTGGTCGGACATCAGACACTTAACTAAAAGGACAAGAGTACCATCATGTTACATTACTCATCTTGCAAGTACCATGATTTATAGTAGTTGGGTTGTTCCACTCTCCTCACTGTGCATATGGGATTCATGGCATCTCTTCCTAGAGCATACATCATTTGTCATTTCTCAATAGAGGTTTTAGTGAGCAACCACCTGCAAAGTGTGGGCACACCACAAACATGGTAAACACCAGAGGTTGTCGTAGAAAAGGCTAAGTGTGGGTACCAAAGACATGGTGGACATCCAAAGGCTGTAACAGGGGCCTCACAAAGTGCACAGAGACTATAGTACAAGGTTGCATGAGGAGTTTACAAGCTTATGTTAGAAGCATTAGAGCTAGGTAATACAAGGCTAAAAAAGTCTATCAGAATAGAAGGACTGATGAGGCTTTTCCTTCTCTTGGTGGTCTTCTTCTTCTTCTTCTTCTTTTGCTCCATAGTCCTCTTCTTCTTTAACAACAACTAGATAGGCCTTTTGAGACCTCTTCCTAGTATGACAGAATTTCTCTCTGTGCTCGATCTTTTTGCAAAAGTCACATACCAGCTGATATTTATTGCCTTTGTACATGTTAGAACATATAACATTTGTTCACCTTTAGAGGTTCTCGGTTCTTCTTTGGATTTTATCTTCTTTTCTTTTTCTAGCTGTGAGACCTTAATGTCAACTAGTTTAGGACTAGACATGTTGATTAATGTAGTTTACACATTATTATAGTCAAGAGGTAGGCTTTTTAACAACACACCAATACAAATATCTTCATCCATCTTGAGATCAATTCTTGCAAGCTGAGTTAAGAGACTTTCCATGTAGTTTAAATGAGTTGTAAGAGATGTGTTTGATTTCATATCTAGCCTGAAAAATTCAATCAGCAATCCATACTTAGATGACTTTGATTGTGCACCAAACAAAGTATCTAATCTCTTCCATGTATCATTAGAGGTTTCACAAGTATCCACATGGTGTGGATGTGGTTGTCATCCAATTCTAGCTTCATGATGGCGTGTGCTTTGTCATCGTTCTTTTGACAAGTAGCTGCAAGGTTCACATCCCAAGGCTTCTTCTCTTTGCCATTTTTAATGGCCCAAAGACCCTTCTTCATCATCAAGATGATCTTGATGCGGGTTTTCCATGTGTGATTCCTGACCCCTTTGAAGCAAACAGTTGGAGAGTCTTTGCCCATGTTGGAGCAGCAAATTAGCACTAAAACTCTCATATTTGAGTAGCAAAAGATTTATTTGTGTCAAGAGACACAAGGAATGTAGTGTCAAATAACACTTGATAAGTATCAATAGATACTATGCTTTCAAGCACTTGATGTTGAGAGTTTGATGCTTGGAATCTCCCCTCCTTGTTGATTTTGATAGGAAATGCTTGCTGGAAACTTCAATTATCAGTGGATTAGAGTGACATAGGTTTGGTTTGAGTGGGAAGAGAGAGAAAATGAAGTAAAGTTGAAGCTTCAAGTGAGTTGGCTATAGAGTTTTAGGGTTTGCAAGATAGGGGCCTGGTTTTTCTCTTTGTGTGTGCTACGTACTCAATCATTTCCATAACTTTTTTTATGGAAATGAAGCTTAGATAATGGGATTCCAAAGCCCTATGATTGTGGTCAATATCACATTCCATGGAGAGAGATCAGGGCGTACGATCAGCACGGGCATAGTTATGAACGACGTGACAAAATTTAAGCAATGTTGAAGCATATGATGGCCAATGTTGCACTCTGAGGTGCTAGGAACTAGAGGAACAGCTCCTCAGAAGGAAGCACTAAGAAATATGGCCTTTAGAGTGAGATATGAAGGCTCTAAGTGGATAGGGCTAGCTATGGTTGCCAAATAGTGGATATGAGATTTAGGTGAAGAATGGGAGTCATACACTCAAACTAAGCTAGATTGAGATGAAGAGGAACCAAGAGAAGTGGAAGGAGAGCTGGGCCATGATAATTGAGCTCTGATACCGTGTTACAATGTTGGATCTAGAGCATGCAGAAGCTATGGTGGGTAGAAGATGAAGGTTAAATTCATGTTGACATAGACAATGAGTAGACAGTTGTTACACAAGTGAACTAGGTTCCAAGATGGAAGCTTGGACTCATAAACACAAACTTGTGTAGTGGACTGACAATGACACTAACTGAAAGAGGAAAGAATCATGATATATTGCATTAAAAAGGAGAGCAAGTACAATGTTTTATAAGAATATACTAGGTTGTACTTTCCACCACTGTGCATATGGGATTCTACATCTTGAGCTCACACTGCTTCATACAAAGAGGCTAAGCTGGGTGTGATTGCCACTATCTCAACAGTTTGCCCTTGAAAATCCTATCGACACCTATGAGCACCACACTTTGGACATGTCTCCATAGTCTAGTAATCTCCTTGAAATAGCACACAATCGTTGACACATGCATGGATGCTATTGTAGTCCATGCCAAGCTTTGTAACACCAATCATGCATCATCACACAGTAATATATGATACTGTAGCAACCTAAAAAGAAATCAAAAGATGCCTTGAAAAAGCACAATAATTTTTTTAATAATAGATTCAAACAAATCAACGGATCCTAGAATGTACCTAAACAACTCAATCACACTTGCATCACTCCACCCCTACTTTGCATGCACACTTAGGAGTGCAAGCAGTGTCTTCAGGTGAGATACTCAGCACCCATCATATAATGTTGTGGACACTTCCTCTCTCAGTGGGTCAGATGACTCAGCATCCACGGGCATCAATGCATTGATCATTGGCTCCATTTCAGGCTCCAAGATTGAAGGAAGGTCTGAAAGGCCGACAGTCTCGTCTAGTATTGAGGGTGTAGACTGAGTCATGCCCTCCAATTGGTGTATTGACTCAAGCACTCCATTCATCACACACCCACAAACTCTTCTAACTCGCCACAATAGGTGCATTCCTTGGGATGAGGCGTCGGTACATCTAATATTTTTGTATATGATAATCAATTACTTTGCAAATGTAAAGCATGATGGATACACACTTTTCTTACCATTCTCTCAAAATCTAAGATCGTGTGATCAATGATCTCCGATTGAAACTCGCAGAAGTGTTGTACATATTCTATGGACAAGCAATGCTTTCATCTAATTGTTAGCTTGCATTGAGTGCAAGGAGACAGGACACGCTGATTAAGATACACCTCACAATCTTGGACATCACGACCATCATCGTTCTCCATTTGGTCTATGGTATGGCAAACAACAGGTTATAGTTTCCCTCATCGATTATCTTCTTTCATTTTAATCTCTACTCCTCTTTTTCTCCCTCCCTTTATTTATTTGCCTCCCTCAATCTCTCTCTATTCGTTCCTTTTCTCTCCATGTCTCTCTGTATTTATCCATCCCCCTCTTTTTCTCTCTCTCCGCCCCTCTTTCTCTCTCTCTTTTCCCTTTCTTTATTTGCCTCCTTCATCCTTCTTTATTTCTCTTCCCACCTTTCAAATTCTCTTTCTCTTTCTCTTTTTTTTATTTGCATTTCTTCATCCTTTGTTTCTCTCTCTCCCCTCTCTCTCTCTCTCAATGTTTCTTTCTCTCCCCCATCTTCCCTCCCACTCTCACTTCTTCTCACTTTTCCTTTCCCTCCCTTCTTTTCTCTATGTATTTCTCTCTTTTCCTCTCCATTCGCACTCAATGCATCTCTTTACAATCAAAATCAAAGATAGAAAATAGAAAACTTATCAAACAAGATATTGAAAGACCCTATCTACCCAACCCTCTTTGTGCCTCTCTTCCCTCTCTCCCTTTATTTTTCTATCAGTAGGTTCTCTCTAATTCTCTCATTGATTTCGTTTTTCTCTCTCCTCTCTCGCTCTCTATTTGTTATTATCTCTATCTCTCTTTTTCTCCCCCTCTCTTTCTAGCTCTCTCTTTTTTTTTCACTCTCCTTCCTCTCTTTACCTCACCCTTTTATCTACCTCTTCCTTCACTCTCCATTTATTTTTCTCTCCCCCCTCTCTTTCTTTCTCTCTTTCTCTTTCTTTCTTGACTCTCTCTTTGTTTCTCCCCCCCATTGTTTTTCTCACTCATTCTCCTCTCTCCCTCCCTTTCTCTCTCTCTTTCTCTCTTCCTCTCTTTCTTTGTTACCTTTCCTCTTTTTCTCTCTCTTGTTCTCTATTCCTCTTCCTTCCTTTTTCTCCCTCTCTCCTTTCCTCTCTTTCTCTCTCTCTCTCTCAATGCATCTCATTACAAAGAAAAACAAAGAAAAGAAAAGATGGAAACACAAGAACAAAGCAAGAAGAGACAATGTACCTACCACAAAGACCAAGGATGGATTCTTTGCCTCCTCTTCGTGACATCCCTTTTCCTCCCTTGTGCACTTCTCTCTCTTCTTTGCATACGGCAGTGATGGCATCAATAGTGGTGAGAAGCTCTCATTCTCTCTCTTTCCCTCTTCCTCTCTATCTCCTGACAATCTCTCGCTCTCTCTTGAAAATCTTTGCAGCAAATGCCACACTTGGATTTTTTATGCTTTTTTTTCTCATACTGGCATCACTATTTGTGGAAAACCACAATTGCAGCATGAAAATTTTGCACAAGAGGGAGATAGGAGCTCAAAGTACAAGAACAAAATCTTGTTTACTAAGTTGCTCAAGGTACAACTTGGGTACTCTCTATCTCAACTTTAATAGTGATCCATAGGTTGTTTACATAGCCTTTGCCTGGCTAGGGTTAGGGTTTCCCCTATCCTTCAAGCTATTCACACCCATCTGCCCTCATACACCCTTGCTTACGATGGGTTTCAATGCCTATCTTCTAACACCCCCCCTCAATGCCAAGGTGGCATTGGATTACAAAGCATGTAAAATTTCCCCCTCTCAAACAAATGGGATACCTTTATAGATTAGGCTACAAGAGTGTTTATAGGTAGATGGTTTTAAGGACTAAAAAGAGTTGATCATCAGATGGATTAGAGGCATGGTTGACCACTAGTTCTTTGGGCACTTCAGGAATGTTGGGGCATTTACTAGTGATATGTCCTATCTTCTTACATTTGTTACATTTCATTTTTTCAAGATACTTCTTCCAACAATTGTTTACAATATGCCCTTGTTTCTTACAAAAGGAACATTTAGTGAGAACTGTATATACCAAAACTTGATCACGGGAAGTTGAAGATGCCTGACTGGTGTTGTCTTCTTCGTGTTTCCTCTTTTCTTCATCCAAAGAGTATTGGATGGTACTTGCCAAGGTAGGATTTCGAATGTTTGTAAGAGTGGTTACAAGGGTAGGAAACTCCTTTTTTACAGTTTTTAGGAGAATAGCAATAGCATCCTCTTCATGGATTGGAGCTTGTACTGAGGCAAGCTGTGCCGTGAGACCCTTCATGTGAGAGATGAATTTTCCCAAGTCTTCTCTTGATTTATATTCCAAGCTAAAGAGTTCAATTTTAAAAAAGATTTTAGTATTTTTACCAATGGATCCATAGAGCTTTTCAAGCTCATCCCATTTTTCTTTTGTAGTATTTAGTTAATCAACATGATGAATCAAGGACTCATCTAAGTGTAGCATGATGATTGCTTGGGCACGTTGGTCATCCTCTACATCAACCATATTTGCAAAGTTTACAGCTCTAGTGCCTTGAATGAGAGGCCAATACCCTGTCTCCATCATCTTGTACTTGATAAGTACCTGCCATGGGTGGAAATCTTTGCCATCAAATTTGCAAATTTTAGGGCTAACATCAACATAGGTTGTGGCCATTGGGAAGGTCTTACCACTTGCTAAGACAAAGGCAATGTCTAGTCCCTTACAAACTTGCCAATGAATGTGGAAGCAAATCAAGGACACTCTTACAAACAATTGATATTCAAAATTGCAATGAAGAGAAAGGCTGAAAATCATACATATGTAGTACTTCAAAATATGACTTTGGTGGTCCTTTCTTATGTGCAATCTTCTTCCGAGGTTTAATGGTCTTTTTAGGCTTCAATGATGTGAACCTAGACTGGACTTCTAGCTCCTCCTTGTGATATAGTTTAGTAGATGAACCTTGTGTTGGACAAGGACGGTCTATGATCTCAATGCTTGTTACTGATGATTCTGAGGAGAGTATAGTGAAACTCATCTTACTCATTTCATTGACCAAGGTATTTGAAAGAAACCACACATGATATGCAGCAAGCAACACAAGTTTAGGATAGGATGGTCTATGTGTTTATAGTTGTACACATAGCCTTACAAAATGAAGTAGAGCACTTAATAGTTTTAATTTTCTGATGAAAAAACTCAGATTGATTAAATACCAGCAGCAAAATGATTGAACAATATGCTTTAGTGATTAAAAGCACACATCTCTTAATTTATGCTTCTAAAGATAGGAGACGTTAGTCTTGATGAGCTTGGTGATGCCCTACCAAGTGAAAGAGCCTCTGAAATGGAGTTTGAAATTAGTAACTGACTCTGGAAGAGATAACTCAGTGATTAAAATCACTGTTAGTGATAGCAAAAAGATGAAAAGAAAAAACCAAGAAGATCAAGCTTTCAAGCTTGTGGCTATGGATGCCATGAAACCCACAGTTAGGGTTTGACTCTGTGTGGGAGCAAGAGAAGAAGAATTTCAGGGAACCCTCTTGGGTGGAGATAGCCCACTTGGGGGGCTATCCAAGCCCCACAGTCGCCGCCATCATTGCACCTGCTACAGGCCGCGTTGCTATAAGAACTACCCGCATGTTCAGAATTGTGCCAATGTGAAAATTTCCTCAATGTCATCTTCCACATTGCCCAATGTTGCTCTTTGATGTGCCACAACTAGTCGCCTTGTGTCAGGGAAGAAGTTCTTAGTTGAATCTAGGAGCTGAAATGCTCTCCTTTGGCTTCCCTAGGTCCTCCAAGGTCAGGGGGTCAAGCTGGCTATGGAGTTTGAAGGTCCAAGATGAGAGAAATGAAGATTTTCTTGTGCACTTAGTCAGGCTGAGGTTTGAGAAAGTTGAAAGGATCAGAGGAGGCTCTAATACCATGTAGAAAACCAAAGCTGCAGCAAGAAAAGTGTGCACAAGGGGGAGATAGCAGCTCAAAGTACAAGAACAAAATCTTATTTGCTAAGTTGCTCAAGGTACAACTTGGGTACAATCTATTTCAACTTTGATAGTGACCCATAGGCTATTTATATAGCCTCTGCCTTGCTAGGGTTAGGGTTTCCCCTGTCCTTCAAGCTATTCACACCCATCTGCCCTCATACACCCTTGCTTATGGTGGGTTCCTATGCCTATCTTCTAATGTATTCACACCCATCTATCCTTATACACCCTTGCTTACGGTGGGTTCCTATGCCTATCTTCTAACATTAGAAGATAGGCATAGGAACCCACCGTAAGCAAGGGTGTATGAGGGCAAATGGGTGTGAATAGCCTGAAGGACACGGGAAACCCTAACCCTAGCCACACAGAGGCTATATGAACAGACTATCTTCTAACACTATTTGCATCGCAAACAGCATTGCAAATAGCAATGCCACTATATTACATCGTAAACCACCGTCACTATTTGCCCATTCCCTTGTAGTGATTCTCACGCCTCCTCCCATCACAATTTCTCAATGACCTCCTCCCCTCAATTATGATGTTTTTTTCTTTCTTTGTATTTCATTTTAATTTTCCATCTAAAACTCTACCCTTTGAATCTTACAATCCCCTCTCAAATATCTAATTTGCATCTACCTCATAGAAATGACAATTATAGTTGCAAGAACTAAAAACAAGGATTCTCGTAACTATAAACAATTCTACAACACTCAATTTGCAACACAACCATGTCCAAGTATTCCATTGCTCTTGAAGAATTGTAAATTGTCCAAGCACAAAGTTGTACAGAAGGATTAACCATTTTAAGTAAGGTCCTCATTCAATCCTACATCTGAATACTCCATGGGGTGTTACTTACTTGAGTCTTCCAATATAAGCCACCTCATAGAAATCCACCTCTCTATATTCTACAATTTTCCATCAGCTTTAAGATTCTGTCAAGCATGATGCATAACACTCAAGCTATTGTTGTTATTATCTATCGCAATTACTTTGCAACTTCTTATTCTTGTCATGTGGGAAAGTCAAAAATCTAATTGCCAATTGTCCTTCCTTCAATATCAGTCATTGGTGATAGGTATAGAATGACTTAGAGGACCAAGACCATCTTTAACACTCCTAAAGTTATAATATTGCATCTACCTATAGCATTAGGATCATCCCACCATCCTTCTTTTCTTGCCAGACTACAAAGATGCATCCTTTAAAGGCAACAACTACTCATCTGCATGAAATTCATTTGAAAATATGGTAACAATGTGTCAAATGTATACAATTGTTGAAAAAGTTTTGTAATTATCAGTCAGATACTAGGGGTCATCATTCTCCCCCCCTTAAATGCAAAGTGTTCTCATGAATATAGCTATATCACAAATATCATGAACATCCAGCATCACGAGAACACAGCTACTACCACGAGCACCACTATGCAACTTTAAAAAGAAAATCTACTCTCCCCCATTTAATCGCGAAGCGTTCTTGTACGCACAAATACAAGATCTACAAAACTGCACATAGAAAACTAGTAGACATTGAAAAGTTAGAAAATTATGTACTAGTGTCTTAGTATGAATTAAAAATGACAAATGTTTTGGTTAAGTTGTGTAAAAACTTATGCAAACTAGAATTTCCCATACTCACGCTTCCCACTTGAGTGCATAACATAGCTACATCCAATATGCATGGAGCATACCAAAAAAGAAGTGTTCTAGAGTCACAAAGCAACAATAATCTCTTGGGGAGGCAACAAATTTCATGCTACTTTCCTACTATAAATATTTTTTTTGAAATAGCATCATTGATCAGATCAATGCCTATCAAAGAACTCACACAAGGCAAGCTAATACTACAATACCAAAAATAGGACTCCTAGGGTTTAATTGCTCATCCTCCATGTTCTACTAGGACAACCAATCAATGATTCCAAACTCCCATCTTTTCGTTTTTTTTTTTAAATACTTTTTTGTCATAACCTATTAGGTCAAAAGTATATATATTTATTCTCCTTCCCAAAAGGTCCCACCCCAAAGAGGTGTAAGGCATCAGACACAGATGAAGGAAATCCCTATAGCCTACCAGGACCTCAAAGGTGATGGTTATCTTATTTTGTTTTTGTTTTCCTTAGTCTATATGGTTTTTTTTTTTCTTCTTGCTAGAAGCATAAATAGATATTCTCTCTCGTATTTAATTTGTTTTTATTTAGTTTTGAGTTTCATGACTTATAGGAATGATTAAAAGGCTAAGAATTCATCACTATATTGAATTTTCAAACATTTTAGCTCCACAGCTTTGCTCAAGGAATCTAATCTAGCACATGATATCATGCACCTTGCCTAGGCAAATGAAAAGACAAAGATTCCCATAAGTGCAGTATCTCTCATCCATGCTACTTCTAGTCAAAATTTCATGGAGAGAACCTTGTGACTTAGCTATCCTACATCGCTACTATGTAGGCGACAAAGAGATGGGAGTAAAGTCTATTAGATTCCCAATCAGTCACCACATATAGTGAAATTCACCAGTCATGCGCACACACCATTCCATGAGATCACCATGTGGGAAATCTCTCATATATTCTTTACTCATAAGGTCTAGATTCTTCCACTTAAATTTTCTTTCTTTTCTTACTCTAAATCTTTTCAATGAGCAAGATTTATATTTCCTTGCTTTTCTTTATAAAAATGTATAATACTCTGGGTTGAGTGTGAAACAACTTGTATATGTACATGGATATTACAACTCTAAGAATTATTGATATAAGCATGTACTAGCTTTCAAATCAAAATGATAATCAAATCCACATAAAAATCATACACTGACCACTACACCATTAATGGGTTAGATAAATAAATAATGAAACTCCCTTGAACATAATAATTTTCATATGCTCATGTCATAATCTCGATTAGCCATTCAACCCCAATCCTTTGCACTAACTATGTGTTATAGCATTACATATCTCCACCTTATTTTGATTCTCCCACATATAACCATCCATTGAGCTAAGCTTAAGTAGCACTAACTCATAGCACTGAAAGGATTGCCCTAACCATGCGTGCAACTAACTATTTAACTATGTGAAAATTGATCTACCGAAGTACAGTTTGTGAAAAACTTAAAAAATCAAATCACAAATAAATCTTGATGGATGTATGTTTTTTTCATTTTCTAAAAAAAAATTATTTTGTATTTTTTCATTTTCAAAAAAAAGTGGTACATTATAATGAACACAAAAGAATCTAAGAAAACAAAAATATCCACACTCTTTAAATTCTTCCAACACAAATAATAAGTTCAGTCCAAAATCATCTACACTATCAAAATCAAACCTATCAACTAAACTACTCGATAGAGTATGCTCCTAAATAGTTTCTAGCATAGGCACATTAGAGGTCATAGACCCACTATCAGGGGCATCACTAAAAACCTCATCATTGTATCATGGAGTAGAGCCACAATTGCATCATCATAATAGGGCATGGGTGCCAGTGGCAAACACCCTAAAGAGTAGCCCTTAGTCACATCCGTATACCAACAAATATAATCCCAACAGGGACAAGTATCATCTACTTGAAGATCAAGATATGATGGAGTCAGGCGATAGACAATAGCTTGATATCTAGAAAATTACTGCTACTCTCTACCCCCTAGATTGAGTAATGTCACGCTTGAGTGAAAATACACTATCATAATCATAACATTAATACGTATAACCAATAGCATCTTGCATGGTAGTGGTATCATAACCATTGAACATAAGTGTGACATTTCCAACACAAAAGTTGTGCATGCACATAAAGGTGACATTGACATGGTCTACAACCAAATAATGAATGATACTACAAATAAAAATTTACCACAAAAGAAGAACCACAACAAGCCTCTCCCCTTGGTTCATATAAGAACCTATCATGAGTTTGAAAATACAGAATACTATAAGGTCTATCAGAACTATCAACATCAAGATGAGAGTAAAGTGTCAAGATTGTGGGAGAGAAGGAAGGAGTCTCACTTGTAGCTTTCTTGCTTGCACAATGGGGGAATACACACAGAGGTGGAGGTTGAAAACAGTTTTCCTCTTCTTAGTTGTGTAAGCCAAAAGAACTCTCATACAAAGAAATAGAAGAACCCTATATATGGGTCTCAAACCAAAGACAACTAACTAAGGTGGCATACTAACTGAGCCACGAACTAGAGTAGATAAGGATAGCTGTCATCTAGCTATTATTCATGGGCGGTGTACCAACCGCATCTACAACTGACAAGTCGGTGACATAAATGCACAACGGTCACCCTGGCATATCACGAGTGGAGCTCGATATCTCAACACTCCCCCTCGAGCTCAATCCCAATTCCTGCACACCAAGCAGGTCTCTGAACTTGCGCAGCTTCTCTGTGCCCAATGCCTTCGTAAATATGTCAGCTACCTGATCCTCTGTGCTGACATAAACTAGATCAATAAGACCTAATAAAACCCTCTCTCGCACATAGTGATAATGCACCTCAATGTGCTTTGTTCTAGCATGATAGACTGGGTTATTTGCCAAGTGTATACTGCTCATGTTGTCACAATAAATGACAACTGGCCCATCTGTAGGCTGATGCATATCATAAAGTAGCTTATGCAACCAAGCTACCTCACATGCAGCCATTGCTGCACCCCTGTACTCAGCCTCTGTGCTCGACAAGGCAACTGTAGGCTGTTTCTTGCTGCTCCAAGTGACTGCAGCACTCCCAAAAGAGAACACATATCCACTGGTAGATCGTCTATCAAAAATACTACCAGCCCAATCAGCATCAGTGTATCCATGCAGCTGTATCTGAACCCCAGTCTCATAAAATAGTCCATACTGCAATGTGGACTTCACATACCTTAGTATGCATCTAGCCGCATCCAAATGCGGTTTCCTTGGAGCCTGCATAAACTGACTTACCAGTCCAACAGCATAGCTCAAATCTAGCATGGTAATAGTCATATAAATCAAGCTTCCTACTATGCATCTGTACATAGTAGGGTCTTCCAGAAGCTCACCTGCATCTGCGCTCAACTTCACATTCTGCTCCAAAGGAACTGAAATAGGCTTACAGCCTGTCATCCCATATTTGGACAGCATGTCCAATCCATACTGCCTCTGCAAGAGCTGTATCCCACTTGGTGATCTAATCACCTCAATGCCCAAGAAATAACGCAGCTCTCCCAAATCCTTCATCTCAAACTTCTGCTTCAATAGCATTTTCACATGAAGGATATCTTCATCACTATCACCTGTCATAATCAAATCATCAACATAAATGACAAGTAGCATAATACCTTTCTCTGTTTTTCTCACATAAAGTGAGAAATCTGCCTTGGAAATCTGAAAGCCAATAGTGACAAGATACTGTCCTATCTTGTCAGACCATGCTCTAGGTGCTTGCTTCAATCCATACAAGGATTTCTTCAACCTGCAAACAAATTCAGGATGAACAGCATGCACATAACCTGGTGGCTGCTCCATATAGACCGCTTCTTGCAAATCACCATGCAAGAAGGCATTATTTACATCCATCTGATGTAAAGACCGTCCCTTTGATGCAGCCATAGCAATGACTGCTCTTACGGTTGCCATCCTTGCAATCGGACTGAATGTTCTTCATAGTCAATGCCATATGTTTGTGCATACCCCTTGACTACTAATCTTGCCTTGTATCTGTTCACAGAACCATCTGCATTGTACTTCACCTTATAAACCCACTTACAGCCAATTGCATTCTTACCTTTAGGCAAAGGTACCAATTCCCATATAGCATTTTCTTCCAAGGCATCCATTTCTTCATCCATGGCTTTCTCCCATTTTTCTTTTCCCATGGCTTGCTCAAAAGAAGTGGGTTCTGGTTCCTGTATCACTTTGACCATATATGCATAGTGAATGGCTGTAAATCCATCATATTTCAGCCTATCCACAGGATACCTAGCTCTCATAGACCTGCGCAAAGTAGGTTCACTCCCAGGTGCTCTCAAAACATCCCTGGTCTTCCTTACTCCAGGTGTAACAATAGAAGGAATACCCAACTCATCATCAATGCTCTGTTCTGAGCCACTGGATTCACCATCCACATAAGAGTGACCTGCATTCACATCAAACATGGGCTAATCTACCTTCTCTTTTCCTTTTCATGATACCTGCATACCACTATTTGCACTGCCTTCACAAGATTCTCCTAATCTCAATCTGTCTATCCATGGTGAAGAATGTGAACCACTGCTAGAAGACGTTCCAGGTCCACTAATATTTTGTGACTGCTGCTGTGAATTCTGTGCAGCATTACCATTTTGTGCATCTACATCATCAATCACATTTACTGGTTTATACCAGCTACTCATCTCATCAAAAACAACATCTCTGCTCACTGTAAACTTACAAGTAGAAGGGTTATAGCATCTATACCCTTTCTGCTCTGCAGAGAGTAACCAATAAAGATGCACTTCTCAGCTTTTGGATCCAACTTGGATCTCAACTCATATGGCACATGTACATAGGCAATGCAACCAAAAATTTTCAAATGAGAAATATCTGGTTTCCTACCAGTATACCTCTCCTCTGGAGTCATCCCATGCATTGCTGCAGTGGGAGTCCTGTTCATTATGTAGACTGTTGTAGCAATTGCTTCAGCCCAATAAAAATTTGGCAGGTCTTTTTCATTGAGCATGGCACGAGATACCTCTCCAATATGCCTGTTTTTTCTTTCTGCAATTCCATTTTGCTGTGGGGTATGACTACATGAATATTGCTGCTTTATGCCATGCTCCTGCAAGAATCTTGCAAACTCATTTGAGAGGTAGTCTCCCCCTCCATCTGACCTTAGGCATTTTATTTGCAGGCCTGTTTCTTTTTCAACCATAGCTTTAAGAGTTTTGAAATTCCCAAAAACCTCACTTTTCTTTTTCATAAAATACACCCAAACTTTCTGCTATAGTCATCAATAAAAGTAACAAAATAATGACAACCTCCAAGAGATGCAGCTTTAGTGGTCCACACATCAGAGTGGATTAATTCCAATGGCTTCTTACTCTCTTGAACATGTCTAGGAAATGGTTTCCTTGCCTGTTTTCCAAACTGACAGGCTTCACATACCTTATGCATTTCTGCAACCTTGAATTTAGGCAATCCTGCAACAATGTTTTGGGCCTGCATTGATTTAAGTCGTTGTACATTAACATGACCAATGCGTTTATGCCAGATATCAATATCTGCAACTACACCGGTCCCATGTGCAAACATTGCTGCACTCAATTCAGGCATGTCTGCATCCAATGTAAACATTCTTCCCTTCTTCTTTCCTTTTGCTATCAAGCGACCTTTATTTTTCATATCCTCAACAAAGCATCCATGAGGATTAAATCTGACCTGCAAGCCCTGCTCAACCATTTGACCAATAGAAACTAGATTCTTGGTGATATTCGGGACATGAAATACATCGGACAGGTATTTCTTTTTCCCATCCTGCATAGACAAAGAAATTTTTCCAATCTGCACAATAGAATGTGCAGTATCATCACCAGTCTCCACAAATCCTGGTTTTTCCATTTTCCTTGCATCCTCCATCCATTCTGCATGACCTGTCATGTGGTTTGATGCACCTGAGTCAACATACCATACATCGTTGCTTTCTTCTGTACTTGTCACAGAATTGTTCATGTGCTGCACCATAAACAAATGCTCATTTCTGTCATCACCCTGTCTACTAGAAGATGCATAATTTCCTTGTTGCAGTTTTCCATTCATGATGTCATTCTGCTTTTTATAGCAGTCTTTAGCCATATGACCCATTTTACCACAGTAGTAGCATTCAACATTACTGTTTGCATTTTGGCATCTTTGCCATCCACCACGACCTCTTTGGCTCCCCCTGCCTCTAGAGTTACCACGTCCTCCTCCATAGGACTAGTTTTCTTGAGTTTGCTGCATATTCTGATTCCTACCACGACCTCCAAATCGGCCTCCTCTACCTCTGCCTCTACCTCTTCCAGTATTTGAGTAGAAGACAGCTTCTTTTGAAGTTCCTCCTGAAGAAGATGCACCACCATTTCTCTGCTCCTCAGAAATTAGAAGAGCAATCAACTCCTCAAAATTAGGAAATCTTTCACGAACTGAAATGAATGTCCGAAACTGTGCATAATCCTTTCCTAGACCATTCAAGGTCACAGAAACTAAATCATCATCTTCCACTGGCGACCCAATGGAAGCAAGTGCATCTGCAATCTTCTTCACCTTCATGTGGTAGTCATTGATGCTCATATTTTCTCTTTGCACATTATGCAACTCTTGCTTGAGCTGCATTTTCCTGGCTTACGTATTTGTGCTATACATTTTTGACAAAGTATCCCATGCCTCCTTTGGCGTACTTGCATCCTGAATATGCACAATCATAGAGTCTGAAATACTGATAGATAGCCAGTACATAACTTTCCTGGCTCTCTCATGCCATGCTTTAAATGCCTGCATTTGCTGTTGATTGGGAACATCAGGAAGAACTGGTTCTTCTTCATTTCCTGCAACAAATTCCCAATATCCTTTTCCCATAAGGAAATTCGTCATTCTAAACTTCCATGCTTGGAAGTTGTTCTTGTCAAGCTTTTCAGTAACAATTTGTGAAAGAGAGTCAGACGCCATTACAGAACACTGTAAAAAAATTCTGTCACTGCAAAGAACACAACTTCAGCCTCACAAGGGCTAATCTGCAAAACTGACGAAAGTGGTATATGACCACACAATCACTTCCTAGTGACGATTTTGCATCAACAGGCAACAGGGATGATTCTGTAACTCCCAATGTCTCTGCGCACAGGTATACGATGCAATTTCTATAGTAACTTTTCACCGACCTGTAGAACAGTGGTCGCACAGCATAAAACTGGGCCTTTTCCTAAGTGCGTGCAGAAAACTTCCGCCTCCAAAACAGGCCCCGAAATGGCCTCAAATCAAAAAAACAGGGTCGCCAAGGGCTAAAGGCCTTACCCGTAGCATATACTGCCCTCTTGCTTCACCGCGAAGGGCGTCTCAACCTGAGACAATGCACTCTTGCAATTTCCAGCTGTGCTACCTGCAGAGATCTGCTCCCAAAACAGAAAATGAAAGCAACACTGCTCCTCTTACCAGAACACCGCGAGCTTGGCTTGCTTTCTTGAGCTCCTTACCACGAACAAGGCTCTGATACCATGTCAAGATTGTGGGAGAGAAGGAAGGAGTCTCACTTGTAGCTTTCTTGCTTGCATAATGGGAGAATACACACAGAGGTGGAGGCTGAAAACAGTTTTCCTCTTCTTAGTTGTGTAAGCCAAAAGAACTCTCATACAAAGAAATAGAAGAACCCTATATATGGGTCTCAAACCAAAGACAACTAACTAAGGTGGCATACTAACTGAGCCACGAACTAGAGTAGATAAGGATAGCTGTCATCTAGCTATTATTCATGGGCGGTGTACCAACCGCATCTATAACTGACAAGTCGATGACATAAATGCACAATGGTCACCCTGGCATATCACGAGTGGAGCTCGATATCTCAACATAAAGCGCATCCATCCATAGAATGGATGTACATATATCCTATTAACCCCCCTCCCCCCTCCCTAAAGAAAAGAAATTAGATTAGGCAAGGGTTATCCCAACTACTAACCTAACTATACCTAGCTACCCTATGTCACAATATGTTTAAGACATAGCCCATTAACCTTAAATACCTTATTTTTAGTATTAATTATCTTGCACATCTATAGAACCATTATTGTAAACTTTATTAACCTTAAAAGTTCCTAACTAGTGAATTTTAAGCTTTTGGTGAAATTTTTAATAGTGAATATCGTAAAGTAAAACTAAATCATTCTCTTTAAACTCTCGTACTTGAATATTTTGATCATGCCAAGCTTTATGGTACTTTTGCATTGCTTCTAAACTTTGTAAGGCTAATAATCTCTCCTCATCTAGCTATACTAATTGTAAAATCCTATGTTGCAATAATTCAACTTCTCTTACCTGTAGCAAGAGAGCTACTCCATAAAGTAGGCAACTCTTGCTCAATAGGGAAGATTGTATTGGTTCCATAAACTCAATTGAATGGTGTATTTTGCATAGTCACCTTGTAGATGGTTTTGTAGGCCAATAATGCCTCATATAGACACTCATGCCATTTAGTTAAAATTTCATAAATAATTTGATTAGTTACTTCTACTTGGCCATTAGCTCTAGGGTAATAAACTGTTGATTTGCAATGCCTAATCTTATATAACTCTCTCAATTCACTAATTAGACCATTTAAAAATGGAAACCTTGGTCATTCAACAACTCTAGTGGGCAACCAAAACGTTTTATAATATTCTCATACATGAACTTAGCCACCTCAATGGCTTTATCTGTCTTGAGCACTTTTGCTTCCATCCACTTAGTAATATAATCAGTACAAGCCAAAATATATCGATTAGAGTAGTTTCTTATAGATGGATCGATTAGATCCATAAAGTCAATTTCTATTTTTCAAAAGGTGCTAATGCCAATACAAGTGTCAAAGGTATAGCAAAACTCTTAGAAGGTCGACCAGTCCTTTGATATATATCACATTTTCAAAAATAATAATGAGCATCCTTAATTAAGGTAGGCCACCAATAACTAGCTAATAGAACCTTCCTTGCTGTTAATTCACCAGAAAAATGGCCACCACAAGGCTCATCATGCAATGCTTTAAGAACCACTACAACTTCATCTTCCCTTATGCATCGATGATAGGTACCCTCTCTAGGAAAGAATTTATATGGGTAACGCCCTAATAATCTTTAGGAGCATGCTTGCATCAATATCTATCACTTTTTGTGTAACGCCCTAATAATCTTTAGGAGCATGCTTGCATCAATATCTATCACTTTTTGTGTTTATCTGCATCTGGTGGATACTGAGCGATACCAAGAAAATTAGCAATATCTGCATACCATGGAATTTGTGTCTCCATAGTAAAAAGTGATGCATCAAGAAAATCATATTCCACGCCTTCCTCCTTATTTGATGTTAATAATCAAGAAAGATGATCTTCTAAAGCATGAGCTCTACTAAGATGAGTAACTATTTGAAAATCAAATTCTTGAAACAAAACATCCAATGAATTACTTGGCCTAAATTTTTTAAGCAAATACTTTAATGCTTCATAGTCAACATAGAAAGTAAATTTACTCCCTAATAAATAATTTAAAAAATTATATACTACAAAAACCATTTATAAAAATTCTTTCTTAGTGGTGGTATGATTCCTTTCTGCATCACTTAAGTTAGAATTTGTGTATAAATCAAATGATCCACCTTATTGTCATCTGCTTGACATAAAATAGCTTCCACAACATACATAGATACATCTGCATGAACTTTGAAACTTCTTCTCCATCCGAGAGTGGTAATACTAGTCCTTCAATTAATTTTTGCTTAAGAAATTCAAACGCTTCTTGACAAGAAACATCCCACTTAAAAGAAGTATCCTTTCATAGTAAGTTTGTTAAAGGTGATACTACTTCTGTAAAATCAAAAATAAATCACTCGGAGTTGTTTAAGATTTATTGGTGGTGGAAGTGTAGAAACCTTAGCAATTTTAATAGGATCCATGGCAGTACCTTCCTTAGAAATGATATGCCCCAACAGAGTCCCTTTTGGCACTCCAAAAACACATTTATCAAGGTTCAACAAGATACCAACTTCATCATTGCATTCAAATACTTGTGACAAAAACTTAGGCATTTCTTTGACTATTGCATAAATACAAAAGTCATCTAGAGGCACTTCCATCCACTGTCAAAAAAAATCTTGATAGGCTAAAATCATAACCCTTTGGAACATTGCAAGTGCATTGCACAAACCAAAAGGTATTACTTTATAAGTGAATGTACCCCATTTAGTAGTAAAAGTAGTTTTTGATTGATCCTCAGTATGAATCAATACTTGATTATAGCCACTAAAACCATCCATAAAACAATATAGCTCATGGCCTACAACCTTATCCAATACTTGATCTATAAATGGCAAAGGAAGATGATCTTTACATGTTTTACTATTAAGCTTTCTATAATCAACATAGATGCGGATTTTTTCATTGTTTTTCTTTGGCACGACCATAATGGGAGATACCTATTTGCTATATGCAACAGGATATATGAATCTCACATCTAGAAGCTTGGTAATCTCGGCTTTGACCACTTCCCCATATACAAGATTTGTTCTTCATTGACAATGACATACAGGTTTTGTACTTGGTTTCAAATCAATATGATGCTGATAGAGTTCAGCTTTGATACCTTTAAGATCCTTATAAGACCAAGTAAATCCCCCAACATACACTCGTAATACTTCTTCAAATTTTTTCTCGATCATGGGGTTCCAATTGAGCCCCTAAATTTAAATATTTTCCTTTAGCCATTTCTATTTTAACTACTTCCACTTCATGCTCTTCAACATATAAGGAGGTTATTTTGCAAGGTTTCATCTTTAGATATTCCCATGGAGACATTTTCCAGCAAACAATTCCTTGTACTCAATTCTAGTGTTTCTTCCCTTGCATTCACAGAATATGTGCCAAGGATAAAGCCCTATAAGGTACAATGGCCAAGGTAGCCTGGATCTCATCATTAGTTTCTATCTTATAGACATTTGATATAGCAAGTAAGGATTTTCTAGTATATCTTTCGTGTTTTTTACTTGAGTAATGCAAGGTAGTCTTCAAATCCCTATCGGAATTTATTGTGAGCGAGGTTTTGATAGAACCAATTAGACACAAATGTTTCTCTTGATTACATGGATATTGAGCATGTAGCATTCGACAATAACAACGTAAGGTTCTGTTATGCATTTCCAAACATTCCTAATCCTTTGCACTCTAGGACCATTGGTTACTATGAAGCTTGAGGATTAAGGAGTGCAAATCCTCATCTTCCTTTCCTTAAATTTGATGAAACCAAGATAGTGTATATCTTGTTGAAGCTCTATAAAATCATTAGGTGGCAATGGTTCAAAGCATCTAAGTGGAGGTTCACTTCCATCTCTATAGATAGTGAATTCCATTATTGTTTCCTTTGGATGGGGCAACACTACCCTTGCATATTCTTTGTATGCATCTTAGCCGATTTAAATTGGCTTCTATAACTTCCAATCATCTGCTCCTTAGGATAATGGTAAATCTTCCATTCACACGAGCTACCCCTTCAAAAGTGGATGTAGGCTTGTGTTCACTCCAAATTTCATCCATTCACTCATGTTTGATTGAGCATTTTCGATAGATGGGTGAGGATTTGTCCATTTGCAGTGTGTCATTATTTAATTTAGATTCCTGCTCTTCTAATTATATCTCAAGAAATGAAATTTCTTCTAGATATCGCAACTCTCTAAATTGAAATTCTGACTTCTCCTTTTGTAGCTCCAAAATTTTCTTCATCACTTCATTTACTGCAATCATTGCAGCTTTCCACTTGATTTCCAATGTTGTGTTTAATTCTCTAATCATTTTTCAATAACTATCCTGACATTCATTGGAAGTTTGTACAAATCTATTCATCCTCATCATCATATAACATCAGTAATTGTGGACATTTGCAACTATCCTTGTGTCTCCTCTCTCTTTCCTTCTTTTCTAGTTGACAATAGTAAGTCCTTTTGGTTGCAACTAGAAGTTGTTCAAACCCAAGAGGTATAACATCTACCTTACAAGGAAATGTAGTGAATAAACTATCCTTGCATTCATCAAATGATCATCCTCAATAGCACCAATTTCTTTCATACTTGTTGTAGAGTTGGTTGAGACTTCATCTAGATCTGATGTCATTGTCTCATCCACCTCCTTTTCTTCTAAGTCATTAGTGGGAAATACTTTCGACCAATTACATGCAAAAAAATGCATCCCTAAGGTCAATTTCCTCCTTTTCCCTAGAAAATCTAGGATGAACTTCATGAAATAAACCATTCAAACCATTCCTTTGGGTAGTGCATCATTAAAAAATTTATCCTCCCTTGCTAAAATCATTAAGCAGTCCAGGATTGTATCTTCTGATGTAGATAAATAATGGGTAATATCACTATTAGATGAAAAATTTATAGCATATTCATCAATACCCACATGTTCTACTTCATGTGGCTAATGTACCATGTTTACTTCTAATCTTTTAGCTTCTACTTGTCATTGGTTTTTGAATAGCCAGGCATAAGGGCCTTTGTTATTGGTCCTCTCTAATTCTGTATCATGAAACTCACTATTGGATTTCTCATCCATTTCACTAACCACTTCATCTTCTAACTCTCTCAAAAGTCCCTTTGAGATAACTTGTATTTTAACCCTGTCATTTCAAGAACTAATCACAATTGAATCTTTATACCAATCTTGATTGCATCTTTCTTGGTATAACCAAGGTTAACCCAGCAACACAGAATATGAAGAAATATTTTTCAATGAATAGACTACCAAGTAATTCACATGAAATTTGAGTCTAGCTACTCCCAAAGGAGTCACCTTCCTTTGTTTAGCCACATGTAAAACAATATGGGTAGGTTCTAGATTTTTCAACCCTAAATCGTGCATTGTTTGTTCTATCATTAAATTGACCGATGAATCACCATCCAATTGTACTTCATTCAACAAATGACCATTGATGGTAGTATCAATAACTAGTGGTCTTGGATCCAGAAATAGATCTACTATTTTTACTTCCTTAGTTGTTTTCCTTTTGGATGCATTTGCACTTACCTTAGAAGCATTACTCTCAATCCTTTTCCTTCTATAATGCTTATGATAAAGCTACCTTTGGCATGTAGGTGCTATTTCAAGAAATTGCTTGAGGTTAATTGTTAAATGAACTTCCTCCAACGCTTCCTAAAGATCATAAGCCTTATTCACCATTTCTGCTTGCTCTTTGTTTTCCCTCATTGGAGGGACTAGTCTTTCTAGAAAAGGAGCTACCCCCACCTGAATTTTAGGATTTGCCAATGGCACACGCAATAATGGATGATCAAAAGAATTTTATAGAGAGTTTGATTCCGATAGCTCTACATTAGGATCTACAATATGGCAAACTTCCTGCAAGCCAACAAGTCTAACTGACCAACTGCAATCATTGACTATTTGTGACAGTTTTCTACAATAAAATGTCTGTTGTAATCAGGGTATTTCAGCCCATTAACTTCTCAAGACCATCCACAAACATGTGGCATAACCTATAGGTACATCAATCAACACATAAACCATGTAGTTGCTGTAACTATGTATCATGCAACCTCACTGCAGTCAACTAAACATACAATCTAAAATCTACAGACTATCAATGACCACCAGCCCTTTCAAGGCCAAAACTAAGATGTATACATGTCATACATGCTACAAAAACTCTCAGACATCTACTAGTACGTATAGGAGTCTATACATGATCATGCGGGCACAATTCAATGCATATACATCAAGTATAAGTGTTAAATACCTTGCTTGCAGGTTGTAGTCAGCCAAAAAACTAGGTTTATCTAGCTTCAAAATGTCCTCAAAGTATTTCGTACATGTTCTATCAGATGTAGGGGTCAATACATGACCATACAAACAACCATAGACACTCTGTCTTCAACGACAATGTCATAGAATGCGTTTCCTATTTGTAACCAGCCAAAACAATGTCAATGCATTTATTTTCAGGTCCAAAATTCAACTTTTATGAGCATTCAATTCTCGTCTTAGACCTCCAAACATTCAGTAGACATATGCCATGTCATACATTTGACAAAAGTTAACTGATGTTATGTAATGTTTTAGGACCAATGAGTGCTTGCTGTCCACAGTTTCATGACATTTTTCAGCCTATCATACACTCTCAAATCTGAGTGTTCTGTCCAAGAAATTGCAACTCAAATGCATAAGACACAATACATGTCTTCCAGGATATATCTACACTTCAATGGAGCCAAGAATGCATGTTAGATAGCTTCAATGCTTCAACCAAAATCCATTATATGCTGTATATCCACTATTTACAGTAGTTCATGCTCTATTCCAGGTCTATATACTTGTGCATAACCTTCAAACTGAGCTTCCATCAATGCATTTCCATGTCAAGACCTTCAAGTACCTTCCACAATGTATCTCCAAGCATTGGATAGCTACTTTAGTGCTCAATGTCTTCAGTTGCAGTAGTCCTTCACACCAATGATGGCCAATGTCTTCTTAAAAGTGCTCAAACAAGCCTCCACAATGCTCCATACATGCTCAAACAACCTCTCCTTCAAGCAAGATGAAATACCTTTAACACATACCTTGTAAAACAACAATGGCAAGCAACTTGCTATTCACCAGAACCCTTGGGCTTCAATCTTCAAGTCTTCTTCCAAAAATGCTATCCACCACAGAGCCCATTCATGACTCCGATACCATGTTGAGAGACAAAGAGAAGGGTTGGAGCAATAGAGAGGAGCAGTGTACTCTCATCTCATTTCCTTCATTATTCCATAACACATAATTGAAGTGAATACAACACACTAAAGGTCTTACAGACCATTCACACACAACCTAAAGTCATCAACTTTTTTAATGTCCCACACTTGCTAATAGAGCTAGATTAACAGAGTGTCGGTTACACACATACTAAAGATAAAAGAGCTTGAAGTCTTAACAAGTAAGGTTGACTCCACTACCACTAGGCAGCTCCTCTACCATAGCTTTCCCTCTTTGTAGTATTTTTTTAAGTCCCTTATCTTATTGGAGATTATTTCCTTGCGTGCAATGATTGACTAAACCTAGATGTTTACTTCCTTGTTGAGAGAACTAATCTTGCTCCAACAGGTACTAGCTAAGTGGCCGCGGACTTCCCGCATATGTCACATTTAACATTTAGACAATTCCTAGGGAAATGTTGGCTGCCATACCACTTACATCTGAATCTTGAGGGGCACCCCCTTCAGGGCATTGGCTCCCTATCAAATTCTACTAATTTTTAAGGAAATCAACATCAATGGCTATTTGCCTATATTATTCAGTGATCATGTTATTATAGTGCTTCATCATATCTTTAACTTTGCAAAGGACATTCGAGGCACTTGACTCATAGCCATGATCATCCACTTGTCATTCCATTGGTCTAACCACTTGAGTAGGAATTGGTTGTTGACTTCCTGGAACAATGATAGGATTTATATTTGGCCTCCAACACTCGGTGAAGCCACCTGACTAGCCATAGGCATGGTCACACTAGGAGGAGCTGGCAACATGAGCACATTTTGAATCACACTTCCTCTCCCATTAGGAGTACTCATGTGTATCCCTTGACCTCCATTTGGCAATGCCAAATTATTTCCAACACCTAGACTCGGATCCTAGAGGTATAGGCTGCTTGTAATTGCGACTCTATCTCCTCTGCTCATATAGTGGTCGTATCAATGTCGGTAAGTGCAACACTGCTCAACTGCACTTGAATGTTTAGGTCTAGCCCATTCAAAAAGTATTGCAATTGAGAATCAACTAGAATAGGAATATAAGTTTGCAACTTACAGAACACTTCCTTCAGTTTCTTGGCATACCCATGAACATTCTCGTGAGGTTCTTGATGCATTACATTGAGAACACGTAGCCAATACTGACCTCCCCTTTCAGGGGAAAACTCTCTTCGAAAGGCCTCAAAGTAGAAGTCAATCATAGTTATGGTTCTAGCCTCTAGGCTATGATACCATACTGTAGCTCATTCTTTCAGAGTCATATTAAAGAACATTATCAAGTGTCCTTCATCTTGAATTCGACAATTAAACATTGACTTTTTAAATTCATTAATATGAAGTTCTGCATCTTCCTCTACTAATCCATTAAAAATGGGTAGATGAAACCCTAAGACTGGCAAGTCCAGTGTTCCTATTGGGATTTCAATGGGTTGCACCATAGTAACAACCAGATTCACCAAACAAGTTTGCAAGTTGGGAACTATTACTCCACTCGAAGTGGGCTAACTAACTTCAAGTTGGGAAGTACTAGAACTTCCTCCTCCTAATAGACTATGCATCGAACTAGGGATATTAAGACCCTGCCTTTGTAGGGATATTGGAACACTCCTTTGTAGAGAATATCTTTTAATAATTTCAGCCTGTTGTCTAGCCCGTTCAACTCTTTATTGCATTTGAAGCTCATCTTCATGGTCTTTTGGATCTATGTCACTGCCTTTTGGCATACACTGCTCAAGCTTATGGCTAATTTGGACATACATATGGATGCTCCAGTGACCTTGTTATGCGACAATCTCAGTAGTGTACTACTGGCAACAAATCCAATTTAACATGCTAGGATTAAACACATTGAGATATGCTACCATTTTATCAAAGAGATGGTTCTTGTAGGGAAAGTAGATCTTATGCATGTGAAGACTAATGAACAGATTGCAAATATCTTTACCAAGTCCTTGGGTAAAGATAAGTTTAGTGTTTTCCGACAGCTACTTGGTGTGCAGAGGCTGTCTTGAGCTTGAAGGGGAGTGTTAAGACTTCAAGCTCTTTTATCTTTAGTATGTGTGTAACCAACACTTTGTCACATAAATATAGACAGACAAAACCTTTTTTGCAACCAAGAAAAATCCCACTCCACATAAATGTAAGGCGTATACCTAGGATATCAGCAAGTGTGGGACATTAAATAAGTCGGTGACTTTAGGCTGTGTGTGAATGGTCTATAAGACCTTTAGTGTGTTGTATTCACTTCAGCTATGTGTTATGGAATAATGAAGGATATGAGATGAGAGTACACTACTCCTCTCTATTGCTCCAACCCTTCTCTCTATATCTTTCAACATTATTGAAGCTTTTTGTGTCAATGACACTAAAACTTCTAACCTATGGGTTATTACAAGAGGTCAAAATGGCAAAGAACTTGACAAAGGCAAGGTAAAACCTATCAAGGGAAACCCTAAGCAAGATGATAAGGGGACACAAGTCCTTAATCCTAATATGAAAGGTGGACCTTTAAAAGCCATATATGGTAAGGCTAACCCCCAGAAGGATAAGAAATAAAAATACCCCACATAATCCTAAGCAAACAGTGAAGTATTTGAGAGTACAAATAAACAACTTGGCAGGTTCTTATCCAAGATAGTGTCAGAAAGTAAATGAGATCGGGATAAGAAATTGTATGTACAATCTAGGCTTACAACACGATATTCAAAAGAGCTACATGCCACACCCTGTTCAAGCTAGTGTATGGGGAGGAGTGCATTTTGCCATTGGAAATAGAGCTGTCCACTGTGTGTTTTTCCCTCAATCATTCATTGTGGGAGAGGCAAAAGCATTGCAATAATGATTTATTTCTCTAGCACATCTTGATGAAATTTGGTTGCAAACTTTATTACATCAAGAAGTAGGGAAGAAGTGAATGAAATCCCTTCACGACCTTCGGTCTAAGAAGTATAAATTTGTGAAGGGTTAGTTGGTCCTGTATTATGATACTCATCGTGAGCTATTTCTTGGTAAATTAGAACCCAAATGGGATGGGCCATACAAAATTGTACGTTTAGGAAAGAATGGCTCTATATCCCTTTTAGCAAGTTTGCAGGGGGTAGAGTTTAAGAATAAAGTTAACTTTAATAAGTTGAAGCCTTACTATGTGTAAGGGCATTGGTCTTGGTGTCTATGTAGGTTCTTCATAATTTAGCTTTAACTTGCAGTAGGTACCAAGATGATCGGATGGAATGAATCATTCCTTATCCTAAACATCCGTATCTAGAGCAACATTACCACCAAGGTCGAGTGATCTGGTGGAGTAAAGGCTACCAAGTTATTGAGTGGCAAGATGGAACTTTTATGTGTTGGGGATAAAGGTGTCTTTGCCTAGCCGCCCGTGTATTACTACACTACAATACCCACCACTGCACACTGTAGGTGGTGGGCACCCATCACCCTCACTTTATTCTTTATTCTTTTAGTGACAGTTTGAATAAAGGAAGAACCGGTCACACATTGTGACTGTTAGAGTTTACATTTTGTGTCTCTCTCTCTTTTGCTCTTGCTCTCCCACTATAACTCTTTCAAGCAAGCTTCGATCCTTCTCACCTTTCAAATGGTATCAGAGCATGGTTGCTCGAGCATTCCGACTTGGTTCATGACTCCTTCGGCTTCCTATCAATTACCTACACTCATTGGGTCTCCTTCCCAGAAACCATAGCCGACTCTCCTAAGCTCCCATCACTCCCCGACTTCCCGAGCACCTACCCGGCCCATTTGGCTACCCTCAGGGCATTCCTTCAGAGGTATTGGAGCTCTCTTTTGTTATTTTACTTCAATCCATAGGTTTTGTGAAGCAGGGTAGCCATGTCCTCTTACTTCTTGTGATGCCTACTCTCTATCTCGGTGACTTTCCCCTTCAAGAGGGAGCTCATGGGGGTCCTTGACTACTCCCCCAACCTTGCCTTGACCTTGCCCAACCCTTCCACAGGTCCCATACCAATTTGGGCTAGCTTGAAGACCTGCAAAATTTTCATTTTTTACTTCAGTCCTCCCGTGGCACTCATTGGCAACTTGAAAACACTTCATTTGGCAGTTGGGAACACCCCCTTGATGCTCGACATTGGTGGTTATCATTGGCATTGATTTGCGGACTGATTTACCTCGGTCTAGGTCTATTTTCCATAGTCCACAGGCAGCCACAAACAGTGTTACGTTAGCACTTTATGCTTATGCTTGGTTGGCATTGACATTGGTTGCTTGGTTGGTCCCAAATGCTAGGGGAATGTATGCCTATGATGTGAGATGCTTTTGGGGCTGAATTTACTCAATCATTGACTATTTTACATAGTCCATAGGCAGCCCAAAATAGGGAAGCCCTCTGTCATTACACTTTATGCTCATGCTACATAGTCATTTGATGCCCGGTTGGTGGCTATACGTATGGGAAAGTATGCTATGGTTTGTCTATGGTTTTGAGCTTGGATTGAGCCACTGTTTACTCGGTTTTGGATGTTTATTTACTACTAGAATATTTAGGGCTGAAGCTCTTTTGATTATGTTTGGATATGCCTATTGGATTCGAGCTATGTCTTGGATGTATACATTGATATAGTGACTCTCGGGGATCGACATAGAGCTTGGATTTGCTCTCAAATCATTGGTTGAGCTTGAGCTCGCTTCACTAGCATTTGGATCTTCATCTCTAATGTACTTATGGCATGCACTTTTCTTATGTCTGACCGGTCTTGACATGCTTGACCTATGCCACTACTACATGCATGTTACATTATTTGGAGTTGGATGCTACTGAGCCTTGCTTTGGCTTGACATTTGATTTCCTGAAGCTTACTGTGGCTATATCTTGGCTTGCTAGAGTTACAGTTTGGATGTATTTGATGTCTATGGATGCTATGTATGGATGCTACACGGCCTATATGCTCATGAGGTCTTATCAATGCTTGATCTTCAGGCACTGGTGCTATCATATGCCCTTGTTGAGTCTCTTTGCTTGATATTTACAACTTTTGTGCCAGTGGGAGCATCTTGATACGCTTGACAGACATTGAGTAAGTAGTTTATGCTACTTGAGCATTCAGATACTTGAGAATGGGATCTTCACTTAGGTGTTGCATGGTTAACATACGTGATCCTCACAGATCCATTTGGGCTGATTTGGGCTTTGCACTTCCTGAGCATATAGCTATTTATGTTAGGTCTTCCCAGTGTTATGTACACTTTGTCCTATTACACAGAGGGTGTGCCGGCTTACTAACGGATTCATTTGACATGCTTGGGTGTTTGCTCAATGTCCGTATGATTGTCACATTCTGATTAATGCCCGCTTGATGTTAGTTATGCTTTGACAATTAGTGGTTGACTTGATTTATTTTGCCTACAGTTTTCTCTCATTATACCTGGTTGTAATTTATTATAGAAAGTAGTTAGGCATGGGACTGACGTGGTATTTTCATGTTGAATCATCCTAATTTTATGTACTTTTGATGGTGCTTGGTGGGCAGCATCATTAGCTATCAGTTTGTGGTCATTTTGCCTTGGTTTTGGTGGTATTTTAGATGTTTACAATAGAAAACAGCAAGTTGTTTTGAACTGTCTGCACCAGTTTGGACTGCAGTATGGCATCTTCTTCCACTAGCAGTGCTATCTTCAACATCACTAAGCTTGGTGGTACGAATTATGCCTATTGGAAGAGCCAAGTTTGGTAGGTATTGGTGCAAAAATATCAGATAAAGCCACTAAGGATGCATGGCGAGCAGCTTGAAACTATGAATGATGACGAATGGGATGAGCTTGATGAGCTATGTAAGTCCACCCTCATCTTGTCTCTCACTGAACAGGTGCATTACAATGTCATTGAGAAAGCACAGAGTGCTTGGCAGCTTTGGGATAAAATCAAGAATCTCTATGACAAGAAAAATCCAACAAGTCAGATGTATTGGCTGAAGCAACTTATGGACTTGTGCATGAAGGAGAATATAACGATGTCTACTCATTTGAGCCAGTTCCATGCTATCCTCAAGAACTTGACTTCACAAGGCATTACCTTTAATGATGAGGTTACTCCATTGTTTTTGGTTGGGACTCTGAGTGAGTCACGGGATGTATTTCGCACTACCTTATGTGCCCCCACTACTATTTTGAGCTTACCTGATGTAGAGAGTGCTCTTCCGCAGAAAGATATCAACCGTAAGAACTTGGATGCCTCTCATGTGTTGCATACTTTGACTATTAGAGACAGAGATGGTAATGGAAAGAATGACCATGGGTATGGACATGGCAGAGACTCGTAGAAGTCTAGGTCTAAGTTGCATGGTAAGTCACGCAGCAAGTCTCATCATGGAAGAAATGCTAATGTGACATGTCATCATTGCAGCAAGAAGGGTCACATACGCCCACAATGTCATGAGTTGCGCAATGAGAAGCGCAAAGAGAAGGGGAAAGACAAAGTACATGAAAATTCCTCTGATTGCAGCATTATGCCTGCGAAATCCAATGTGAAAATCGAGGAGATAAATGTCATGCAAACTGATGACTCTAATGGGGAGTACATACTTGCAGCTAGTTCTTGTGATGCTACGCCGTTGATCGAGGTTCACTCTATGTATGCGCATTGCTGGCTTTTGGATTCTGGTGCTTCATTTCATGTTACACCATGTCGTGAGTGGTTCCATTCCTACTGCACTGGTTCAGTTTGCTTGGGTGATGACAGGTCACTTGCTCTTGTTGGCATTGGGGATGTACGGGTGCAATTCTCTACTAGCAGTACTTTTCTGTTACAGGATGTACGTCATGTACCTCCACTTACACATAGTCTTATGTTTGTAGGGTAGCTTACTGATGCAGGATTTCATGTTTCACTTGGGGATTCTTCTTGGAAGATCACTCGTGGTAGACTTGTGCTTGCTAGAGGTGCCAAGGCTGGCAGCCTCTATCCTCTTGTAGTTGATGGATCCTCTATTGACCATGTTTTGTCAGCTAGTTCCATCCCACATGTATCTCTTTGGCATGTCCGTTTGGGCCATATGTCCTTGAAGGGAATGAAAATGCTTTCTGGTTTTGTAGTACTTACCACCCCTTGACTATGCATGTTTTGATTCATGTGAACATTGTCTTTATGGCAGACAGACTAGGAATACGCATAAGAAGTCTGGTAGGACATGCATGAGTGAGCCCCTGGCATTGGTACATTCGGATGTATGTGGGCCCAACAATCCATGGGTGGTGCAAAGTATTTTGTGATGTTTATTGACGATTTTTCACGTAAAGTCTGGGCTTATCCCATTAAGCTCAAATCTGATGTCTTGGCTGTGTTTCAGAGATGGCTTGCATTGGTTGAGAACCAAACTAGGCATAGGTTGAAATGCCTTAGGACTGAAAATGGGGGAGAATATGTTGTTGAGATATCGAGCTCCACTCGTGATACGCCAGGGTGACCGTTGTGTATTTATGTCACCGACTTGTCAGTTGCAGATGCGGTTGGTACACCGCCAATGAATAATAGCTACATGATAGCTATCCTTATCTACTCTAGTTCGTGGCTCAGTTAGTATGCCACCTTAGTTTGTTGAGTTTGATTTGAGACCCATATATAGGGTTCTTCTATTTCTTTGTATGAGAGTTCTTTTGGCTTACACAACTAAGAAGAGGAAAACTGTTTTCAGCCTCCACCTTTGTGTGTATTCCCCCATTGTGCAAGCAAGAAAGCTACAAGTGAGACTCCTTCCTTCTCTCCCACAATCTTGACATATGTGTCACGTGCCTTTGAGCAGCTATGTGACGAGAGGGGTATTAAGTGTCAGTTGACCGGCCCCTATACCCCACCCCAAAATGGTTTGGCTGAGTTGATGAATAGAACCGTCCATGAGCATGTACACAGTATGCTTAGCCATGCAAGCCTACCACACAAAGCTTTTGGGCTGAGGCAGTTAGTACAGTTGTGCATGTCATCAATAGATCACCTTTAAGTGGTTTGGATTTCCAGGTTGTAGAGGAGGTATGGACTGGGAAACCTCCGTCTTATGCGCATCTACATGTCTTTGGATGTGAGGCATTCTGCCATGTGCCCAAGAACAAGCGGACTAAGTTGGATCCTAAGAATGCCAAATGCAATTTTCTTGGCTATGGAGATGTAAGCAAGATGGGTTGTCGTCTCTGGGATCCGCATGTGCGGAAAGTCATCCGCAGCCATGATGTAGTTTTCCATGAAGACAAGATGCATAGGCAACCTGAGAAGGTGGTAGAGATATGCAGGGTTATATTCCAGGAGGAGCCACGTACTCCTACATAGCCAGTTGGACAGCCTACAGCAGCAGTTGGAACACATGGCCAAGGTGTTGGACAGGATGCTAGACATGCAGTGGAGCCTACAGTGAGACGATCTACTAGAGCTAGACATCTACATGATCGATTTGAGCCATCGATGCATTATGTCTTGGTTACATATGCAGGAGATCCTCTCACCTATGATGAGGCTATGCGCAGGGGTGACAGTCACTCCTGGGAGAGGGCTATGCAATCTGAGATGGACTCCCTACATAAGAATATGACTTGGGATTTGGTTACGTTGCCTAATGGCAAGAAGGCTTTGCCATGCAAATGGGTGTACAAGCTGAAAAGTATCCCTCGGCACCCTGAGCCGGCTTATATAGGCAAGACTTGTTGCTAAGGGTTTTAAAGAAGAACATGGAGTTGAATTTGATGAAGTCTTTTCTCCTATGGTCAAGATGACCACCATAGACTTGGTTTTAGCCTTAGTCGCCCAGCGACATGTATCAGATGGATGTCAAGACTGCATTCTTGCATGGGGGGATTTGCATGATGAGATTTACATGGAGCAAGCTAAGGGCTTTGCAAAACCTGGCAGGGAGCACCTAGTGTGCAAGTTGAAGAAAAGTCTTTATGGCTTGAAACAGGCACCTAGGGAGTGGTATCATAAGTTTGATGCCTTTATGCAGTCTCACAGGGCTACAGCATGAGTGCTATGGATCTGTATCTTTACACAAAGATAGCCCGTGATGGCTTATTGCTTATTTTGGTACTTTATGTGGATGATATGATGATAGCACGGAGAGCTCATGATGAGCTGGATGCTCTTAAATCTCAGTTGAAGAAGAGCTTTGAGATGAAGAATTTGGGACAGGCCTCTCACATTCTTGGTATGCACATTAAGCGTGACAGGCATCAAGGACTCCTCTACCTCTCACAGAGGGAGTAAATTCATAATAAAGACCTTGAGCATTTCTGCATGCAGGATGTGAAGCCTATTGGTTGTCCATTACCTTCTTATGTGAAGGTTACCACTGAGGCCGAGTATGTTGCAACTAGTGAGGCTTGCAAGGAGGCCATATGGTTGGGTCGTTTGGTTCATGACCTTGGGATTGATTTTATACCTACGCTACATTCGAATTCTATGAGTGCTATTTAGCTAGCCAAGAATCTAGTCTTCCATACGAAGAAGAAACACATTGAGGTGAAGTATCACTTCATACATGGGTTCATGGAGAACAAGTCTATTGACCTTGTCAAGATCTCCACTAACAAAAATCTTGCCGATATGCTCACAAAAAGCCTCACTACTGAGTGCTTTGCCTTCCTTGGGAGATTGATGGGCGTTGGATGAGATTACGTTTTTTCTCATCCTGTTGTACATGTGTACATTGTACTATCTTTTCTTTTTCTTTTTCACTCCTCACTGGGGTAGATTTGCCTTTAAGTGGGAGGTTGCTGGGGGTAAAGGCACCTATGCCTATCCGCTCATGTATTGCTACACTGATAGTACTTGCCACTGCACACTGCAGGTGGTGGGCGCTCGTCACCCTCACTTTATTCTTTATTCTTTTAGTGATAGTTTGAATAAAGGAAGGCCCGATCACACATTGTGATTGTTGGAGTTCCCATTTTGTGTCTCTCTCTCCTTTTCTCTTGCTCTCCCACCATAGCTCTTTCATGCAAGCTTCAATCCTTCTCACCTTTCATTACGTGGGATATTAAGGTCTATTGCCACCATTGTCAACGAATTGTGACTAGAGTTCCTATCGAGTTCAACAAGAGGAAGGAGGGATTGTACTACTGTGTATCCTCTCTCTCGGCTTGATTTTGATTATCATAAGTACAAGTGAGCTAATCAATATGGCATGGCCTATTACTGAAGACTGGGTCTATACATTGTATTTCGATGGAGCTTCTAGAGGGCCCACTAAACATGTGAGTGTTGGTGTGGTCATTAAAGACCCCCAATGTCAGATTGTTATGAAAATGGGAGTATATTTAGGACCTTCTTTTACTAATAATATGGCAGAATATAAGGCCTTGATTATGGGGCTGAATGTAGCCTGATATGGTGGTATCCGTCAATTATTGGTGAAAGGTGACTCCCAGTTATAGTAATCAATGAGTTGAATGTGGCCTTGAGTGTACGGGATCCCATCTTACGGATATATACCATCGTGCAACCTTGGATATGTCACATATTTTTGAGACGGTGACTTCTCAGCTAGTTCCTCAATAGTGGAATCGCTTTGCAAATTTCCTAGCTAATTATGCTTTTGTTGACGTTATCTTTTTCAATTGTGGTCCAGGAAAGATCCTATAATTACTATCTAGCGTTAGCCCTAGACTACTTTGGGGTCTTCTTGCTAACATGTCCTATTTTGGCCACCAATACCTAGTTTGGGTCATAAGGCAAGTAGCAATTGAGCACCTTCCTATTTTGTCATGGATGCATAGGATTATTTATCGTCATATTCGTCAAACGCCCCTTACTATTTATGCAGGGGGTTAGCAAATAACCTGATGTGTTTAGTATAGGGCCTGAGGAGCCCTTATCCTTGGCCAATCTTGTGCTTTAGTAGAGTTATGTTAGGACCAAGGTTATGTTTCAGCAATACGCTACTATGAATAGTAATGACATGGATTATCTTGTTAGCCAAGAGGGCCTTTTCTGTTGGGGTTTAATGCTTGATTGTACAAGGCCAAGAGGGTCAGTTTGTTGGTTGTGAAATATTATGTTTCTTTAGGCCAAGAGGGCCATGTGTCTGTTTGGTGTGAGTACGGTTCATGATTTTTAATAATTTAAATGTATATATGCAATAATCAATAATTGTATTTATGGTACATGCCATTTAAATATGTTCTATGAATGTAATATCAATTTAAAAATTCATGTCCAATCAATATTTGCATTTATTTACTAGTCTAGATATTATTTTACATGCAAATCATTTTTGTCTCCTTTTTATGAAATTCACTAAACCTTTTATCCGTATTTTTAAAGGTGATTTTTGTAACATTGCAATTTATTTTACATTAAACCTCGATTTTTCATGAATCATTGCAATTTTGTTTATCATGCTTTGTACTCTCATATGTAAGAATGACACGGATTTAGGGTGACTCTTCGAATGGTATGAATAATTCATCCATCGTGCGTATGCATCTTCTATTAGGTATGATACAATAGTTGAATTACTAAAATCCATGCATAATGTGAAAAAAGTGGTATTGTATATTTTCAGGGTTTCAAAGCAATGCACGTGTGGAGGTTTTTGCATGATTGTATTGTGTTGTATATGATATTTGTGCATCGTAACTCTTAATATGTAGGTATGTTTCGCATCACTATATTTTCACAAGGCTTAATGCATTTTAGGGCTTTTTTGTTTTGGAGTTTTGAAGTACTTACATTGCTTAAAGGGAGTGCACCAATATTGGTTGCAAGTATAATTTGAAATTAGATTACCTTTTACTACTCTTCTACAAAGTACAACCAAATGTTTCCAGGCAAGAGACAAGATAATCCCTTGAATCGATATTCCTCGTCTAACCATGATAGTTCATTTAGCATACCCGTCAACGATGTGATTCATAGTACCTCGAGTTACCAATAATGCTCTTAGGCTATGGGTTTTATATTCATCTTCATATTTTCACCATAACTTAAGCTTACATTTACTTACTATTGACATTCCGGATTCACACACAAATAAGACGCTCCTCTCAAGATGCTAAAAGATATATGCTTATTTTGACTTTTGATGTTGTGCTTGCTTTTGGAAACATGTTTTCATGCACTTCATGTTTAGTTATGCTACTTTTGAAGAGGAAGGGGGATCCTCTACGTTACATTTGTGTTATTCCGCTCCATTGTTCATGTTGTCTTTTGAATTCATTATAGTCCTAACATGGTTTGGGGTTTTCTTGGAAAGTGTTGTTTGAGACTTTGAATTGATATCCATATTCTTGTCCTTGTAATAAGCCTTCTTGCATCCATCTTCACTGTGTGTTGTGCCAAGTGTCGCGGCAATGAAGGGTTAGAATCCGTTGTTCCATCCACATGCATTCACACCATTCCATCCTCCACCATCTCCATTGTCTGAATCTCATGTAACACTTTCCATTGCCCTAGAGAATGGTGAGCTTGAATCATAATTCTCAATGTTGTGTCAAAACAACTATGTCAAGAACACCTAGATCTCAAGTGCCAGGATCCTACCTCTTGGATCTTCCTTCCAGACTTTGATGCACGAATCTCTCTTGGAGTCCCCCAGCTGCTCTTGGTATGGCAACATCATCTCCAATGATAAACAACTAATGCATCCTACCATCTCTACCTCCATCTAGGGTACAAAAAGGCACACCCTGCACGAGGTGCAAAGCTCAAAATAACTACCCCAACTCCATCTCCTACAACTACGCAAGTCATCCCAACTAAACAAACCTCTACGAGAAAGAGAAAAATCATTGAAATTTGGTATCCACATCAAACTGGTGTCCTCCTCAACTTGTATGAGGACAAATGGAGATCTCTCAATGGGGGCAACTTCAAAGCAAAAGCATTGGGCAGATGTTGTGCATGATTTAAACCAAAAGTGTGGGGTAGACTCCTCAAATAACTAGTGCAAGTACAAATGGGTGAATATGAAAGAAACCTTCATGAAAGAAAAGAAGAAAGAGTCTTGCTCTAGTAGCAAGCCTTCCCAATGGGCGTGTTGCACTAGGATGTCTAATCTCCTTGGAGGAACACCAAATGTAAGTGGTTTGAATTATGGCTTCACTAGAGAGGACTTTGTGGCATCAAAGGGAGTGTTGCTAGTAGAGGAAGAAGATGTGCTCATGGCAAAAGAGGAGGGGATTGAAGCTTCCATTCAAACAAAGGTGGATAAAGGGGAGGGGGATACTAGCTACCATTCAAGTAGATGGTTAGGCAAACAATGATGAGAGGGTTCCAGGCCTTGCAATTGCACTCAATGTTCATGGGTAGAAGACAAAGAAGCAAAGGATGGAACTAGCATTGGAGCACTTGGGAGCTTCATTGGAGCACAGAGTGGGATCATTTACTCATGCCTTGGGATCTTCCCTGGAGCACAAAGTTCAGATGCATTGCATTGAGGTGAAGAAGAAGTGCATGCAAATGGAGGTGTGACGTCTGGAGATGCAACTTCAAAATGCATAGCTTCTGCCCCCTCACAAGAACAATGCACCTAATAGTGAGGTGTAGAGAGTCACAATGTCATGGAGGGCTCTTTTTGGCCTTTTTATGTTTGTTTCTGATCTTCATGCTTGGTTTGGGACAATTCTTCATGTTTTTTTCTAATATGTTAATATGCATGTTTCTCATTATGGTGTATCAATATATATCTTTTCCAAGCATTTTAAAATCAAATGGTCTATAGTGCTACTTTGAAAATTATGATGGATTGATTTCTTATAGTGGTGCATCATAGTCACTTTTCATATTGTATAGAAACACACATGAAAACAATCATTCACATGCTCAAATTGCATGTGGGAAGAAATGAATGCACAACTGTGGAATTAAAATGGATGAAACAATTTTTTTATGAGCAAAAATACTTGACTTAAACATCCTGTAAAAAGGTGAATTGATTAGAGCGTGCATTGTTTAAAGGTGAAAGGGGATACAAGAAAGACAATCTAAAGGAGGACAAGTAATACCAAAGTAAAAGACCGACTATCTTAAGTCATGAAATTTGGACACATTGAAACCACTCCTGAAAGACAACTTGTCGAAGGGCTTGACCCTCAACACATTTACTCCCAATGACATTGTGAACTGGATTGCAATTATTCAAATGAGGATCATGGTCATCCTCTCTATGTTCCTCATGCAAATTTTCCACAAGCATGTTGTGAAGGATGCAACATGTGACAATGTACTTGGGAACATGATGAAGATCCACACTGATGTCCACAAGTATGCACCAACGATTCTTTTAAAACACATGCTCAATGTGCACTCACCCCTTGGATAAGTGACGATTGAATAGCTTCCAATCTCTTGAGGCGAGGGGATGGCCCTCATAGAATGGGCTGATGAGATGGCCATAAGCTCCATAGCCAAAATCTGCCAATAAATAGGGAAGCACCCACGCACCTCAAATGTTGATGGCTAGCTCTTACAAAATTTTCTTGTTCCAAAAGCACCTATAAAGTAAAGTGGCCTTCCAATGAGCTACATCATTTGTTCCACTTGGAGCCAAAACACAAACATCCCAAATTCTTTTATGTACATCAAAAATGGCACGTGTGAGAATAGAGTGGAAATGATACCTATACCAATACTGTGTCGAGATTTGTTCAATGTCAAGCTTTCTTGCCAACTTGATGTGAGTGCCATCAATTGCACCGCACACATTTGGCAGCAATGAGATTTTCTGGAAATCCCCTATGACATTTCTCAAGCACTCACCAATTGGAATGGAGGTGTACGATGATTTATGCTTGGTGGCAAGGATATCAACAACAATGTGGCATTATTTGTGGATGGTTGACTCACAATGTCAAAAGTGTTGGCCACATGATGGGTCGAGTCATTATGGACCAGTCGAATGAGCACATAGCTTAGTGCTCTTTCAAGCTCAATAAGGGTGCTAAGAAAATCCCCATCACCTTGTCGAGGCCAATGAGGATGTAGCTCTTGCAACAATTGCTGGATCTTCTACAGAAATTATTGTCTCATGCATCTAGTGCGTGAACCCACACTATTGTTGAACATGGAGCCAAATTGTGTGATGCCTTGGAGACATCCACCAATTAGGATGCAATGCGCTTGAGGAAGATAGTGCTTACACAATCGTGGAAAACACTATGAAGAAATAGAAGCATATGCCAAGAATAATAGGCAGTGACAGAGTTCTCCTCAACATCACATGTATCCCCATGTATCCATGAAGGACACGAATTGCATCACATCGAAGGGTTGATCCATGACATGTAGGCAAGAAGGACAACTTTCTTTATTAAATTAAATAGTTTTTTTAATTAATAGAAATAAACATGTTTTTTATTAGGAGAAATAGAACAAATGGTTTGTTTTCTTGGAAACTCTCTTGCAAAATCGATATTATACTCATGATAATAGAGACTTGGGAGTACATCTTCTAGAACCTTGAAATAGTTTGTGAGATAACAACAATGTTAATCCTTATATGCACCCAAGGCAAATCCTTATATTAACCAGTGAAAATTCTCCTATTTTCAAAATGGTCTCCTTAGAGAAAAATTCATCAACCCCCAAAAGAATCAAATGCTATAGCCTCCCCCTAGGAGACAAGCAAGCCAAAAAGAAAAAAATGAACAAGTAAAAACAATGAATGAATATGAATAAAATAAGTAATGAATATGAATGCACCCAATATGTTTTTCTATATGCACAAGGCAAATCCTTATATTAACCAATGAAAATTCTCCTATTTTCAAAATGGTCTCCTTAGAGAAAAATTCATCAACCCCCAAAAGAATCAAACGTTATAGCCTCCCCCTAGGAGACAAGCAAGCCAAAAAGAAAAAAATGAACAAGTAAAAACAATGAATGAATATAAATAAAATATAAAAGTAAGTCTTGCAAAAATCAAAGCTCAAAAATAGAACATGACCAAAATTCAAAAAATAGCCATTTCGATGTTTTCTTGGAAAATGTGATTTTTTTTCAAGGTCGTCGTCAAGTTCTTTGAAATGGGACTTTTAAACACAAAATGAAAGGGAAAAGAGAACCAAGAGAGAGGTGCCGCCATTATTTATTGCTAATGTAAGCTTTAAATTAAAGAAAAATGAGAAACTAATAATGTGCCCTTCTCCCTCTACTCCAGTTAAAATGTGATTAACAAAACAATCAAATTCTCTAACGACCTATTTGGCCTCAAAAATGGCACTAATGGAGGACCAAGAATCATTTACTAGAAAGGATGCTTCCAAATGTGTGTTTGTGAAAAATAAGAGTCATCAATCAATTACAATTGAAAGTGCAAGGGCAAGAGCCTTTTGTATAGTAAGGGTGCTTTTAAAAGCGGTTGTTGGAAAGAAGAATCATTGATCAATCCACATAAGTGAAATTGCAATTGTAGATGACACCCACCACAAGGTCAATGTAGAGAAAAGTCATTAGTAAATCCATCTAGCAAGATATGTCCAAAAGAAGCTAGTGTAGATGGCACACTCTACAAGCTCAATGTAGAGAAAAGTCACTAGTAAATGCAAGATATGTCCAAAAGAAGCCATCGTAGGGAAAGCTCTTAAGCAATTCGCCAACCTAAGAATTCAATGGTGTAGGTGTTGTCCAACACCCTTGTGATCACAAGAATCATTATCTTTCACATATACCTCAAGCCCAATAATCAGCAATGGAAACAATCATATCATTGCCAAATTTCAGAACTAGTAGCATCAAGGAAATCTTTGTCTTACTAATTGCATGTGGTGACATACATGCATACATACATACAAAAGACAAACACACATGCACATGCTACATACATATGTATGCCCACATGTGTGTGTGTGTGTGTGTGTGTGTGTGTGTGTGTGTGTGTGTGTGTGTGTGTGTGTGATCCAAAAATGATTAGGGTCTCTTTTCCATCCTTGAATTTTAAAATAGAGTTGATTCTTTTAGGGAGGAGGGAGCCAAGAAGGGTGCGTGCGTGCGTGCGTGTGTGCGCACGAAAGACACACACATGCACATGCTACATACATATGTATGCCCACATGCACGTGTGTGTGTGTGTGTGTGTGTGTGTGTGTGTGTGTGTGTGTGTGTGTGTGTGTGTGTGTGTAGTGTGTGTGTGTGTGTGTGTGTGTGTGCGTGTGATCCAAAAATGATTAGGGTCTCTTTTCCATCCTTGAATTCTAAAATAGAGTTGATTCTTTTAGGGAGGAGGGAGCCAAGAAGGGGGCGTGTGTGCATGCATGTGCACGTGATGCACCACATGCATGTGCATGCATGTGCATGCATGTGTGTGAGTGATAAAGATTACACTAATTTTGCTCAAAAAAGCACCATTTTTTACCTAGAAGAAATAACACATCTCGAGCCTATGCATGTGAATACAATATATAGAGAAGACACCCAAAGGCGAATAGAGAGCATCTATCTAACAATCAATACTAGGGCAATTCAAGATACAAAACCATTTATATGTTGAACACACGAACCAAGACATGATGCAACCACATTTCCAAATGCAATAAAGTGTGGACATGTGGACCCTAAAGAGGTGTGAGGAACCACATCAAAATACAAAATTAGTAACGTATGACACCACAGATGATATCACATACACTACTTGCACACTATCTAGAAGTATAGCAAGTAAAGGGAGTTGCTTGTGACAATGATATTACCATCCGAACACCAATCTTGCTCTATCACCATCCTAACATCAATCAAAGAGAGAGCAATGAACATCATTGAGAGTGTAAAAGAGGGTGTTCTTCGTAGGTAAACTGGTCAGTAACATCATTGAGTACAAGGAACATCTTTGCAAGCGTACAAGAAGTTGTTCTTTGTAGGTAAACTTGCTAGTAGAAGCTAGCAAGGAACATCGGTGTCCATGTTATCGATCTTTAAATATGACCCTAGTCAATATTATAGCTTGTTACATTAAGAATGTCATTTCAACAAAGTATGGACATTGCAAGAAAACCCTCCAATTTTGGAGAGAATTCAAGCTAAGCCAAAGCTAGTGGCATGTACATGTGTTAATTCATTCTCTCGTGGCATGTGCAATCGATACTTATAGTTCACACATGGATAAAGTCACATTTAGTTATGGTTCAACTAATACAAAAGCCACCTGTAAACACTTTTGCTAGTGTGTCTTGTCCTTCAAGCTTCCTTGCAGCACAATAGTTACCAACTATTATGACCCCTATGGATCAAAGTAACATTACACAACCCTCTTGAGCAATTGGCCCAAACTTTGTGAATTTTCCTGTGTGAGAGATGATTGCTTAGTCTACCTTAGGATACAACTATGAAATGTACAAACTAGTGAGCTTATGACTAACAATAGCACACATCAACAATTACAATTCCATGCCCTTATGGGGCAATGCTTTCTAAAGGAGAGGGCTTTGCAAAAATATCATAAGCCCAAGAGATAAAACAGTCTTGGGAATCCAACAATAAACAAAGGTACAAGTCAAATTTTACACTACGAAGAACTATATGAAATGAATTTTGCAACAAGAACCAACAAGTCCTCATCCTAACCATAATCCACCCCCTTACCTTGAAGTTCTAATTGGTTTTACAAAGATCATTACTTTATTTTCATTCTTATTTCCTCCTAGGTAGAGTTCAAGTGGAAAAATGTCGAATAAAATAAGAGACGCACTAGCTTGAGAGCACTGCTGCATCTTAAGTGATGCATCAAATCATGCTGAGTCGAATCAAGTATTATTGTATCAACATGTCTATGCACTACCCATGATCAGTGACCCTGTGTTGCCAATAACTTCTCAGTAATGTGAGTGTCCCAACATCAGTCGTCTGTAGTATAGCTGTATTCCTAATCCCTGTCCAAGCATAATGCAGCACGACGCTATTCCTCTATCTTCTCTTTGAAGCAAACCAGCTCTTTGACAGATGTAGTCAAAGTTTACATATTTTCGTGTGCATGCGCTCTCTAAAACACTATCTAGATTGAAAGTCCAGTCCTGAAAGGAATCCCATAAGCACAACCCAAAAAAAAGCTACTAAACTTTAGTATGACTCCACTCATCCATATTATAGAGTTAACTAACTTGACCTAAAGTGCTTCATGGTTATTATGTTTGTGTACATTTTTCATCCAACGTAGCCTGGCATGTTAACTAAGAATTTTGAAACACAGCACATTCCTTGCAACTTGCAAGACAGGAAATGTCACCTTTGTGCAAAGGTGGTATGTCAAGATCCTTTACTTCTATTCCAATAAGATGCTGGGGTTGTTTTATCAGACACTGTTTTGAAAGGCTCTCTTTACACAGTGCCATCTCTGATCTCCATTACCCAACCGGGGTGGTGTGTGGAAAAGTGCTTCTGCACTCAATCCTACCACAAATATGCTCATTAGGGAACATGGATTGCAGTGCCTATCATGATTAATATGGTAAATCTCAGAAAATAAGGGAAGGAATCAGAGCAGATGAATCACTCATGCAGATAAACTGATAAAAATAAACATGTCAATTTCAAAAGCTAGAAGATTTGATTAAGAGGAAACTAAAATGATCAGATTTCCTTATTTCAATACAAAATCTTAGGCCTTCTTCCAGAAACCTTGAAGGCTTCTCCTGACCAGAAAACTTTCCCGTTCCTCATTAAACAATTAACAAAATGTCGCATTAAGATTGAAAAATAATACAGTTTGAGGCTAATATTGGTGGATAAGAAAGCAGCTGATGTAATTTTGTACAGACTATTGAGATAATTGGGGCCTATAATCGAGTGTCATTGAAACCTGCCCTCTCCTGCAAAGTTCCTATCCATGTGGTGTGTGTTCTGCAGCAATCATTGTGCAAAAAGTAATAAAAAGGCTGGACAACTCAATACAGTAAAGTGTCTTCAGCACTCAAAAAAGAATGGTAGCTTGAAGAAGCTTTCATCAGGGTTGAGCAATGATACGTGTTGAACAATCTGGGACTTCACTAAACATCAGGGTAAGCAAAAACATCATCATCTGCCTCGAAGAGCACGTCCCCATCATGATGGCCTATAGTAGACATTATTTGTAGAGACACTTCAACATTATTGCTGCTGAACTTTAAGCCCTGTGGTCGAACTTCACTTGGACAGCATCAGTTGTTTGGAGGCTTGCCAGGATGATGAGCCAAGAGCTTGCCGCAGAAGTGAGAGTGTTGCAGAGCGTTCAAAATTCCTTTACACATGGAACTTCTGTACCCTGGGCACTGCAAAATTAAGATTCCTCATAAGACTAAGGCAATCATCTAGTTGCGTAACATGGATTAAGACCCTACAGAAAGACCAAGTCCAATAAATCTTGCAAGCTTAATGAATTCTGCCAAGTTCTTACATAGACGAGAGGCTTCAGTTCCACGCACAATGCGAAGCCGTCGTACAGTGTTCACGAACATACTGTACCACAAACCATGCCATCAGCTAGAGCATTGACATGGATGTCCCTATCAAAAATGCAGAAAAACGAAACTATGTGGACTATTAAGGCCAAGGATGGGACCTTACCTCCAGGGTACATCTCCAACCAGCATCCAGTCTCCTTCTTGATCTTCATAAGTTAGTATAGAGTCTGAATTGCGCAAAAATCTCACGCCATGCCCAGGAGCTTGAAACATCTCTTCTAGAGCTGACACCAGGCTTTCATATGAACTGAATGCATTGAGATCAACTTTGCGTCCAATGGGATTGCCATCCATGTTAACTTTCACATAAATTGTAGATTGGCTGTCCTCTTCATCACCCCCAACTGTCTGTGGATGGACAACCAAGTTCTTTCGGTAGGATCGGACTGGAGGCCATCCAACAACTCGATCCCTGAGGAAAGGGAAAAAATAGGCATGTAAGATACATGTGCACTGAAGGCCGCACACGATCCAATTGCCTGACAGCCCGTGATGCAACACGTTTCAAAAGGCTATAAAGAAATCTGTATCTGGTCCAGTTGCTTAACAGCCCATAATGCAATGCATTATGAAGGGAGAACGGATCTCAAACAATGCCTAGAGACCTTGCAAGGACCGACAATCACATGGTAAAAACGGCTTAGAGGTGGAAGGAACTTACTTTGCAGGAGGGGGCTCAGTTGATCCATCATCTTGATGCTGAGGGAATGCGGTGTGTTTTGAAGCCTCATTGAAGGAAGGGTAAACCACGGCTGAACTCCAAGGTGCACCAGACCCCTCTGCAGATTTGGCAGCAGCCATGCCGACAGCTTTCCCCGCAGGCATTTGAAGAGCGGTGCGGCCGAAATGCGGAACACTCTGAGCAGTTCGGAACAGACCCTGTGAATCCTTGACGGCCAAAGGCTGCTTGGAATCCACTGCGTCGCCACGGCTGACTTCAGACATTGCCTCCGAAAACAGGCGTTTCGTTCCATTCCTACAAGAAGGCACCGGAGCATCCGAAGATATTTTCAACCCCTGCTCTGAGAGAGACAGCACGGGAGCCTCCTTGAGCTTCAAGGCCGCACGGTGCCGGGAAGACCCTAACCCTAATCCCAAACACAGGTCCGTTTCTTCCAGGTCTTCTGCGTCCTGCCTCGAAACGGATGCCGAAGACGAGGAGGAGACCTCAGACAAGCCGATGTAATCATGCTCCTTGAGTGCGGATGCAGAGCTCTCAGCGGAGGCGGCTTCTCCATGATCGCCGCGGGAGATGACGACAGAGGAGGCGCTGTCTGCTGCGTTGCGGTCGATGGAAGGGCTGTTGAAGGCGAGGGAGAGGCTGTGGGGCTGCATGGTGTAAGGTCCCTGCATAGAGGAAAGGGATACACGGAGGGAAGTAGGGAGAGGTAAGACACAGCCACAAGAAGGGGGGGGAGTCAGAAATAGGAAGGTAGGTAAGTAGGTAGGTGCGTGAGAGGCTAAAAGGGGGCTTTGGGGGAGGGAAAAATGTGAGGGGGCGCTGAATGTGGCTGAGAGAGAAGGGAGGAGGAGATGGGTTATATGATGAAGGTTTCTGAAACTGTGGCTATGGCGCAAGCAGGCGACACGAGACCGGGGGAGAAGGGGAAGGGGGAGGGGGAGCGAGAGAGAAGGAAAGGAAGAGAGAGAGAGAGGGGGGCTTTACCGGCTGAGCGGGTGTGGGAGCACCGGCTGGTCGGATGGTGCGCGACCGGTTTTAGCTTTTGGCGACCGGCTCCTTAGCGGAATTCCCCGTGGGACAAAAAACCACCCACCCACGTCAGCTCGTGACGTGGGCCTGTCGCCATCGTACGCGGGCCCCGTGCGGCCTTTGCCCTTCCACACCACGCAACGCGGGCGTTCCCGCGCGGCCCCACTGCCCGCTTCGTGGCCGACCGCCTCACAACAAATATATATCCCGCCCTTTCCCAAAAGGCATCCTTGTCGTTATACCCTACATGGTTCTTGTTCCCTAGGGATTTTATATATTCATGTAGGGAGAGCCCTTTTAGGACTAGTAGCCTCTTCTCGAACCCCAACAGTTGGCCCCATCCCATATACTTTTGTTCGTCACTCTTGGCAAAGTTGCCCTAGTCAACAAGCTACAACTGTGCCCCATCTCATCTGTGTTTTCTCCTAACTGTTGTATCTCACACCTTTGCAATGGCTTTAGGACCAACACCATATGATGATGTTTGGTTACTTTTGTACTTCACTTTAATAAGAGATCGCAATTGCCCCCCCCCCCCATGATGTTGTTGGTAACTGTTAGTAACTGTTATATTGCACCATTGGACAAGGTGTTACTGCCAACAATCAGCCCCTTATGTCATCGCATTGTTCATAGTTTATCTATTGACAAAGGACTTGGCCCCACACTTTGGCAAAGTCTTTAGGCCCAAAAATCTGTCCCCTTTAATACTTATGATGATCTTGGTTATTTTTATATTGCACCAACTTGCAATGGGTTCATAAGAGCCAACAATTAGCCCCTTGTGACATCATTGCTGACTATATCAATAGCAATTGTATTGCACCAATTGACGCGACATAGACCAAACAATTGGTCCCCATATCACATTGTTGATAATATTTGTAATGTACCAAACTGGTTGTGCGATATACCCTAGATGGGAACATTTTGATAATCATTGTGTTGCACCAATTGGGAAATGGATTAACCCCATACGGTAATATGTGTAACCATTCTACTATACCACTTGGCAAAGGATTAGAAGGAAGCACTAAAAGAATGAAACGTCTCGTCCCTCAAGTCTCATCGCCTCTCACACTCCACAAACACTAGCTTATGAAATTATTAGGAGATGATGGAGTATTATGCCAACTTGTGCAAGGTGATAGATTGGAGACAAAACGCATGGCTTCAAAACACAAAGAAGATTTTGAATGCATCGATAGATTGGCAACTAAAAAGCAAAATGTGCACAAAAAATGTATGCTATTTCACTTTACAAACAATGAAAGGGCAACCTCCAAGGAAGCTGCTCACATTATCTCATCAAATCCATTCACACCACCCTATTATTATTATCACTTGAACCCCATTACAAATTTGAATCAATCAATTTTCTTGTCTGATTTCACAAACCACCATGTATGTTAAATTCTTCTCACTGATCTATTTCCTATAAATTGCAAACTTTATTTTGAAGCCATGCATCCAAATATAAAAGGGCTCTCTACCTACATCTAGGTGAGCTCAAAACATCTTGCCAAATTCATTCACACCACCCTGCTATTATTGCTAATTAATCTCCATAAAATGTTGAGATACTACTTCCTTCATATCACACAATCAATGATGCAATGGAGACCGAATATTGATCTCTTCAAATTTCAAATCATGACAAACCCAATTTGCAAACAAATGTTTATAACTCACAAAGCAACTATCAACCGCATAGTGTCAATATTACTAAGGCGCTTTCTCGGTCACAAATTGTAGTATTTACACACTATAATTCCTATCAACTACTTTACAAAGATTTGAGTTTTTTGCTAGACGCCTAGCTCTCATCAAGCCTCTTGTTTACCCATTTTGCTTTAACACAAGAGTAAGCAAGACCATATGTCGAAACTCTAAAATGTGTGACCTACCTTCCCTTATTCTATTTTCATAAAAAGAATAAAGAATAAAGTGACAATGATGACGAGTGGTTGCCACCTACAATGTACAAGTGTGCGGGCAGTTAGTACTAGTAAATGTAAGTACAAGGAATATCCAAGTAGGAACAAAGATATGTAATACAACTAGCAATGCAAGATAAGCACAAACCTCCTAGGTACCAAATACTACCAAAGACCCAAATATGTCAAGAACATAGATGTAATCCCAAACAAGAGAGTAATGTGTATCCAAAACTAACAAACCTGTTTGATAAGAAAAAGTGCCATGTATGCAAACCAAAGCTAAATCAGCTCACAATCATCAATGTCTACAAGATTGTGTATACTGAAACCAACCAAGCATATATGTGTAAGCAAGAGACTTCCACTTCTCGAATAAACCAAGCACTGCAATGAGAAATTATCAAGGTGCTCCCACAGAAGCAAATCTAGAATGTCCAAGAGCAAAGCAAAGCTCAATACATGTGTCTCATAATATCGAGGTGCCCAAAGACATAAATCAATACATCTGGAAACATATAGCCGCAATTATCCTTCAAACCCATAAATGGGAAACCACAAAAGCAAATAGCCATTAGACGTATATATTCAATGGAGCTCAAAACCAAGGCTTAGAGCTCAATATAAGCATATCTAGGCATAATAATCAATGCCAAGCATCAATACCTCCATGTAGCATCATCTTGAAAGTGCATGTGAGCATGTAATAAATAAGCTTTCAACCCATAAGCTTGTTGTCCACAAGGTATAACAGCAAAGAACCTTCCAAATAGTGAGCTAAACAAGCTCTAATCAATCCAAAATCCTTTCACAAGCATCAACATATCATCCAAGCATAACAAACTTGCCTCATAAGCATCCGTAGTGCATTACCCAAGCAAATACTTGATGTCCAGACAATATACATTAGGTCTATCTCTTGAACAATAGTGAACAAAAGGTCATAGTGAACAACAGGTTTGTGCTACACACGGTGAACAGTAGATCTATCTTGCATAGAGTGAACAACTAGAGTTGAAAGAGGTGAAAGATGTTAGGAACATGGGTAGCAAATCAAGTGCAAATCGCATTGATGATTGCCAATTGTCTGCTACAATGACTAAGCTCAATGACCACTTGGCAAGGCTCAAAAGTTTTGGGGGAAGGCCCTAATCAATGTTGGAAAGTGATCCGAAAAGCAATGGGACTAACGCATACCTCAATGAGTGGTTGCCATGAAAGCTATGAATGAAGCTCTCTTCCTAAGCTAAAGTGAATGCTGGCGAAGCTCCTTGAATGCCCACGCTAATACCACTTGAAAGGTGGAGCCAAAGTGAGAGCACTCGTGGAAGCAAGGACTATGGAATTCAAGGAAGAGAGCAAGACCATTTGTGGGCACTCTATCAATAGCAAAGTGTGTCATGTCTTCCCTTATTCTATTGTCATAAGAAGAGTAAAGAATAAAGTGGTAGTGATGGGCGGTTGCAACTTGCAATGTACTTGTGTGCAGAAAATAAGTATAAGTAAATATAGGCAGCTGGGCATAAGTGGCCTTTTGGTGCGCAAATCGAATGCTAGATGCATACATATCGAGCGTCGGAAGGTCCCCAAGAACAAAGAACTCTACTAAAGCTCAAAAAGCAAGAAAGAAGATTTGCACGATATGAGGCAAAAAGACAAATTGGGTACAATCTCGCCCTATGCCTTGTGTGAGCGCTTCACAAGGTATGTAATTATAAATTTATTCATCTCAAAGCTCAAAAATAGCCCAATTTTACAATTAGCATGCTTTAGCTTTTGTGTTTGCTCTTGTCCAAATAAAGAATAAAGTTGTTGGGCGCCCCAAAAATCGGGCTGTGCCCAAATACAATGCCCAATAATGAAATATTTAAACCATGCATCCATACGCATACGAAATAATAAATATTTGTCAAGTGCTTCAATAAATAAGCATACCTAAATAAATATTACCGCCACGCCTTTAATGATAAGATGTGCGCCCATCAAAAATGATAATTTCTTCTAGGTAATTTGAATACACACTATCGCCTAGTGCTTCCCAACGCCACTGTCGCTTGCTCTACACATCAACTGAAGTATTCACAATTGTTAGAAAATAATAAAATTAAAATGACAAAAGTGAATACCTAGCAGTCTTTAGCTACAAAATAAATAAATAGGTTGGAACTCTGTCCTAACCTTAATTTAATACGAGTGCACTCTAAACTCATAAACATCCATTAATTTAAATATGTATCTTGTAAAATCACCCATTGTGGAATCACCCATGTGCACATTAAATTAATGTGACGCCTGAAAAGGACAGGCGTCTCCGTCAACTTCTCGCACAAGGAATCCACCTTGTACGAGCCCCGACAAATAAATATAGTTTTACGAAATCCAGTGCAAAACCTCATGGAATCCACCGTGGAATTAAAAAAACTCACGAAATCCACCATGGAACATGCCTCCTGGCATCATACCCCCGGGGTGGGATAGTAATTGACCTCAATTGCTATTAGCTCAATGTGGAGCGAGCAGTGAGGGGTAAGCACTTAGGTCACGGGCATGCATCCATTGGGCCTCTTCAATAGAATGATCCACTATAGTTACTTCACAAAACAAAAAACCAATCTATCCTACAAACCCTAACAGAATCTCCATAGCCACCAAGCTCAAGCTATTTTCCACTCCAATTTCTCACCGTTCCCATCTCAAGTAATCCTCTATCATTCAGATTGGTCACTTTCCAGCAAGTGCAAAAAATTTGGAGCAACCCACCAGAAGATTAAGGAGACCACCTGAAATCAAGCATCATAAAAGCTTGACATCAAGCTAGTATCTTTTGATACTAACATAGTGCTTCTTGGCACTTGTGTTCTTAGCACATTCAAAAACAACTCATTTGTTGGTTTTAACTCAATTCTTACAATGAAAAACAAGAAGATTTTTAATGTGAAATGCCCAATTGATTAAATCCCTTGTAAGCCTCAATCTCGTTGTAAAAGGATAGACACTGCTTGAGTATAATAGCAATAAGACCTTCTTCAAATTGTTTGAACTTGAGCAAATAACCAAATTCAATGGTGAAGGCTTTCATGCCTGGAAAGAAAAGACAATGTACCATCTCATGAGGAGAGACCTTTGGGATCTATTTAAGGACGATACAAGAGATGTAGATGGCAAGAAGGAAGATGATGAAGACGGGTTCGTTGAAGAAGTCCAATTTAAGACAAAAGAGTGGAAAAATGTGAACAACAAAGCTCTAGGCATCATTGCATGAGGACTATCTAATGATGTATTGCACCATATCTTTGGCATCAAAGATGCCAAAAAGGCATGGGATGAGCTCGACAGGATCTTTGGAACTCAAGCTAAAAACTCAAAAGTAAAATTACTCATGCAATTTTATAAGCTAGATGTAAAGGATAGTTCTTTTATGACCATGCACATTAACAAGTTTAAGAGCCTAAAAATCAACTTGCAACTTTAAAGAAAAACATAGATGAGGATGAAGCCATAGCAGTGCTACTAGCAAGTGTAAATTAAGAACCATATGAGAACCTTGTGTCTACCCTAAGTAATGTTCCTAATCTCTCACTCAAAGACATTGACCACTCTCTACTTGATGGAGAAAGTAAAAACAAGGATGCAAAAGAAACCATCTCAAAGGACAATCTCTTGTACACAAAAGGAACCTATGGAGCAAAAGGATGTGGACGAGGATTCAACACCAAAAACAAGGATCAAGTCACATGTCATTATTGTGGTAAGATTGGGCACACTAGTGAATGTTTCCATAGGAAAAGAGCACAATAGGTGCAAAATGGTAACCATAAAAATCAGTTCATGGATGAAGAAGATGCTTCCACTTATCAAGAACAACTCTCACAGATTGTTTTGAAGAAATTATCTTTCCCATAGTGGACTTTATTTCCCTTAGTGGATGCTGTAAAAACCCTTGCCAAAGACGTACAGTTTCAAGCTTTAACTTGATTAGGTAGCCTATGGGCTAGTCTCTTGGGCCATGTCATCTTGTAGGGGGAGCAAAAGCCAACAAGTGTATGAACTCATCATTTGAGGGGGGTGTTGAAAGATATGACAACTTGACTATCACTTTCAATTAGTAATGCAATATCATGATGCTTTGTACTTTCGGTTAGTGTCATTATCATTGTCAGTCTCTTACACAAGTTTGTGTTTATGAGTCCAAGCTTCCATCTTGGAACCTAATTCACTTATGTAACAATTGGTCTATTTGTTATCCATGTGACTACGAATCTAGTATTCATCTTCCAACCTCCGTAGTTGCCATGCTCTAAATCCGTGTTTTTGACAAAACAATGGCCATTTAGCCATACTTATGTATTTGGTTTGGGCAAATATAATGTTAGCTTGATATCTTTAGCGAGCCTTCAAGGAAGCATTCACCAAGGAAATTCAAAGAGTGCGATTCCTTGCAAATGCTGCTCAACAAGCAATTTTCTTTCATTGTTTGCATTGCATACACTGGTTGAGTTGTAAGAGAAGGAGATTTGCTCTAGTTTTGATTTAGGAGTTTAGGTAAGCTCTCTAATAAGTCCAATTCGATGGCTTCTACTTCTTGGATTTCTTTGTCTAAATTATGATTTGACCATCTCATTTATACAGACTCCCTAGGTAATAGTGTTATGGATCACACATGTTACTAGGAACTTTGCTACCCAAATGTCATTGGCTTCATTATACTGTCCTTTAAAAATTGTTAAGGTGGCTACATTTGCAAGGTGATCACCCACATTTCTAGGATGAATTTGGCTAGAAAGAGGGCCTTGGTTTAAGGCTTGAGCCATTGGGACTTCTTTAAAAAGTTTCATAAGGGTCTCAAGGGATTCTTTAGTTGCTACTCTATCTTGTAGTGTCAGCCTTCTTATGTACCTTTAGAGGTCTTTTGTCGCATTATTGATTGATCCAACCTAGCTCCTAGATTTTATGGACCTTTCAAGATCATTCACAAAATCAATGACAATGCATTTAAATTAGAACTTACACAACATTGGAAAATCCACAATACTTTTCATATCAGTTTGTTATGACCTTTTAGAGGCCAATTACATGTTCACCCTGTTTATGAAAACCCTCATTTGTTAGAAGAAGAAACTAAAATCCTTGAACCTGAAACTATTTTAGACACTGACTTTATGTCCACTAGAACTGGCCGTAGATACTCTAGATATTTGGTTAAGTTTAAAAATCATATATTTATGTGGGAGGTAGCTTATGTGTAGGCCTTCAAAAGCCTTATATGCAAAGGGTGAATTGTGGGCAAGTTGAGTGGCGTAGATCATAAGACAGGCTTTCAGCATAGATCAAGTAGCAAGCTGAAATTTTTGAAATGCCTGGCAACAAAGTGTTGAGATGACAAGCTCAACACATGCGGATATTAATGATGGACCACCTGGTTAGATGGGTCCACACGTCTACACTTAGCACGTCGGTGGTCATTATGACTCACACATGGCCACTGACTCATTACTTATTATATTCAGGTTGTTACACCTATTTACAGCTGGCATAGTTATAGCGCCAGTCGACTAGTGTAGTCGGTTATGCATTGTTTGACTTAGTAGGCCACTTTCCTTTATGTTGCATCTTATCTATACTTTGTGTACATTGTAAAGAGTGTGGAAGAAGAAGAAGAAACTAGCAAGAAAACGTTTTGGCCTCCATCTCTCTTCTTATCTCTTGAGTGAGCTTCTCCTTGTAGCCACGAGTAAGAATCTCTCCCATTCTTCCACTCCTTCTCTTGGATAGTGCCTATGGAGGCACCGAAAGCAGGGCAGAGCAAAAATCTCAGATTGCAGTGTGATGCCAGGAGGCATGTTCCACGGTGGATTCCATGCCACGGTGGATTCCGTGAGGTTTTACGATGGATTCCGTAAACTTAGATGACCGGGGCCCATACACAAAGAGGATTCTTTGTGCGAGAAGTTGATGGGGACACCTGTCATTTTCGGGCGTTTCATTAATTTAGTGTGTACATGGGTGATTCCATAGCAGGCGATTCCACAAAATGCATATTAAATTAATAAACGTTTATGAGTTTAGAGTGCGCACTCGTAATAAATTAAGGTTAGGATTTATTTCTAACCAGTTGATTTATTTTTGTAGCTGAAGACTGCTAGGTATTCACTTTTGTTGGTTTAATTGTATTATTTTACTAACGATTGTGAATGCTTCAGTTGATGTGTAGAGATAGCAGCAGTGGCGGAGGAAAGCATTGGAGTCTAGCGAGTATTCGACCTTTGGATTATATTTTGATAGGTGCCACGCCTATATTTTGTTATGTCTATCGAGACATTGATTATTGATTATTATTTTGTATGCGCCTATGCACACGGATATGTTATTTCTATTTGGACATTGAGATTGGGCGTGCCAGACTCCATGGGCACCGTCCATTCGCTTTATTTTCTATTTTTGTAGAAAGCAAACTCAAAAGCTAAAAGCTTGTTATATTTTTGTAAATTGGGCTATTATTGAGCATGAAGATGGAAATATACATAAAATACATGCTTTGTGAAGCGCTCACACAAGGCATGGGGGGAGATTGAACCCAATTGGTCTCTTGCTTCTTGTCGTTCATGCTTTTACATTGTTTTTTGTGCAAAAAGGTAGAGTTCATTGTTCTTGGGGACCTTCCGGGATTCACTACGTGAGCATACATCGACCGATCTGCGCACCAGTGGTATCAGAGCGGAGCTGAGATCAAGAGCTTCCAATCGCTACCCATCTCGTGCGAAGGCGGAGCTCCTGGAACGATCGGGCTCTACAGTCAATCTCATCGCGAACCGTCGATACAGGCAGACTTCTGGCGATCAAGAACCCCTGTTTCTACTGTCAGATCGCGAAGGACCAGGCTGTGCAGGCGGAGGACCACGCATCCATCTCCTTCATCAAGTCGTGAACATTCTGTGAGAAAAAAAATTTCATATCTTTTATCTCTCATATGTTTAAGCTTGACTTAAGCTTATAAGAAGCTTAATTGCTTCACAATTTGACATTGTGGTATCTGAGGAGGTTCCGAAAATCACGCGTTGTCAGCAAAACGCCCCCCCCCCCACGAAATCAGTCGACGGCCTCATTAAGCTTTTCAAGCTTAATCTCTTAAGTCACAGCAAGGTTTCTGCAAGTCACACAGGGCAAGAAAGTCACCAAACTCCAGGTCCTGCACACCAAAAGTCAAGTCCTGCAAGTCGACTGGAATCAAGTCCTGCAAGTTCATCAAGTCGGCCTAAGTTCTGCAAGTCTGCAACTCTGCAAGTCGGCTAAGTTTGCAACTCTGCAAGTCAGACTAGTCAACTGGAGTCAGAACTGACTAGTGCTTAAAACTCCTAGAAGGGCTGTTCCTGCGCAAAAACTCTGAACTGGAAAGTTGTTCGTGGCAAAGTATTCTACCTATCCGCAGGTCCGCTGAAGTATTTTCAGCAAACGAAGAAGGAAATATCGCAGATTTTCTGAAAATTGAGAAAGAAATACCCAAAAATACATAGCCTTGTAACCCCGAATTTGAGCTACGCTCATCCCGCTAACTTGATTTTGAGTGAGAAAAGGTCTTTTGAGTTTTACAGGATGACGACCCCACATATGGATGATCCTATGGCTGAAGACGATCTACCTGAGCCTACCATGGAACAAAAGCTGGATCTAATCATGCTGCAATTGGAAGAAGAATGAAGGGCTAGGCAAGCATTGCAAGCGCAATTGACAAAATTACAAAGAGTGTCTACCGACAAAGAAGAACCTCAAGCTGAAGATTTGATTCGACGTACCATCGACGCCACTCTTGAAGCACAAACCATTCGCAAGGAATCAAAGATAAGTAAACGAAGTTTCAAATTTCGCACTTTCAATGGCATACGAGAAGGAAATACTATTTTATCATTCATTAGCCAGTTTGATGACTATTTCCATGAGGAAACTTATCCAGAAAAAGATAAAATCAAGTGTGTTACTAATCATTTGGTAGTCAGAGCATCACTTTGGTGGACTGTAGTACGCAAGAGCATAGAATGTCCTGCTACTTGGGAAGATTTCAAGAAGAAGTTCATGCAGAATTTCCTTCCACCGTAATTTCATGAGAAGGCTATCAAGCAATGGGATCTACTTCAACAACGGGATCGTGAGCCTATTCCACAGTATACAGAGCGTTTTTGGAATGCACTCCTACAGCTACGCATGCTTGAAGACGTACCAGACACGACACATAAGCGGAAGTATATGTCTGGACTTCTTGGACATTACTACGCTGAAGTGAACATGTTCAAGCCTGCTACCCTTGAAGACGCCATCTCACTAGCTCACGACACTGAAGATAAGTTACGCGGTAGAGACGGACGACCACAGCAATTCCAAGCCAATGGTAATTATGGATCTAAACAATTCAATTCCAATTTTAGAAGGTTTAATCCAAGTCGTTTCTCTTCACCATCTTTCCGCAAGAATTGGGCTAAACCACCTGCATTACCATCCAATGTCAATCCAAATCCTAAGCCTATTCCACAAGCAAATCCAAATGTACCCAGACTTCCAGCCATTGCAAATAATGTAACCAAAGCCAAGCCAATAGTATGCTATAAGTGTCACCAGCCGGGGCATCTCGCAGCAAATTGTCATTCAAAGAAGCCACCAGCACATATCAACTATCTTGGAGCCATGGACGAAGACGAGCATGAGGATATGCCTGATTTCACTGAAGATGAGGATGACACTACTACTACTTCCGACACTTTACCAGGTATGCCTACTCCACATTCATTATTGACTATGAAATGTTTGGTGCATGGAAAGGAAAGAACTATCTTGCATGATGACGGTAGTACTCATGACTTTATTTTAGCAAAATTGGTAAAGAAATTGAAATTACAGACTGTACCTATGCATTATCGCATAAAAGCTGCATTTTTAGGCACTAGGTACAATGGCACACAAGAAGTACAAGATTTAGAGATTCAAATTGGTTCATACACTGAAAGAAGAAATTTCTTAGTTGTTCCATTACAGTCAAGCGACATTATTTTAGGAATGCCTTGGCGACACCAGCATAATCCAAATATAGATTATTCCACACACACAATGAATATTAATTTTCAAGGAAAATCTATTACATTATATGGTATGCATTCATCTAATATTTTTCCACTGCTTTCGCATACTCAAGCAAAACGTGCATTACGCAAGAGTACTAAATCATATCTCATTTGGGTGAATGAATTGCACGCAAAGGAAAATCATATGCACCCTAGGCATAAGGAATTTCTTGCATATTTTAAGGACTGTTTTGCAGAAGACCTACCACCAGGTTTACCTCCTTCATGTCCAAAAGACCATAAGATTGACTTAATCCCTGGCACACAACCACCTTGCAAAGCACCATATAGGCACAATCAAATAGAGCAAAAAGAAATCCAGAGTCAAGTTGAAGAATTACTAAATAGAGGTTTAATTCGACCTAGCAGTTCTCCATTTGGTGCACCTGTACTCTTAGTTAAGAAAAAGAATAATACTTATCGTATGTGTATTGACTACCGAGCTTTAAATAAAATCACTGTAAAGAATAGGTATCCTATACCTAGAGTTGATGACCTTATGGACAAACTGCAAGGATCTTCTATATTTAGTAAAATTGACCTTAAGTCTGGATATCATCAGGTGAGGCTAGATAGATCTGACATATTTAAGACTGCATTCAGAACACAGTTTGGCCATTACGAATTCTTAGTCATGCCATTCGGATTGACTAATGCCCCTGCCACCTTTAGTAGAATGATGAACCGTATCTTTCTGAAATATCAGTACTGTGTGATTGTTTTCTTTGATGATATTTTGGTGTTTAGTCAAAGTGAAAAAAAGCATTATGAGCATTTATCATTAGTTTTTCAATTACTGAAAGAAAATCAATTGTTTACAAACCCTGAAAAGAGTGAATTCTTTAAGACAGAAATTGAGTATTTAGGTCATATTGTATCAAAAGAAGGAATTAAAGTTGATCCTAAGAAAATTGATGCAATATTGCATTGGCCTGTTCCTAAAAACGTGCATGAGTTACGCTCATTCCTTGGTCTTGCTAGTTTCTATAGGAAGTTTGTACGTAATTTCTCATTAATTGCTTTACCATTAACCAAACTTCTCAAGAAAGGAATTGTTTATCAATGGACTGAAACTCAGCAGAAATCCTTTGACTTACTGAAACGTGCATTAACCAATGCCCCTGTTCTACAATTGCCTGATTTTAATAGACCATTCTTTCTAGTTGTGACCGATGCTAGCGGATCAGGAATAGGAGCCGTACTAATGCAAGACAATCATCCTATAGCATATTCTAGTTCTAAGTTGAAACCCTCTGAGCTGAAATATTCCACTTATGACAAAGAACTATTAGCAGTTGTACAAGCATTAAGACAGTGGAAACACTACTTAATGGGTTCAGAATTCATGATAAAGACTGACCAGCAAAACATTAGACATTTACTTAGCCAACCCCAAATTTCTGACCGTCATATCAAATGGGCTTCCTTCATTCAAAGTTTTCATCCTATCATTCAATACCAACGTGGAAAAGAAAATGTAGTTGCTGATGCATTGAGTAGAAGACCTGCAATTCATAATATTTCTGTCATATCTTTTGATTCTTTAATTGCTATGAAAGATACATATCACCAGGATATTACTTTTCATTCTGATTGGCAAAAATTAGTTCAAAATAATTTCATTCCTATTGATTCATTGTCATATAATGATGGATTTATGTTTTATGAAAAGAGACTGTGTGTTACTATTCCATTCCGATCTTTTGTTTTGCATGAAATTCATTGTCCCCCATATCAAGGTCATAGAGGTATCATATCTACATTACGCATGTTAACTGAAGATTTTTATTGGCCGCATATGGATGCAGATGTATCTAATTTCGTTTCTGATTGTTTGATTTGTCAAAGAGTAAAGAGACATCATGGTAAACAGTATGGATTACTAATGCCTTTGTCTATTCCATCTAAACCTTGGGAACATATCTCTATGGATTTCATTACTGGTTTACCAAATACTAAATCTAACCATGACATGATTTGGACAGTTGTAGATAGATTTAGTAAGCAAGCATATTTCATTCCATGTAAAAAAACTTTAACAGCATCACAAGCAGCACAATTATTTTTGAAAACTGTTTTTACTAATCATGGATTGCCCAAAGTTATCATTTCAGATCGTGATTCTAGATTTTGTAACAATTTTTGGATTACACTGTTTGCAAATCTAGGCACAAAGATTGATTTCTGATTTGCATTTCATCCAGAAACAAATGGACAAACAGAAGCCACAAACAGCACCATTCTAGATCTTTTACGTGCATATACTATCTCTAAACCTCAAACATGGGACACTCATTTGCATTTATTACAGTTTGCATACAACAATACACCGCACACATCTACAAAGAAAGCACATTTTGAAGTCATTTATGGATATAGATTATCTACACCTATTGCATCTTTGTCTAATAGAATTCAGAGTGCTGATGATATTGCTACTATGCATAATAGTATTTTTGATGAGGTTAAGGATATGATTGCTAAAGCCCAGCAATCATATACCAAACAAGCCAACAAGAAAAGACAAGCCATGAATTTTAAAGTTGATGATTATGTTTGGCTGAGAATAGAAAAATGTAGACTGCAAAGTGTAGATAGACATCCAGTTGTCAAATTAGCTCCTAGATTCTATGGACCATTTAGAATCATTCATAAGATCAATGATAATGCATTCAAGTTAGAATTACCATCTCATTGCAAAATTCACAATACATTTCACATTAGTTTATTGAGACCATTTAGAGGCCAATTACCTATCCACCCTGTTTATGAAAACCCACCTTTATTAGAGGAAGAGACTGAAATACTTGAACCAGAAGCCATCATAGACACTGACTACATGACCACTAGAACTGGCCGAAGATATTCTAGATATCTAGTAAAATTTAAGAACCATCCTGTAGAGGAAGCACAATGGATGCACGCTAGAGACTTAAATGCTTTCCCCACTCTGTTAGCTCCACATTGAGCTAATAGCAATTGAGGTCAATTGCTATCCCACCCCGGGGGTATGATGCCAGGAGGCATGTTCCACGGTGGATTCCGTGCCACGGTGGATTTCGTGCCACGGTGGATTCCGTGAGGTTTTACGGTGGATTCCGTAAACTTAGATGACCGGGGCTCATACACAAAGAGGATTCTTTGTGCAAGAAGTTGATGGGGACGCCTGTCCTTTTCGGGCGTTTCATTAATTTAGTGTGTACATGGGTGATTCCATAGTGGGTGATTCCGCAAAATGCATATTAAATTAATAAACGTTTATGAGTTTAGAGTGCGCACTCGTAATAAATTAAGGTTAGGATTTATTTCTAACCAGTTGATTTATTTTTGTAGCTGAAGACTGCTAGGTATTCACTTTTGTTGGTTTAATTGTATTATTTTACTAACGATTGTGAATGCTTCAGTTGATGTGTAGAGATAGCAGCAGTGGCGGAGGAAAGTATTGGAGTCTAGCGAGTATTCGACCTTTGGATTATATTTTGATAGGCGCCACGCCTATATTTTGTTATGTCTATCGAGACATTGATTATTGATTATTATTTTGTATGCGCCTATGCGCACGGATATGTTATTTCTATTTGGACATTGAGATTGAGCGTGCCAGACTCCATGGGCACCGTCCATTAGCTTTATTTTCCATTTTTGTAGAAAGCAAACTCAAAAGCTAAAAGCTTGTCATATTTTTGTAAATTGGGCTATTATTGAGCATGAAGATGGAAATATACATAAAATACATGCTTTGTGAAGCGCTCACACAAGGTATGGGGGGAGATTGAACCCAATTGGTCTCTTGCTTCTTGTTGTTCATGCTTTTACATTGTTTTTTGTGCAAAAAGGTAGAGTTCATTGTTCTTGGGGACCTTCCGGGATTCACTACGTGAGCATACAGCGACCGATCTGCGCACCACAGTGAGATTTGGTGTGCGCAAAGAGCGCTGTGTATTCTGTGAATAAGCCCTTTACTCCAGTTCAGGAAGGGGACGTGGCAGGTTCTCTTCAAGAGGCCGTGGTACAGGAAGTGGTAGTGACAACTAGTAAAACAGATCGAATCAGCAATTTGGTGATATGCAGGTTTCAGGAGGTCGTGGTAACTTTAGAGGCAAAAACAGGTCATATTGCAGCCCAATGTTATGCTAAGAAAGATGATATCCGCAGTGGTAAGTTGCAGCAAGGAAACTATGCATCGTCTTTACGACAGAATGAAGACAAAAATGAACGTTTGTTTGTTATGCAGCATATGCTGAACGTTGTTACAGGAAAGGGAACACATGAAGATGTTTGGTATGTTGATTCAGATGCATCCAATCATATGACCAGCCATGCAGAATGGTTTGGAGAGATGTAGGATTTGCAGAATGCAAGTTATGTGCAGACGGGTGATGACTCATGCAACCCAAATTCACACATTGGAAAAGTTTCCTTGTCCTTGCATGATGGTAAGACAAAGAGTCTTTCAGATGTGTTACATGTGCCGTCTATTACAAAGAACTTGGTGTCAGTCGGTCAAATGGTAGAGCAAGGGCTGCAAGTCAGATTTAATGCAAAGGACTGCTTTGTAGAAGACTTCAATGACAAGTGCAGGTTGGTAGCAAAGGGAAGTAGAGTTGGACGTATGTTTACTCTGGATGCTGGAATTCCTACTATGAATGCTGCTATGTATGCCAAAGGAAAAGGTGTTATTGCAGACATTGAAATTTGGCACAAACACATTGGACATGCAAATGTACAAAGGCTGAAATTAATGCAGTCCAAAGGGTTGGTTACAGGTTTGCCTACATTTAAAGTTGCAGCATTTCATAAGGTATGCGAAGCATGTCAGTTTGGTAAGCAGGCAAGACAACCCTTCTCACATGACAGAGATGTAAGTAGAAATATCCTTGACGTTGTGCATACGGACATTTGGGGGCCTACACAAAATGTATCTCTTGGAGGCAATTCATACTTTGTCACATTCATTGATGATTGTTCTAGAAAGCTGTGGGTATATTTTATGAAGGAAAAGAGTGAAGCGTTTGAGCACTTTAGAACCTTCAAGGCTGCAGTTGAAAGAGAAACAGGCTTGAAAGTAAAGTGCTTGAGGTCAGATGGAGGGGGAGAGTACCTCTCAAATGAGTTCAGTGATTTTCTGAGGTATCATGGGATAAAGAGACAGTTCACATGCAGGTATACCCCACAGGAAAATGGGGTTGCAGAAAGGAAAAACAGGCATATTGCAGAAGTTGTACGTGCCTTGATGGCTGAAAAGAATATACCTAAGCATTTTTGGTCTGAGGCTGTTCATACTGCTGTTTATATTATGAACAGAACTCCCACAGCTGCAGTTCATGGTATGCCCGAAGAATGTTTTACAGGTAAGAAGCCTGATGTTTCACACTTGAAAGTGTTTGGCTGCATTGCGTATGTTCATGTGCCAGATGAGTTGCGAAAGAAACTGGATCCAAAGGCTAAAAAGTGTGTCTTTACTGGATACTCTTTACAGCAGAAAGGGTATCGCTGTTATAACCCTGCCACATGTAAGTTCAGAGTGAGCAGGGATGTCATCTTTGATGAAATGAGCAGTTGGTATGCATCTAGTGGTGATGCATTGGATGATGATGATGATCATGACACTCATGTGCAGGCTGAAAAGCAAGAATCACGGACTCTTAGTGGAACAGAGACATCATCTAGTAGTCCTTGGTCTGGGAGACTAAGGAGTACCTCTACATCTTCGGGTGCATCTAGTAGCACTACAGGTAAAGACAAAGGAAGAATAAAGTGTCAGAAGGCATTGATGCAGTTCTTGATGGAGATTCCAATGGCTCAGAGCTTGGATGATGAGCTTGGCATTCCTTCAGTGAGAACTCCAGGTGTGCAGAGAGCACGCATTAATGCAAAGACTCCATGGTGTGATCCAGTGACACACAGATCTACTAGGGTCAGATACCCTGTTAAAAGATTTGGTTTTGAAGGTTATGCAGCTCACCATTATGCTTATATGGTGAAACTAGTTGAGGATGTTGAGCCCACATGTTTTGAGGAGGCTGTTGGTCATGCTCATTGGGATGCAGCAATGGATGAGAAGATGGCTCAATTAGAGGCCAATAAGACTTGGAATCTAGTATCATTTTGCCGAAGGGCAAGAAAGCCATTGGATGTAAATGGGTTTATAAGATTAAGCACAATGCAGATGGTTCTATTAGCAGGTACAAAGCTAGGCTGGTCGCAAAAGGCTATGCCCAAACATATGGCATAGATTATGATGAAACCTTCAGTCCAATTGTTAGGATGGCAACTGTCAGATGTGTGATTGCTTTAACAGCAGGCAAAGGTTGGAGGTTGCAGCAAATGGATGTGAAGAATACCTTCTTGCATGGTGATTTGCAGGAAGAAGTGTATATGGATTAGCCAGCAGGTTATGAAGATTTAGAGCATCCCACGTATGTGTGCAGGTTGAAGAATGCGCTCTATGGGCTCAAGCAAGCACCTAGAGCATGGTCTGACAAGATCAGAGAGTATCTTGTCAATATTGGCTTTTATGTTTCTGATGCTGATCACTCACTTTATGTGAGAAAGGGAGATGCAGGTTTGGTCATCATAGTCATCTATGTGGATGACTTGATTATTACAGGTGATAGTGATAGTGGGATTGCTGAAGTCAAGGATTCTTTGAAGAAGAAGTTTGAGATGAAGGATTTAGGTGAGCTAAGGTACTTCCTTGGGATTGAGGTGATCAGATGTGATGATGGTATATGGCTGTCCTAAAGACAGTATGGCTTGAATATGTTGTCCAAGTATGGTATGACAGCATGCAAACCACTTTCAGTCCCATTGGAGCAGAATGTAAAGTTGAGTGTTGATGTTGGGGATGAGATAGAAGACCCTACTATGTTCAGGAGGATAGTGGGGATTTTGATCTACATGACCATTACAAGGCCAGACTTGAGCTACGCTATTGGTCTTGTGAGTCAGTTTATGCAAGTACCTAGAAAGCCACATTTGGATGCAGTGAGACGCATATTGAGAAATGTGAAGTCCACACTACATTATGGACTTTTCTATGAGGCAGGTACAGATGTACAGGTGTTTGGATACACAGATGCAGATTGGGCTGGTAGTATGTCTGATAGAAGATCTACCAGCGGATACATGTTCTCTCTTGGTAGTGCAGTAGTTGCTTGGAGCAGCAAAAAGCAATCTACAGTTGCTTTGTTGAGTACAGAGGCTGAGTATAGAGGTGCTGCTATTGCAGCATGTGAGGTAGTATGGCTGCAAAAGTTATTGACTGATTTGGATGTGCAGGTGGAAGGTCCATTTGTCATTTATTGTGACAACATGAGCAGTATACAGTTGGCTAGAAACCCTGTGTTCCATGCCAGGACAAAACATATTGAGGTACACTACCACTTTGTGAGAGAGAAGGTACTAGCAGGTGAGATTCACTTGGTGTATGTCAGCACACAGGATCAGATAGCTGACATCTTCACGAAGGCATTGGGTACAGAGAAGCTTCAAAAGTTTCGAAGCTTACTTGGAGTTGCAGAGATGCAGTTGAGCTTGAGGGAGAGTGTTGAGATGACAAGCTCAACACATGCGGACATTAATGATGGACCGCCTGGTTAGATGGGTCCACACGTCTACACTTAGCACGTCGGTGGTCATTATGACTCACGTATGGCCACTGACTCATTACTTATTATATTCAAGTTGTTACACCTATTTACAGCTGGCATAGTTATAGCGCAAGTCGACTAGTGTAGTTGGTTATGCATTGTTTGACTTAGTAGGCCACTTTCCTTTATGTTGCATCTTATCTGTACTTTGTGTACATTGTAAAGAGTGTGGAAGAAGAAGAAGAAACCAGCAAGAAAACGTTTTGGCCTCCATCTCTCTTCTTGTCTCTTGAGTGAGCTTCTCCTTGTGCATTCTGTGTGTGTTCGGCGCAGCATCTTGAGCAACTCCCCGCACCACGTGATTCTTGACACAAAGCACACAATGTCGACCTATAAAGTAATGTATAGAAGGGTCTTGAACTACAGAGCAACTTTCCAGAAGAAATCGAGTTGAGATATGGCCTGTAGAGAGAGTTATGAAAGGTCAAAGTGCTACGGGTCTTGTTGGCTATGGCGGCCAAATAGTGAGTGTAAGATTCAAATGAAGAAATGAGATCATGAGCTAGGACTAAGCTGACCAAAGATAGAGAGAGACTAGAGGAGCAGAGAGGAGAGCTAAGCGGTGCTTAGCTTAGCTTTGATACCATGTCAAAAACACAGATCTAGAGCATGGCAACTATGGAGGTTAGAAGATGAAGACTAGATTCATAGTGACATGGACAATGAATAGACCAACTGTTACACAAGTGAATTAAGTTCCAAGATGGAAGCTGGGACTCATAAACACAATCTTGTGTAAGAGACTAACGATGAAAATGACACTAACTAAAAGTATAAAGCATCATGATATTGCATTACTCATTGAAAGTGATAGTTAAGTACAATGCTTTATAGTAGTTGGATACTAGCATTCTACCTCATTGTGCATATGGGATTTAGGGCATCTCTTCCTTGAGCATAAATCATTTGTCATATCTTTCAACAAGTTTATTGCTAGTGCCTTCTTCAAACCTTTCAATGAACATTCAACTTCCACTTCTATATATGGTCCATAACCAAGCAAGTGATATAATCATTTGTTAAGTAATGCATCAACTTCAATAGTTGCAACATCAATCCATTGTCAACAAGGGTTGATTCATAGATTGAACTCCCAAGTAGTGAAAATCTTCACCCAATCTTGCATCATAATGAGCAATTGCATTACTTTCAAACACAACTCCATTAGGAGTCTATAAGGTAGGCCCCATGAGGACACACAAGAAAAAGAGAATGATGAGGCCCAACCGAGCACATCAACGGCTAAACTAGTTCAAGGGTCATGAGTCTTTAAAGAGTGCTAAAGAGCTAAGGAATGAGGCACCGAGCCCACCGATGAATGAACCCATTGCCATCTCTCCTGACAACGGTGAGACCTTAGACACGTTTGTGTGTTCTGGTAAGTCAAAGCAACCATTACCATTAATGGTTGCTTGCAACACTCAATCCATCGACAACAGAACTTGCATTGACCAATCAGGAGTGGATACAACACTTTCACAACATGTTAACAAAACTATACCAGTCATATCTGAGAAGAACCATGACACAATAGAGATAAAGCCTATGGAGAAACATGAAAACCCCAAGGACATAAGCACTCATTTAGGCCTAAGCCCCTAGCTATGCTAAAGCCTAGGGAAACTCCCAAAACCTTGCATGGGATAGAAATCGAGTAAGCCCTCATTGAACATAGAAGTGTCACATAGTGCTTGACTAAGTTGGATGCTAAACTCAAATTATTCTCACATGCCTACGTCCTTGCGGACATGGGCACATTCCCTCGAGAGAAACTTGAGGAATATTTGTCATATTTGCTATCCTGGGAAGAGCAAGAATATCTTAACGAGCACTATGACAAGCTCCTATATGAACGCATGCAACTCATCTCTGACGAGGAAGCCAACAAACTACGCTTAATTATGACATTCAACGAAGTGCTTTGCCGACCAAATCTCTTTGAGATAGAGCAACTAAAGCAAATATCACAAGGTCGAAGTCAATTTGAAAGAAGTTAGTTTGAAAACCATGCTACAATGGCCGAACTTGGAGCCCATATTATGACAGTCTCAGAGGAGTGATTGGCCAAATGGTGATCTCAAAGAGACCCAACCTATGTGGTGCCAACTTCCTTTTGAGTACTGACTGCTATTCGGGGTATGGATTTAGCCGAAACTAGCCAAGAGAACTCTTTGGTTGATAAAATTCTCACTAAGTAGGAGCTACATGTTGCCGGTAGACTCAGACAAGGTACCATGCTACTCGATGTTGAAAAATATATGTTGTTATTTAGTAGGTTGCCACGATTACTAGATGCGCATGCCACACTCCAGTACAAATCTAAGTTCTACAATTGGTTTTTATCCTCACGAAGTGACATGGATTTATAAATGTGTATATAAATAAACAACGTGTTTTGTGACTGTGTATAGATAATACAAAAAAGAAGAAGCAAAGCTAGCATACACACAAGCAATGATAATCAATCACAGGTGATATGCATCAAAGTCAATACTATGGGATTTAGATAAGTGATGGCTTTTTGAGCTACACATGTTCATTATGATTGAAGTATATGACTTGCGTGTACTCTCACGAGTTGTCAAGTTGATACAGGATGGCGCAGGTCTTTGTACAAAAGTGTTCAATGTCCAAGTCACCACAAGAACACCAACCCCACAAAGAGCCATTACAGAAAAAGTGACAGAAATACCAAGAACAAAGAGCCATGATGGAAGCCCCATTGCTGGAAGAGAAAATCACACCCTACAGAAAGCACACATTGCATTTGAGCATGGCCCAAAGCATAGTCATTAGCTACTCTCTCTTTCTTGGCCAAACTTTACATTTGGCTCATTGCAGTTGCTACCTCAATTGTTCCAATGTCTCGCATGTTACAAAGAGGTTTGCAAAATCTGAAGTGTATCTCTTCATCTCAACAAGTGTTCCTCTAGCATTGAGGTTAGTAACACAATTATCCATGTAATATCCATTGTTTACAACCTTTAAATCTTGACATTTCTTAATCCAAATGAAAGGCTAATAGCCTCAACGTATTGCAATGGTCGTGTTCATTTTCTCAAAAAAAGAAAAGAAAAAGAAAGAGAGAGAGAGAGAGAAAAGAAAAAAGCACTCACGATCACATCACAGCACCTAGGGGTCCTCAAATTAGGTATGACCAGTGACCTTGGTTGACTGGCTGCATCCCTAATCCTCTAGTCCTTTACACATCCCCCACAATTGTTTAGGGCACATCAAGGGCAGGACATACCTAGGGAGCTTGTCTTGGTTAAACTTGTCACCCTGAACCATTTGCACAATTCTTTTTTGCACTCCATCTCAGTACCATTGCAATCAACAGTGGTTAGCAAGGCATGGAAGACCATGGAAAGTACAATGTACTCTTCAACCACTACAAGCAGCCACCAGCTACAAAAGCTAAGGTGTCAATGAGCTCAAGTATGTTACGTCATGTTGTCAAAATCACAAATGATGTCTCAAGAAGCCTTTAAGTATACTTCTCCTCAACATTGACAAAATTTTCCACCCCATTGAACCCTTGCTTCATCTACACACTGCTACAAGGAACCTAACCAATAGTCTTCTAACTACGTACTATCTATGTATGCACGTGCACTCACATAATATTTGCACCACAATCTATACACAGTTTGGGTCTTCAAGTGTAGGACATTACTCTCTCAGCTTGCTTAGAGTTCGTCGACCTGTCTCCCAAACTAATCAAACTATGTCTTGTGCATGAGAAGAAGACTAGTAGTATCCCCAGGGAGACATCACATATGAGGTTTTCAATTGCATATATTGAAGACTCCAACGAAAGTGTCGTTAGCTCTTCATCAACACTCAACTCTAAATTCTTATCCTTTTTATCATCATGCGAGCCCATCAGAGAATCATCACATGCAGAATCCCTATAACACCAACGCCTATGACATCCATGAGTGCAATTCCCAGCAAAAAACAACCCTAACTCCAACTACAACAACCCTATCACTATCAAATCCTACCAACAAAGTACCCCCAACGACCTTCATCCACATCACCACCACACCTCCTCCAGAGCAAACCGCAACAGTGTCTTTCAACTATGTCTTTGGTGCATGCCAAAGCCTACTACCTATGATGGAGAGTGCCATGGGACTCACACTCATCTAGGAGAGGGGTAATGTTAACCCTTAGACGAACAAGGTGGAAAATCCAAAAAATCGAAAGCAGAAGACAAGGCCAAGACAAAAGTGGAATGGAAGACGAAGGCACACCAAGAAAAATATGGAAACACAAGAAGTGCAGAAAAGTCCTAAATCAAGGAGAAAGGTGCATAAGAAAAAGCATAAGTCAATACTTTTGTTAAAGATTGCAAGGCACGCCATGATTTATTTTAAGAGCGTCAGGCTCTCACCTGTGCAAATTGTAAAGGTATATAGGCGATGGGAAGGAAGCTAGGAAGATAAGAGGACAATGGGAAAAAGGGCCTAGGCCCCATGATCGGCCATGTGAAAAAGGGGATAAGGGGATGACCGTCCAAAAGAGATTTAGGGTTTTGTATCTAAAGTTGAAAAGTGAATGAGAAGCTCATTCTTATGTGTGGCCAAAAGTGGCTCTTCTCTTCTTCTTCTTCTTCTTCTTCTTCTTGCTTGCTTGAGCTTGTGCTTGAGAGAGGGAGTGAGTGTGTGAGGGTGAGGAATCGTGGTGGAGAAGCTCTCTATCTTCTCCTGTCTTCTTATCTTATCTTTTCTTCTTTTGTCTTGCTCGCGGAAATGGAGCTTGGAGCGTGGAGCTTGAGGATCAAGCTTGCTTGAAGCTTGCACTTGGATTGTGGAGCTGCCGAAGTGCTCAGGAGAGGAGGCAACTCGATCTGGCATGGAGGTAAGCTCACTAAACACGTAGAGATAGATAGTGTGTTGGCTATGTGAGAGGTAGCCATTAGTGCTTGGCTTGAAATGCTTGAACAATAAGCGGTTCGTGGGTCTTAGCGGTTGAGCTTGAGCTCACCTCTACAAGAGGGTAACCCACCTTCCATCTAGGTTGGGGTAGTAAGGGATCCTATACGATTTGATCCTCTATGGAGATCACAATTATCACCTCTTTACAGTAACCATACTCCTCAAAAAGCTTTGAGATCCAACAAAGTTTTTGATGTTGTTATCACTAAACTAAACTAAGCCTTGGTGTAAAAAAACATAGTAGTCTAGTCATAATTGTTAATCAATAAATCACAAGTTGCTTCCTTGACAAATGATCTCTAGTCCATGAAAATTCATAAACTCTAAGCTAGGCTTACCTAATTCTAGTAAAATTTGGGTGCTCTTCCAGTGATAGTATTTACTAAGCCTGTAGACCTTCAAGCTATCCAAAGGTAAGCTTATCTATGTTCTCTCTTTTAAGAAAATATGGAGAGGTTTTAGACTTGTATGGATGTGATATATCAAACTTTTTGGTAGTTTTATTATATAATATAGTCCAATTATTCTCTTGGATTAGTACCATCATCAATGCTTTTGAATGCACTTGTCTACTATAGATTGATGTATTGACCCTTAATTTATCATTCTTTAATGAGTTCTCTCATCCCCTCCTTCATCCACCAAGTTCTATTTTATTTGTCTTTCTAATCCCACTTCTTTCCTCCACCATCCTCCTTAGTAGTTATAGATCACCCTAGTTTTGATTGATCTATCCCCCTCATTGTCGAGTCTTGGAGCATACATGACTCTTTGATAATTCTAGTCTTGAATTGGCCAATGATCCTTGATGTCTAGGTGCTTCTTCTAATTGTTTCAACAACTACCTTTAGTTTGCCCAAGCCCATATGTAGTTAATAGATCCATAAATTTGACTCGTAGCTCCTTTCTATTGGTGTCTTGCTTCATCTTCATGCTCACTCTTATGCCATTCCATCTTTTATTGTTATTGGACCATATGTGTTGTCTTTAGTTTCTTTGAATCCTCAATCGTATTGTACTAACAAAAAGCTATTCTTTAGAATGTTTGGGAGTGCTTTGGTCGATCAAGAACAAATATGTGCACTAAGTAAAGGATTATTCTTTTGCATTCCATTCTCCTTCATATGAGTCATGCATCAATGCCAATGTTGTTATGAATTTTCAACAGTTGGATGTATTGCACATTCATATTCATTCTTCTGCCACTCCATCTTTTGTTATTATTGGAGCATACGTGCTTTCTTTAGTTTATTTGAATCCTTAATTGTATTTTACTAACAAAAGACTATTCTCTAGATTGCCTAGGAGTGCTTTAACTGGTCAAGCAAAACTATGTGCATTAAGTTAAGTATTATTCTTTTACATTCATTTCTCCTTCATATAAGGATGTATTTTTGTATTCAATTTTCCTTAATATAGACATCAGTTTCCTTTGGGTGCAGTTTAAACCATTGTTGTATGTAATATCAATGTGTTTGTTGTGATGCTTTGTTCATTCCTAAAAAATAACCAATATATCTTATGTATTAGCAAGTTTTCCTTAAGTTCTTGTATTTAGGATCGATGTTTATGGCAGAATTCAAATCTACGTATCTTAGATAACATGAAGATCATGTTGAGGTTACGTATATTTTCAAGGATACTGGTTCAAAGAAGAAATTGATCACATAGATAGTCAGTTTAGAAATTTTCATTTTCCAACAACTTTTCAAGGACCATAAGGAATCTCCTTAGCTAAATGTGGAAATATCTTGAGTGGTTGAATTGGCTTGATCTTTTGGATTATGAAGATGTGCACTTTGGGCCTTGATAATGCAATTTTTGATATAATTTGAGCCTTTTTGGACATGATTGTGTATGATTGATAAAGCTTAAAATGGTTAGATGTGGTTATTTTTCACATAGGGAGCTCATTTTAGCTTGAAAATTGATCTCATGGGCTTTTGCATGCATTTTTTATTTTCTATATATGTTAACTTGGTTCAGTAAAGGTACGGTGAGTTTTTAGTGTGAGTACTTATGAAGTGAGTGAACGAGGTAGAATATCAATTTGAGGTTTGTTGTTGTGGTTCAAAAATGATTGATGTGATTTATCTACGTGGTTATCAATTCTATTGAGTTTTGTTTGATTTTGTCTTACTTCTATTAGCTGTTGTAAGCCTTTTTGAGCTTTGTACTTCTATAAGTAGTATGATTAGTTGAGGAGTTTTTTTCCCTCTTGAAAATGGATGGATTAAGGATCCTTTCTAGCTAGCTATATTTATCTAAACACGTATTGAACTAAGCACTTAAGTGATATTATGGAGTGAATAGCTATGACTAGGTGTTATAGTTGCTATATTGACCCTTCATATAGATGATGACTTTCGGAGAGTGCTTACATGACCAAGATGAGAAAATTATGGTCATTAAATTTCAACGTATCATGGATATATGAGGGATCATGATTCTACAAAATACTGAATCTATAAGAGAGATTGTGAGATCAAGACTATGAAGACAATTTAGTGTAATGAGGAGAATTCCTTTGTGTGAGAATGTTTTGATGTTAATTACAATGAAATGCATGATATAATCTATAAATTTGTGATGCTTTATGCTGCATAGTTTGTGCAATTCTTTTTTGTTGCTTTTGCATATGCAATAGATGAATGTGGTGGTTGTTGAAGATACAAGATAAGTTCACTTATAGTAGTACCCACATGTTCATTGAAGTTCTCTAGAGATCTCTATTTAGACAAGCCATTCAATCACAAGTCATTCTCTAGAGAGCTCCCCTTAGATAAGTCCTTGATCATAAGCTAGTGGGCTTAAAGAGAGAGAGGGGGGTGGGGGGGAGAGAGAAAGAGGGGGGGAGGGGGATGAGAGGTGCCTTTCTCAAAGAAATGTATTCTCACATCTTATCCAAGATTGTGATCCATGGTTTAAGGGTTTCATTATGCAACCAAGACTACTTGGTATCCTATGCACATTTGGTGGCCATGTTCTATAATATTTTCACTTCCTATTTCAACAACCATGATTTACAATAACAACATACCCTAGCACACAACATTCACATTCTTAGTAGTGAAATCCTTATGGATGGGTTGGCACATGAGCATCATGTTCTTACATATGATTTTCCTACTTAAACATTCGTGAGAAATGTAATTGAGTAAAAGCACACAAATCGTGACCAGCATAGCATCCAAAAGTGAAAAAGATGTGACCTTCAAGACAAGGTGTCTAAAGTTGAAAAAGGTCATACCATTAGCTTTTAGCAAAATTTCAATTTATAAGGAGGTAGAATCAAGGCAATTGTAGATATAATTACAACAAACATACAATCAAGTTACAAGGAATGGAGAAAGTCAAAGTATCATTGATTGTTAAACTAGAACTACCTTTTAGATTTGCTATTAATGACCACAACTTAGTCTCTCTCACTAGATTGAATTGGATAACCTTTTCGGAACATATGCACATGGAAATAAAACCCCACTCAAGGAGTTTGACTACAAAGGAAACTTATTCAAGTTGATGGTTGCACTAACTTGATTTGGAGAGGGAAACTTAAAGTTTTGTGGTTCATAACTTTGAAAGGGAAAGTTGGTGTCTCTAGGACATCCAAGGTTTCTAAATCTAGAACAAATAAGTTATGAAGGATGAAAAACAAAGGCAAAGATGTGGTTTTTGAGCTATCAACATAGTCAAATTCTTTACATGTGAAATCCAATATTTTTGTAGCCTCTTACTCAAACTCCTTATCTCAAGAGATATAGGAAATTTGCTAACATAATTTGATCATGAGAAGTATACAAATAAAATAAAGACATAATGAATCTTCATCACAATTTAAGACATGATAACCTTGAGAAGAGAGGATATGTTAAACCTAGACTATCACCAATGGGAAATTTTATTTGGTTTGAATGTGGGATTTGTATGGCTGTGCTCACTTGAAATTCATAGTAGTGAAAAGTCTAGATCCAAGGTGCAAAAAGAGACGAGTTATCAAAATGTTGCACATTGAGCACATTTTAATTTGCAACTCTAGTTGAAACATCCATAGAAGAGAGTACCCACCCATGTAGTTTTTTTGGTTCTCTCTTCAATTTGTTACTTGGTTCAGTTACATGTCTAGTTGCCTCCACTAATTCATGAAATCATTTCAAGTTTCTTCCACTAAGTTCTTGTCCATGGGGCTATAAGGCTTTTTTATCTCTAATTATGAAATCAATTAAGAAGGGATGTACACAGAAAAAATTGAGCTGAAGTTATAAAACACGGTTAGAAACATTCAAGGGTGGGATCCATTATCTTTGTCCATGGCCAACAAATTTATTTTAGTTAATGTTAATGTGTTACCCACCAAAGAGAGGCCTCACTTGTGTTGACCAAAATTAAATATTCCACCAAATAATCTAGTGTGCAAAAGCTCATACCATGGTTACATTTTGAAGCTTGTTTTGAAACTAGTGGTAAGCCTTCCTAGATCTCATGTACTCAAAAGGGGAGAGAGAGAGAGAGAGAGAGAGAGAGAGAGAGAGAGAGAGAGAGAGAGAGAGAGAGAGAGAGAGAGAGAGAGAGAGAGAGAGAGAGAGAGAGAGAGAGAGAGAGAGAGAGAGAGAGAGAGAGAGAGAGAGAGAGAGAGAGAGGGGGGGGGGAGGGGAGAGGGGAGAGGGAGAGAGAGAGAGAGAGAGAGAGAGAGAGAGAGAGAGAGAGAGAGAGAGAGAGAGAGAGAGAGAGGGGGGAGAGAGGGGGAGAGAGGGGGGGAGAGAGGGGGAGAGAGGGGGGAGAGAGAGAGAGAGAGAGAGAGAGAGAGAGAGAGAGAGAGAGAGAGAGAGAGAGAGAGAGAGAGAGAGAGAGAGAGAGAGAGAGAGAGAGAGAGAGAGATTATAGTAGGTTTACATTGTGTGTGTGTGTAGTATATAATACAGATATTCCATGACAACAGGGAAAGAGAGAGAGAGAGGCATTCGAATTGCCCATAGATCGAGAGAAAGAGGAGGAGAGTTAATGAGATTCTAGCACTCTTATGAGAGAGAGAGAGGGAGAGGGGGGAGGCCAAGGATGCCATGTGGCACCCCGTGAAAGCTTTTGGGGGAGGGGCAAAAATGCGACATGTGGCCCCTCCCCCAAAAGCTTTCAATGATAATAGTAGTAGATACTTCACATATCATAGACTTGTCTTATCCTCATGCAAAGGAGCACATTGACCCAATTTTCTTGGTGCATAACTTCTCCAACATTGTAACATGACAAGTTTTTACATACTTTAAGTATGGATCTGATCTAATAGTGGTTTCTCTCTATGCGTGCATGTGTGTGTAATTAGATGATCCAAACTAGAAATCTTACATGCATTCAAAAGTGCACTCAATACAAGTGGGACCTTTTATACATAATTTCATAAAAAGATGTATGCTTCATCTTGAAAGAATAGGTCCGCTACATGTGCTTCTCTAGATAGTATGCTCTCCGAGATTGAAAAGGAAAGCTAGATGTGAAAGACTAGAAGGAGGTAGCAATTTAGGAGTAGAAAATTTGCCAACAGACCCAAGGGCTAAAACCCAAAAGTAGGTGAATTGGGAGAAGTAAAAATGGGAGGAAGGAGGGTTTAAAATTGAATGGAGTCTCAGCTATACCCTTCATGCCACAAATTGTATGCATATGGGGTAACATGAACATAAGAGGACATCTTGATAGTACACATGTGCGCATTGGGGAGGAAAAGCTAGATGTAGCAAAAGCTTTGCCAAAGGGCCAAAAAATGGAATTATGTTGAGAGGAGGCTTAGCTATTCCCTTCACACCATCAATCATCACAAGGACCTTCCTTAAATAAATAATTGCATGAAATAACTAGGCACTTAACTTTTCAAATTTCTAAGAAACTGTAGTTTGTAGGGCTTAAATACAAGTTGCACCCACATCACAAGAAGTGAGAAGATGTCAAATACATATTTTGTAAGGCTTAGATACAAGTTGCACACCCACATCATAATAAGTGAGAAGATGTCACATATGTATACTATTACTAGAAAGACATTACTAATTTGTAAGAGTTTTCTCATAAGGGCTTAGATACAAGTTGCACCCACATCATAAGAAGTGAGAAGATGTCAAATACATATTTTGTAAGGCTTAGATACAAGTTGCACACCCAAATCATAACAAGTGAGAAGATGTCACATATGTATACTATTACTAGAAAGACATTATTAATTTGTAAGAGTTCTCTCATAAAGGTACGTACTTGGTTTTGCCAATAACTTATGTTTGGTTCTTAGATTGGCTTTGAAGATGGTTTGATCATTCCAAAGGTTGGCACTTTTTCTAATTAATCAAACATATACCAAATAACTAAAGTATGAAACCCATCTAGGAACAAGAATTGTGCCTCCAATGAAGATGCTCCATGTATCATGAATAAGGGTTTCCCAAGGATTCACAATTCCTAGAATAGTGGCTTAATCAAAGGCTTGAAAAGCTCAAAAGTCTTTTAAAGTTTCAGTTATTTGAATGGGTGTTATCACGTTTGATTCAAATACTACATTGATTTTTTTGCCATGATTTCTAGTGGAGATATGTTTGATTCTTTGTAATATTTATAAGTACCCTTTGTTATCAAGCTTCAACATAAACATTACATGCCTTATTTTTATAGTATTTCTTTTTCAATAAAATTCTATTGAAAAATATATACCACTTCAAACTTTGAAAAGTGATGATGAAAGAAATCTACACCTTTACAATCACTAAAAAATTATTTTTTCATGCAAAAGAGCCTACAACTAAAATCTATGCGTACTTGGTTTATGAACAATAGCATGAGCATGCATGTGCACGTGCGCACACACACGCACACACGCACACGCACACGCACGCGCACATGCGCGCACGCACGCGCGCGCGCGCACACACACACACACACACACACACACACACACACACACACACACACACACATTCTCTCCCCCTCTCCCTATGTGTGTGTGTGTGTGTGTGTGTGTGTGTGTGTGTGATGATAATCCTATGTGAGACCCTCAATATCCAAGGGACTAATGGAAGTAAGACCTATAGAACTCTCAATCAAACACTATAGAAGAGAAAAGAAAGACCCCTAACACAACATGGAAAGTTATGTTGACTCACTCCATGAATGTACATGTATGTAGCCTTCTTTGTAAGAAAGTCAAGAGAAATTAACCTTACAGCTTGATTACTGCATATGGCATCCTTTTCCAAAGAATTAGAATCAGAATTTAAGTAGAAATTTGGATTTGAAGTAGATATAGATGTGACAACAATCATTTTTTTATGACAAGTTAATCATAGAGTTTCTTCCACTAGCAAAAGTGAAGCTTGTACAATGGACCATGATATCACCATATGCTTATTATCCCACCTACAATGCCAACAAAGGTTCATCAAAGTGATGATTCTCAAATTCCTTCACAACCAATTACATTCTTTCACATAAAAGATTACTCAATTTGTAACCAAGATTTTGAGTACTCTATATGCCAACTCATTTGAAGACTCATGCCCTTGCACTTTATGTTGCAGGGGCGTGCCATTTTCATGATAAAAAAACCATTGATTTTATCAAAGAGCTTTTATATGTATGTGGTTGGCCCATTAAAAATATCTTGAGCGACTTGACACATCAATCTTTCTCGATATTGATATTTGGGCATGGTAAAAACTGCAAACTTAGACTTCTATCATATATCACCATCTTATGCTTGATAATTAGCTCACTAATGCATACATGTAAAACATCCAAGTTCTAATAAAATTGACATTGGTGTGCTTGAAATATTAAGGGCAAGTTGAAGGGCTCAATAGTCTTCTTTTCCTTCTTCTTAATTCGTCATTCTCTCTATATGCTCCTTTCCCTAGCACATAATAGAAATACAAAAGGGATAAGTATCTCTTGTTGAAGTTTCTCCTATAGTACATTCACCCTCCTCTTTATTATTATTGTTACATATAGTACTCATAATAGTGGTAGTCTAATATACAATTAAATTGACACTCCCCCTCAAGCTTAGCATGAGCTTGCACGTGATGACCTCTTAAAGCACATTTGAAGTAGTAAAACTTATGTGTACCTAATGCCTTGGTAAAGACATTTGATAAATCACCAGATTTGATGTGGGCCAAGTTCATTTCTCCTTCCAATATATTCTCTAATGAAGTGATAATGAACTTCAATGTGCTTCGTCCTTACATGATGTGAAGTAGGTCACAACTTTTTAACCATTATGAGCGAAGAAGGATGCAAAAGTCTAGTTAACTCAAGCCAAAGCATCCAAGTCAAAATGCCAAAATTCTTTTTGGAAAATGTTTATATTCTTTGCTTTTCATACTATCCACTTGTAATTTGTGGTTGCAAATTGTCTCATAGTTGTAGATGCATGAATTTATTATTTTGGTAACATTACCTAAGAACAAGCTTTCTCCTTGCAAGTTGTAACACCTTCAAAGCTAGATTAGTAGATAGGTTATAGAAGTGAAGGTTATAGCATGAAACTTCTATTCACTTTGGTACTAATTGACCTAAGATGTATGAAAAAGTAAAAAATGACTAGGCAAAAGCCTAAAAATAAGTAGGGTGCTCAACTTTTGATGGAAACACTAACCCTAATAGTAATATATCAAAACCAAAAAGTGAATGGAAGAGCTCATTCTTATATGTGCAACTTTGAGAAAAATCCTGCTCTTTGCTTCTATCTCATACTCTTATGCACTTCATTGAGATTCGGGAAGAGTGATAATAAGAGTGTGAGTAGAGGACTCTCCATAGGTTGGAGGGTAAGAAATAGAGTTTGAGGATTGAGTGCAAGTGTGTGTGAGGGAGAGTAAGGTTCCAATTGCACAAGTTCTTCTCCACATCTTGCTTGTTCTACTTCTTCTCTATATTTCTCTTTGCACAGGAGCACTCATGGAGCGGATCAAATATGGAGTCATCTATTTCACCCCTCAAGGATGGTTACAACATGGAGGTGTTGAATAGATGAGTCTATTATGCCCTCTTAAATCATTTAGCTTGCTTGTTTGCATTGGGATTGTGAAAACAAAGCATAATGGCTTAGAGATCAAAATGTGAGTTGATTATGTGAGAGATGATTTTGCCATTGTACATTTGAAGTTTAGTAAAAGAATAGGAGCTTATTTAATGTCCTTTTAAGGAGCATGTGCACGAACTTTTTGGTTTAGTTTTCGGGGCATAGGACAAAATCAATCACTAAAGGTGTTTGCATTCTTACCATGTAGTGGAATATGTCAAGGCTTGTATACTTGAGATTGGGATGGAGTGTTGATGAATTGACCTCCTAATTTTGTGCCTTGGATACCCCAAAAGTCATGTGATTAGATTAGAAAATTTGATTGATGAGGAATTGGTTTGAAGAAGTCTAAGTTTGATCGCTTAAAATAGAGAAAAATAGGTTAAGCATATTGAACCAACAAATAACTTAAAAGATATCTTGGGATTGCTTAAAATAGGTTAGGCATATTGAACAAATAATTTTTTTTTGAAAAGAATAAAGAAAACACAACCTTTCTAGTCTTTGTTACATAGGTCATGCTTGCAAGATTTATTTGTTGCTTTAGAGGATTAGGAGTATTTCATGGTAGGTCTAATGCGTCGATTATGTTTGTTCAATGACGATTAATGGAAACCTTTTGGTCTTTGTAAAAGTTGACGCAAGTTTGAGAGTGTCAATGCAAGTCTATCTTTGTGAGCTTGAGAGTGCAAATTTGCTTCGTATCAAAATAGCTTAAGTGTTATTAGACTCATTGATGCCATCTGCCCCATTGTAAGAGACTCTTTAGCAAAGCCTCATAGCTTATAGTAGAGCATTAGCCTGCTCTATTTTTTCCCTTTACATAGTTGAATGCAACCACTCGAGTGTTGCACTAAAATTTGCAAGAGTTATTCCATCACCTCCACTACTTGACCATACCATTCGAGTGCAATACTCAAGCCACTTCACATCTCTCAAGGCATTTATGCACTTGAGTCCACGATACAAGGAGAAGATACAAGAGAAGAGAAGCATAGAGTGACACCTAGGGCTAATGAAGTAGCTAGGGCATGAGAAAGAAGATTGAGGTAGAAGATAGAGAGTATACCACATGCTATTCTATCCCACCCTCAAATGCTCATTAGCACTCAAGTCCACCAGTAACTAGTCCCACACTTAATTGCAATTGACCATTTGAAGCAAGCACAGTAGTGTCCATGCCATCATAGCACACATGATTGTCGTGTCCTAGGGCCTATAATTAGTGCGTGTGTCGTCTCCAATACCCACCATTTGTGAGTCAACTTTGGTCACCTACCCACCCTCAAAATCCTCATTTAACTGTCGTTCCCTAGCCCTTGTCTCCAACTCATTGAATGTGACCTTATTGCAAAAAAGGACAACACTAGAGTGTACCTTAATTCTAGAAACAACCAAATCCAATAAGTTATTAACCATCTAGACTCTTCACTTGGTGCTCTAGCACCTTGCCCACCATCCTACTCATTGAGTTTACCCACTCAACCCTATTGCATCACACTTGAGTGCTACCCATCACATGAGTAATCAAGTCATGTGATGACTATGTTGAGATGGCAAGCTCAACACATGCAGACATTGATGATGGACCGCCTAGCTAGATGGGTTCACACATCTACACTTAGCACATTGGCAGTCATTATGATACTCACATGGCCACCAACTTATCACTTATTATATTTAGCTTGTTACACCTACCTACAGCTGGCAAATATATAGCACCGGTCAATTAGTGTAGTCTGTTATGCACTATTTGACTTAGTAGGCCACTTTCCTTTATGTTGTATTGTATCAATACTTTGTCTACATTGTATAGTGTGTGGAAGAAGAAGAAAAAAGCAGCAAGAAAACGTTTTGGCCTCCATCTCTCTTCTTGTGTTCTTGAGTGAGCTTCCTCTTGTGTATGCAGTGTGTGTTTGGCACATCAGCTCAAGCAAGTCCCTCCACCATGCGATTCTTGCCATGGTATCAGAGCCACGCCACTGAGAGAGGCTAATTTTGAAGGTTGAAGTGAAGGAAAAGAAGCAAGGTTCGAGCAAGCAAGCAGCGGGTAAGAAGCTCTCCCATTCTTCCACTCTTTCTCTTGGATACTGTCTATGGAGGCACTGGAAGTAGGGTAGAGTGAAAATCTTAGATTGCTGTGAGATTTGGTGTGTGAGCAGAGCATTGTATATTCTGTAGATAAGCCCTTTAGACGTTTCCACAGTTCTTTTGGGCAATTTGAGGCCATTTCAGGCCCTGTTTTAGAGCCGCAAGGTCACGGACATTAGTTTCAGGGTACACTGTGGTTTCGATTGTATTGACCGAAAGTGGGTGCATAGGTTACAGATTTCGAATTTGTAAATTTTGAGGTGTTTTCTAGAAAGAAAACATAAGGTTTATTTGCAAACAGGTTGTAGATTACATATACTATTGAGCAATCAGTGAAAAAGGTTGCTTGCTGTATTGTTGTGCACTTGTTGTGAAAGGCTGGAGAAGACTAGCTTGCTGTGTTGTATTCTTTTTTGTGATAATGGCAAAGAATAGTGGAAATCCCATCATTAAGAAGCTCGACAAGAACAACTACCCTTCATGGAAGTTATGTGTGATGAAATTCCTCATTGGAAAGGGCCTTTATGAGTTTATTTCAGGTGAAGAAAAGGAGCTAGAGTTGGGTATCCCTACGACTGCAGATGAATTAAAGGCATGGAAAGAGTGGAATGCGAAAGATAAAAAGTTGATGTACTGGCTATCTGTAGTCATTTATAATACTATGATGGGACATATCAGGAATGCAGAAACTTCACATGCAGCTTGGATAATTTTTGAGAACATGTTTTCAGTAAATACAAAGGCACGAAAGATTCAACTCAAGCGAGAGTTGAATGCATTGAAGAAAGGGAAAATGTCTATCAATGAGTATGTGTTGAAGGTGAGGAGCATTGCAGATGATTTAGCAACGATTGATGTAATGCTTGATGATGATGATTTGGTTTCATCCACTTTGAGTGGACTTGATAATGAGAAGGCATGGAAATCATTTGTTAATTTAGTATACATACGGAAGCCATTTCTAGATTTTGATGAGTCAGTCTCTCTCATGATTATTGAAGAGATCAATATGCAAGATGACCCGTCTGAAAGAAATGGTAAATAGGTCCAAGAATTTTACTCAAGTTCAGGAAGGGGACGTGGTAGATCCTCTTTGAGAGGCCGTGGTATGGGACGTGCTTGCGATAACTAACAAAATAGGTTCAATCAGCAATTTGGTGAAATGTAGGTTTCAAGAGGCCGAGGAAACTTAGAGGTAGGGGGAGCTCTAGAGGAAGAGGTGGATGGAAGAACATAGGTTTTGGAAATTTTGCTATTTTTTGCCATTATTGTGGCAAGATAGGTCATATTGCAGCCCATTGTTATGCTAAGAAGGATGATATTCGCAATGGTAAATTGCAGCAAGGAAACTATGCATCGACAGAATGAAGAAAAAAATGAGCGCTTGTTTGTTATGTAGCATATGATGAATGCAATTACAGGAAAGGGGACACATGATGATGTATGATATGTCAATTCAGGTGCATCTAATCATATGACGAGTCATGTTGAGTGATTTGGAGAGATGCATAACTTAGAGAATCCAGGTTATGTGCAGATGGGTGATGATTCATGTCACCCAATTTCACACATTGGAAAGGTTCCCTTGTCCTTGCATGATGGCTAGACAAAGAGTCCGACAGATGTATTACATGTGCCATCAATCACAAAGAATCTAGTGTCTATTGGCCAAATGGTAGAGCAAGGGTTGTAGGTCCGATTCAATGCAAAAGGTTGTTTTGTAGAAGACTTTAATGATAAGTGTAGGTTGTTTGCAAAAGGACATAGAGTTGGCCGCATGTTCACTTTAGATGTTGGAATTCCTGCAATGGATGCTGCTATGTATGCTAAAGGAAAAGGAGTAGTTGCAGATATTGAAATATTTCATAAACGTATTGGACATGCAAATGTCCAAAGGCTGAAACTAATGCAGTTTAGAGGATTGGCTACAAGGTTGCCTTCCTTTAGAGTTGCAGAATTGCATAAAGTCTGTGAAGCATGCTAGTTTGGTAAGCAAGCAAGACAACCCTTCTCGCATGACAGAGAAGTGAGAAGAAATATACTTGATATAGTGCATACATATGTTTGGGGGCCTACACAGAATGTATCTCTTGGTGGTAGCAAATACTTTGTCACATTTATTGATGATTGTTCAAGGAAGTTATGGATATATTTCATAAAGGAAAAGAGTGATGTATTTGAGCACTTCAAATCTTTTAAGGCAGCTGTTGAAGTAGAAACATGCTTGAAAGTGAAGTGCTTGAGATTAGATGGAGGGGGAGAGCACCTCTCTAATGAGTTTAGTGGCTTCTTGAGGACTTATGGGATAAAAAAGCAATTTACTTCCAGGTATAACCCACAACAAAATGGGGTTGCAAAAAGAAAAAATAGGCATATTGCAGAAGTTGCACAGGCATTAATGGCTGAAAAGAGTATGCCAAAACATATTTGGTCTGAAGCTGTCCATACTACTATCTATATTATAAACAGAACCCCCACAGCTGCAGTTCATGGGATGACTCTTGAAGAATGCTTTACTGGCAAGAAGCCTAACGTATCACACTTGAAGGTATTTGGATGTGTTGTATATGTTCATGTGCCAGATGAGCTACAGAAGAAGCTTGATCCAAAGACTGAAAAATGTATTTTTATTGGATACTCTTTAGAGAAAAAAGGGTATTATTGTTATAACCCTGTCACAGGTGAGTTCAGAGTGAGCAGGGATGTTATTTTTGATGAGATGAACAGTTGGTATGCACCTCTGCTAGTGATGTATTAGATGATGATAATGATCATGATAGCTATGTGCAAAAAGAAAAGCAAGAATCACGGAGTCTTAGTGGACCAAAAACATCATCTGATACTACATCTACAGTGAGCCCTTGGTCTGGGAGACTAAGGAGTAGCCCCACATCTTCAGGTGTATCTATAAGTGTTGGAGGCAAAGACAAAGGAAATAAAAAAGTGGTGGATGGTAATGATGCATCTGCTAGTCATTTGGGATTTGATGGAGATTCTAGTGGTTTAGAGAGTTTGGATGATGAGCTTGGTATTCCTTCAGTCAGGACACTAGGTGTACAGAGAGCTCATAGTAATGTAAAGGCTCCATTGAGTGATCCGATGGTACACTGATCTAGCAGGGTCAAATACCCTGTTAAAAGATTTGGTTTTGAAGGTTATGCAGCTCACAATTATGCTTATATGGTGAAACTAGTTAAGGATGTTCAGCCCACTTGTTTTGAGGATGCTATTGGTCATTCTTATTGGGATGCATCAATGGATGAGGAAATGGCTGCATTAGAAGCCAATAAGACTTGGGATTTGGTACCCTTGCCTGAGGGTAAGAAAGCTATTGGCTATAAGTGGATTTACAAAGTCAAGCATAATGCAGATGGTTCAGTTAGTAGGTATAAGGCTAGGCTGGTTGAAAAAGGCTATGCTCAAACATATGGCATAGATTATGAAGAGACATTCAGTCCAATTCCTAGGATGGAAATTCTTAGGTGTGTGATTGCCTTGGCAGTAGCCAAAGGTTGGAGTTTTCAGCAAATGGATGTTAAGAATGTCTTCTTGCATGGTGAATTGCAAGACGAAGTGTATATGGAGCAGCCAGCAGGTTATGAGGATTTAAAGCATCCCACATATATGTGCAAGTTAAAGAAGGCGCTCTATGGGCTAAAGCAAGCACCTAGAGCATGGTATGACAAGATTGGAGAGTATCTTGTCAACATTGGTTTTTGTATTTTTGATGTTGATCACTCACTTTATGTGAGAAAGGGAGATGCAGGTTTGGTCATCATAGTTATCTATGTGGATGACTTGATTATTACAGGTGACAATGACAATGGGATTGCTGAAGTTAAGGACTTCTTGAAGAAGAAGTTTGAGATGAAGGATTTGGGTGAGCTGAGATATTTTCTTGGTATTGAAGTGATCAGATGTGATGATGATATATGGCTATCACAAAGGCAATATGGCTTGGATATGTTATCCAAGTATAGTATGACAACATGTAAGCCTCTTTCAGTACCATTGGAGCAAAATGTGAAATTGAGTGCCAACATTGGGGACGAGATAGAAGATCCTACTATGTTTAAGAGGATGGTAGGGAGCTTGATTTACATGACTATCATAAGGCTAGACTTGAGCTATGTTGTTGCCCTTGTTAGTTAGTTTATGCAGATGCCTAGAAAGCCTCATTTGGATGTAGTTAGACATATATTGCGATATGTGAAGTCCACTTTACATTATGAACTTTTTTATGAGACAGGTAGGGATGTATAGATCCTTGGATACACAGATGCAGATTGGGCTGGTAGCATGTCAGATAGAAGATCTACTAGTGGATTTGTGTTTTCCCTTGGTAGTGCAGCAGTTACGTGGAGTAGCAAAAAGCAACCTATAGTTGCTTTATTGAGTACAGAGACTGAGTATAGAGGTGCTGCTATGGCAGCATGTGAGGTGGTATGGATGCAAAAGTTATTAGGTGATTTGGATGTGTAGGGAGATGGTCTAGTTGTCATTCATTGTGATAACATTAGCAGCATACAGTTAGCTAGGAATCTAGTGTTCCATGCTAGGACAAAACACATTGAGGTGCACTACCATTTTGTGAGAGAGAAGGTACTTGTAGGAGAGATTGAATTGGTACATGTCAGTACATAGGATCTAATAGCTGACATTTTCACAAAGGCATTGGGTGTAGAGAAGCTTTGAAAGTTCCAAAGCTTACTTGGAGTTGCAGAGATAGAGTTGAACTTGAGGGGGAGTGTTGAGATCTCAACACGTGTGGACATTGATAATGGACCACTTGGCTAGATGGGTCTGCACGTCTACACTTAGCACATTGGTGGTCATTATGATACTCACATGGCCACGGAATTATCACTTATTTTATTTAGCTTGTTACACCTACCTACAATTGGCAAAGATATAGCGCCAGTCAATTAGTGTAGTCTGTTATGCACTGTTTGACTTAGTAGGCCACTTTCCTTTATGTTGTATCTTATCTATACTTTGTGTACATTGTATAGTGTGTGGAAGAAGAAAAAAACATCAAGAAGAAAACTTTTTGTCCTCCACTTCTCTTCTTGTGTTCTTGAGTGAGCTTCATCTTGTGTGTACAGTGTGTGTTTGGCGTAGCAGCTCAAGCAAGTCCCTCCACCACGCGATTCTTGACAGACTACTTGCTCCACTCTAGCACAAACTTCCATCGACTCATCCATAGTAGAGTGTGTTGCTCAACCAAGCATAAGTGTCACTTGAATCCATGACTAGCTAGGCATTGGCTTCAAGTCTAAGACTAGCCCCTTGGGGGCACCCACTACTCACCCTACCAACTTGATCGTGCTACACCCTATGTTGTCATTTTCCTGGTAGTTGACACCAACCACATGGGTGGACTAGATGTTGAAGAAATAGGAGTCATGTACTGAGGTGTCAAGAGTCATATATGTAGTTATGTTTATAAAATTCTACCAATTGAGTAGAATGTAACCAAATGCTATTATCAATGTGACGTGCAATGTAATGCAATTCTTGATGAGCAAATTGTTCTATACTTTCAATGTCTTGGAGTATTTTGAATAATGTAGTTTGTGCCTATTCTCTTCTTTATGCAATGAAATGATGATACTCAAGTATTAATTCTTCTATGTTAGGCTCGGATATGATGGATTCTAGTATTTCTTAAGTATATTCATTTCTGATTACACTTGGCAACCACAATGATCTTTCCCTTTGTTGTGAGTCTACATGCACATGCATTCTCAAGGTCTGTTGACACCCCCTACTACTCATATGGTCAAGTGACATTCAAAGCATGAGCCAAAGTGGGCTCACACTCTAGAGGGTATTGTCTTATTTACCTCCCATAGTGATGAGGAGCTAGATGAGGATGGGATTCTTGTGTCACAGTGCCCTCCATGGCCTTGTCTCTTTCTCCATCTTGGGGATCTCCACAAGTTTTGCGGATTGGCCCTCATACACCATTTGTAACAAGTTTTCCTTAGTTTACTAATCACAAAAGCGTGAAGTGGATTTTCACTCAGTCAAACCTCAACATGAGGCAACACTGATGGATCAAGATTTTGTAGGAATTTGATTTTGAAATCAAATATAGACTAGGCAAAGAGAACGTGGTTGTGGATTCCTTATGCCATAAATCATTTCTTAATACTCTAATCCTAGAGGAACCCTCTAGGGTAGAAATTCTTGCTACAATGATTTCAATTCCCAATAACCCTATCATAGAAGTGGCCAAAGAAGAAGCAGTGAAGGATCTAGGATATTAGAGAATGCTAAGAAAGATCCCCAAAGGATACAAATCCAAAACTCAAGTCTAAGTATCAGGATTTTTTCATAAATGAGGAGCTTATCTATTTCAAGACAAGGCTATCTATTCCTACAAGTTAGGAACTCAAGAAGAAAATACATGGGAAGCTCATGATTCTCCATTTTCGGGACATCGTAGATATGCTAAGACTCTTAATACAGTCACAGACAAAGCTTCTATTGGGAGATACTCAAGGGTGATGTACTTAAGTATGTTATTGAATGCCTAAACTACCAGCGAATTAAAGCTAAATGTATCAAGTTGCTAGGCAAGCACCAGCCACTTGACATCCCTCAAATTAAATGGGAATACATTAGCATGGGCTTTATAGTTGGATTACCCCCCGGTACAAATAGGATATAACTTAGTTATGGTAGTCATTGATATGCTAACAAAAGTTACACACCTTATTCTAATTACAAGGCTTCCAATATTGCCAGAATTTTCATCAAGGAAAATTTTAGATTACATCGATTACCCCAGAGAATCATCAATGATAATGATTCTCTCTTCACATCAAAATTTAAGAGTTAGTTGAAAGCTCTAGGAACCTAGCTGTACTTCATTACTGCTTACCATCCCCAAACTGATAGGCAGATGGAGCAGGTTAATCAAATTATTGAGGATATACTTAGAGCTTATTGCAATAGGGAACCTAAGTGGTGGATCCAATACCTATCCTTAGTTGAATTTACCTACAATACATCGTTCATCAACGTATCATCAAAGTATTCAAATGACTTCTTCCTAGGCATTGTATGGGCAAGGTTGTCTTACACCACTAAGTTTTTCTGATCCTACCCTACAAGTAGAAGCATCTAACCAAATGCTGGAAGAAATGGATCAGGAAAGTAAAGGCTATAAGATAAGATATTCAAGCTACCAAGGATCGACAGAAAGCATATGCTGATTGAAAAAGATAGGAAAGAATTTTCAAAGAAGGTGACATGGTTTTTATTCGAGTTTGCCCAAAGAAAATTTCACTATCTCTAGGAGAATTCAAGAAGGTGACATGGTTTTTATTTGAGTTTGCCCAAAGAAAAGTTCCTTATCTCTAGGAGAATTCAAGAAGCTAAGTCCTAGATATTGTGGACCATATAAGGTACTAAAATGTCTAGGACCTAATGCTTATAATTTGCAACTCCATGTGATAACTTGAAAGTGCATAATGTATTCCATGTCAGTCTATTGAAAGCGCATGTTCCTAGCCTTGATCATGTACTTAATGACCAACAACTTGTGATGCCACGTCAAGGAGTCCTTGAACTTCAACAAAATAGGATACTTGACAAGCGAGAGAAGGTTCTAAGAAGTAAAACCATTAGGGAGAATCTCATCCAGTGGAAAAACTATCCTGAAGAGGATGCCATTTGGGTTGATGAAAAATCACTATGTAACCAATATCCCTAGTTTCAGTGAAAGGTGAGAAGGATCGACGCTTGCTTGGAAGTGAGCTATGGTGGAGAGCAAGAGCAAGAAGAGAGAGAGAGACACAAATGGGAACTCCAATAGTCACAATGTGTGACTGGGCCTTCCTTTATTCAAACTATCAGTAAAAGAATAAAGAATAAAGTGACGGTGATGGGCGCCCGCCACTTGCAATGTGCAATGGCGACGACTGTCAGTGTAGTAATACATGGGCGGCTAGGCAGAGGCGCCTTTACCCCCAACAACCTCCCACTTAAAGGCGAATCTGCCCCATTGAGGAGTGAAAAGAAAAAGAAAAGACAGTATAATGTACACATGTACAACAAGATGAGGAAAAACGTCATCTCATCCAACGCCCAATCAATCTCCTAAGGAAGGCAAAGCGCTCAGTAGTGAGGCTTTTTGTGAGTAGATTTGTAGGATTTTTGTCAGTGGAGATCTTAACAAGGTCAACAGACTTGTCCTCCATGACCCCACGTATGAAGTGATACCTCACCTCAATGTGTTTCATCTTTGCATGGAAGATCGGATTCTTGGCTAGCTGAATAGCACTCAAAGAATCCGAATGCAACGTAGATATAGTATCAATCCCAAGGTCATGAACCAAATGGTCCAACCATATGGCCTCCTTGCAAGCCTCAATGGCCGTAACATACTCGGCCTCAGTGGTAAAGAGATCCGTACACTTCTGAACCCTGAACATCCAAGAAACAACATCTCTAGCATAGGTAAAGACATAGCCGGAAGTGGACTTCCTACTATCTGCATGTCCTGCATAATCAGAGTCTGTGTAGCCCACAACTCCTGTATCCTAACTGCCATAGCAAATACACATATCTATTGTGCCCTTCAGGTATCTCATGATACCCTTTACGGCATCCCAATGCTTTTTGCTAGATGTAGCCATATAACATGCCACAACACCAACTGCAAAGGCAATAACTGGACGAGTGGCTATCATGGCATACATCAAACTACCCATGGTTGATGCATAAGGGATCTTGGCCATCTCGGCCCTCTGCTCATTTGTCTACAGATAATTAGTCTATGAAACCCTCACATAAGAAGGTAATAGACAACCAATAGACTTTACATTCTACATGTGGAAATGCTCAAGGACGTTATGAATGTACCCCCTCTATGAGAGGTAGAGTAGTCCCTGATGCCTGTCGTGCTTAATGTGCATACCAAGAATGTGGAGGCCTATCCCGAATCCTTCATCTCAAAGCTCTTCTTTAGCTAAGATTTAAGAGCATCCAACTCATTGTGAGCTTTCCCTGCTATCAGCATATCATCCACATAAAGTACCAAAATAAGCAATGAGCCACCACGGGCTTTCTTCGTGGAAAGACACAAATCCATAGCACTTCTGCTGTAGCCTGTGATTGCATAAAGGCACCAAAATCATGATACCACTCCCTAGGTGCATGCTTCAAGCCATAAAGACTTTTCTCCAACTTGGACACTAGGTGCTCCCTGCCAAGTTCTGCAAAGCCCTTAGGTTGCTCCATGTATATCTCATCATGCAAATCCCCATACAAGAATGCAGTCTTGACATCCATCTGGTACAAGTCCAAGTCAAGCTATGCAACTCAGGCCAAAACCAAGTTTAGGGTGGTCATCTTGACCACAGGAGAAAGGATTTCATCAAAGTCAACTCCATGCTCCTGTTTAAAAGCCTTAGCGATAAGTCTTGCCTTATAAGCCGGCTTGGGGTTTCCAGGGGCACTTTTTAGCTTATACACCCATTTGCATGGAAAATCCTTCTTGTCCTAAGGTAGTGCAACCAAATCCCAAGTCATATTCTTGTGCAGGGAGTAAATCTCAGACTGCATAGCCCTCTCCCAGGAGTGACTGTCACCCGTGCGCATAGCCTCATCATAGGTGAGAGGATCTCCTGCATCTGTAACCAAGACATAATGCATCGAGGGCTCAAATCTATCAGGTGGACATCTATCTCTAGTAGACCAGCTCTGTGGCTAGTCCAACACCTTGGCCAGGTGTACCAACTGGTGCTGCAGGTTGTCCAATTGGATGTGCAGGAGCACTGGCTCCTCCTGGAATATAACCCTGCATATCTCTACCACCTTCTCAGGCCACCTATGCATCTTGTCTTCATGAAAGACTACATCATGGTGGCTGCGGATGACTTTCCACGCTTGCGGATCCCAGAGGCGGTAACCCATCTCACCTGCATCCCCATAGCTAAGGAAAATGCATTTGAAACTCTTAGGATCCAATTTAGTACGCTTGTCTTTGGGCACATGGCAGAATGGCTCACATCCAAAGACACGTAGGTGCACATAAGACGGAGGTTTCCTAGTCCATACTTCCTTTGCAACCTGGAAGTCCAAACCACTAGAAGGTGACCTATTCATGACATGCACAACTATACTGATTGCCTTAGCCCAAAAGCTGTGTGGTAAGCCTGCATGGCTAAGCATATTGCGTACACGCTCTTGGATGGTTCTATTCATCCGCTCAGCCAAACCATTTTGGGGTGGGGTATAGGGAGTGGTAAACTGTGATGCTTAATACCCTTCTCTTCACATAGTTGCTCAAAAGCATGTGATACATATTCTCTCCCATTGTTAATCCTAAGGCATTTCAACCTATGGCCAATCTAGTTCTCAACCAATGCAAGCCATCTCTGAAACATAGCCAAGACTTCTAACTTAAGCTTAATGGGGTAAGCCCAGACTTTACGTGAATGAACATCACAAAATACTTTGCTCCACCCATAAACTGACAAGGCATAGGCCCACAGACATCCAAATGTACCAATGCTACATGTGTAGTCAAGGCGCGGTAAGTACTGCGAACCAAAAAGGATTTTCATTCCCTTCAAGGACATATGGCCCAAACGAGCATGCCAAAGAGATACATGTGGGATGGAACCCACAGACAAAACATGGTCAATAGAAGACCCATCAACTACAAGAGGATAGAGGCTGCCAGCTTTGGCACCTCTAGCACGCACAAGTTTGCCATGGGTGATCTTCTAGGCAGAATCCCAAAATGAAACATGAAACCCAGCATCATCAAGTTGCCCTATAGACATAAGACTGTGTGTAAGCACATGCACATGACATACATCCTGTAACAAAAAAGTATTGCCAGCAGAGAATTGCAGCCGTACATTCCCAATGCCAACAATAACAAGTGACTTGTCACACCCAAGCAAACGGAACCACAGACAGTGCGGTAGGAGTGGAACCACTCATGGCATGGAGTAACATGAAATGAGTTATCAGAATCCAAAAGCCAGCACTGTGCATACATAGAGCGAATATCGGTCAACCACGTAGCATCACAAGAACTAGCTGCAAGTATGTACTTCCCATCAGAGTCATCAGACTACATAACATTTATCTCCTCAATTTTCACTCTGGATTTCACAGGCATAATGCTACGATCCGAGGACTTTTCTTGTACTTTGTCTTTCCCCTTCTCTTTGCGCTTCTCATTGCGCAACTTATGACATTGTTGGGGTATATGACCCTTCTTGCCACAATGATGACATGTCACATTAGCATTTCCCCCATGAGACACGGTCATTCTTGCCATTACCATATCTGCCTCTAACAGTCAAAGCATGTGACACACAAGAGACATTCAAGTTCTTATAGTTGATCTCTTCTTGCAAAAGAGCACTCTCTACATCAGACAAGCTGAAAATAGTAGCAGGAGCACATAAGGCAGTGTGGAATACATTTAATGACTCACTTAGAGTCCCAAGAAAAAACAATGGAGTAACCTCATCATTAAAGGTAATATCGTGCAAAGTCAAGTTTTTGAGAATAGCATGGAATTGGCTCAAATGAGCAGACATTGTCATATTCTCTTTCATGCGCAGGTCCATAAGCTGCTTCAACCAATACATCTAACTTGTTGGACTTTTCTTGTCATAGAGGTTCTTAATTTTATCCCAAAGCTACCAAGCACTCTGTGCTTCCTCAACCACATTGTAATGCACATGTTCAGTGAGAGACAAGATGAGGGTGGACTTGCATAACTCAGCAAGCTCATCCCATTTGTCATCAGTCATAGTTTCAGGTTGCTCGCCATGCATCCTTAGTGGCTTTATTTGCGATTTCTACACCAATACCTACCAAACTTGGCTCTTCCAATAGGCATAATTTGTACCATCAAGCTTAGTAATGTTGAAGATGGCATTGTCAATGGAAGAAGAACCCATAATGCAGTCCTAAACAGTGTAGACAGTTCAAAACTGCTTGTTGTTTTCTACTGTAAACAGCCAAAATACCACCAAAACCAAGGCAAAATGACCACGAATTGATAGCTAATGATGCTGTCCACAACAAGTACCATCAAAAGTACATAAAATTAGGATGATTTAGCATGACAATTCCACATAAATCCATGCATAACTGCTTGTTGTAATAAATAATAGCCAGATAGAATGAGAGCAAATGGTAGGCAAAATCAATGCATCAAGTCAACCACTAACTGTCAAAGCATAACCAGCATCAAGCGGGCATAAATTAGCATATGACAGTCATACGGACATTGAGAAAACATCCAAGCATGTCAAATGAATCCATTAGTAAGATGGTACACCCTTTGTGTAATAGGGCAAAGTGTACACAACACTGGAAAGACCTAACACAAAGAGGTATATGCTCAAGGAGTGCAAAGCCCAAATTAGCCCAAGTACATGTATGTGGGACCATGGCATATCAACCATGCAAATCCAAGTGAAGAAGATCCCAATCTTAGAAGATTCAAAGCTCAATAGCATAAACCACCTGTGACAATACTCCCACTGGAACAAAAGCCGTATGGATCAAGCCAAGAAGCTCAAGAAAGGCATATGAGAGCACCCGTGATGAAAGATCCAAGACTAGACATCAAAGACATCATGAGCATATAGGTTATGTAGCCTCCAATTAGAGCATCCATAGACATCAATTGTATCCCAAATACAACTCTGGCACAAGCTAAGAAATATCCCAAGTAGGTTTCGGGAAGCTAGATGCAAGCCAAGACAAGGCACTAGTAGCAATCGGCTCCAAACAATGTAGCTAGTATGTAGTAGTGGCATATGCCAAGCATGTCAAGACTAGTTAGACGTAGGTAACATACATGCCATATGTACATCCAAGATAGAGCATCAAATGCATTCCAAAGTCGAGCTCAAGCTCAAATGAAGATCCGGAGCCAAAGACAAGCTCGATGTCATACCCCGAAGGTCAATACTTCATTGCATATCCCAAAGACATAGGCCGAAACCAATAGGCATAACCAAACTGGAGGTAAAATAACATGTCAACCAAGGTAGCATAAATCCCAACCAACAATGAAGTGTCCGCATCCAAATCAAGGCTCAATAGCTCTCAAATAGCATATTCGGGCATAAACCATGATGACCAAGTATCAATACATCCAACAGGATACCCGAATGTTAACAAAGAGCATTATACATAAGCTATCCCTGATAAAACCTTGCTGCCCAAACAATGTACAATAATAAATCTCTGCATAAATTGAGCTATGGAAGCTCAAACCAAGTCCCAAAGCATCTCAAAACATTGGGCAAACATCCCCAAAGCATATGGGCATCAAATACCAAGCCTCGAGAGCATCACATAAGCTAAGAGCATGACATTTTCTTACTGTAAATCAACTCAAATATGTTGTAGAAAATGATGTGATCAGAATTTGGCAGATCTAACATCGCCATCACGCCTAGAGTGTGCCAAAACCCAAGTTAGACTCTTACTTTGCCTAAATTGGTTTCAGATGCTTGAGATATGAGAAAAAATGGGATTTTTGAGCTAGATTTTGAAATAGGCGCAAACAAAACGCGAGCTGCTACTGTGGGGCTTGCTGGTTATGCTGAGGATAAGGGGCAAATGGGGGCATACAAGGTGCCCAATGAAGCCAAGGAACACCTGCAAAGAGCCTATGAGAGCTGGGAAGAGGCGGGAGATGAAATCTTACCTCGGGGGGAAGAAGCCATGGCTGGCATTGAAGCTCCAAGCTCTAGGTCTTCGATCCGGGCTGAAGTAATGCTGCGCCAAGCTCCATGATCAAGCTCTGATACTAGTTGAAAGGTGAGAAGGATCGAAGCTTTCTTGGAAGTGAGCTATGGCAGAGAGCAAGAGCAAGAAGAGAGAGATACACAAATGGGAACTCCAACAGTCACAATGTGTGATTGGGCCTTCCTTTATTCAATCTGTCACTAAAAGAATAAAGAATAAAGTGATGGTGATGGGTACTCAGCACTTGCAGTGTGCAGTGGCGAGTACTATCAGTGTAGTAATACATGGGCGGCTAAGCAGAGGTGCCTTTACCCCCAACAATGAGGACATCTTGATTCCTCTAAGGGGAAGAGGATGTGACGTTTTGACTTTCCCAAATTTTCCATACATTAAATTTGAAGAACTTAGACTATCAAAAGTGGGATCTCGACTAAAATAATCTATATCTCATACCCCGACACCTTCCGAGATCAACACAGTTGTGAATACCTCTACACGGAAATTGCCATGTGCATGGTGGTTAAGGTTAGTAAGTCTAGATCTGAGTAGATACGTTTAAGGACTTGAACAAGTCAAGCAAGTCAAGACTTGACTTGTAAAGGATTAAAACTTAGAAGCAAAAAAGGCCTTAAGTCTAGATCTAACTAGACATGTTTAAGGACTTGAAAAACTCAAGCAAGTCAAGACTTGACTTGTAAAAGATTAAAACTTAGAAGGAAAAAAAACCTTAAGCTTTAAAAAAAAAGCTTAATGAAGAGGAATACAATGGATTTAAAAAAAAGCTAGATTGGCAAGATACCCTCCACAAAGAACTCCTTTTCTTGGCCACAACTCATGAGACCCACCTCCCTTCAATTAAATTATAAATATGGGGCATGAGGAACCATTGAGGACATTAGATGGAAGTAGGGGAAGAAATTATTCTTGAATCAAGAGAGAAGAGCAAGAGAGAGGCAAGAGGAGAGCAAGAGAGGTAATTCTTATTGCGAAGACAAGAAGGATGCTTTGCCGCCTTTCTAAATCAAATTGTGTCTCTTCTACCTTCATTCCTCTGTAGAATTGAGACTCTACTCGATTTCTTCTCAATTTCTATTGTTGCCTTCTCTTGATCCAATCGAGATGGCCCATAACTCTATTATCAAAGTCTTCTCTACAATTTCTTGATCAAAGACCATGGCCTCAAAGAGAAAAATTACGAAGACTGCAGAAGCGGGAGATGTTAGTAACACTATGGATACGACAAACTACAAACAGAATGGCAAGTATCAGAATTACAAATGAAGTTGCGAATACCAACAATAACCAAGCACTCATTGTAAATTCCTAGGTGCCATATTTGACTATTATTTTGAATATTAAATATGGCAAAGAGATTGTCATCTCACAGGTTGGGGAAAAAACTTTGCATCCATAAGAGTAGGACTTTTCCATGTAATCTCATGCATAGAAAAAATTACTAAAAGGAAAATTCTTAATTGCAAATTCAAAAGATTAAATTGGATTACATGAGATGTACTAAGCTTAGGACACAAGGAAGTTATTGCACTTCCCAAAATAATTTATGATTTTATTGCATCAAATAGGGTTTACCAAAAACTAGATTTAAGGACTATGACTTTTGCAATAAAAAATATTTTAGTTAAAATTTTGAATCCAATTTGTATTAAGCTGATGGAATCTCTGATTGATAAATACGAATGCTAATTATTTAAAAAATCATGAGATTAAATTATTAGAATACTTTTCATAATAAAATATCCAAGGGTTTTGAATCCAATGAATTATTGCTAGACAAGGACTTATAGAATTCCATTAAGAAAAAAAAAGGAAAAAGATCATCACAAAAGTTTGCTTATAGAAGTCCTTTAGCAATCTTGGAAGGAGTGATGGGTTGATCGAACTCTCAAAAATGGAAGTTTGAAAAATAAACTCTTGTTAAAATTTATCCTAGGCTAGATCCCAAAAGGAAAAGTAGTCTGAGAGGATTATTGGAAGCTATTGCCACTTATGCTAAGTTTAGCCTTGATATTTTTTTTCTAAGAAAAGGGTTTGTCTTGAAGTAAATTTGTTAAATATTGTTGTGTATAATACATTTGAAGTAAGTTATTTGTGATTGGAAATTAGATTCTGATTTTTCTTAAATTATTAAAATAAAAAATGGTTAATTGGGTACAAATCTCTATGATTGAGGTAGTATTCTGATGGGCATAGAACACCATTTGAGGAAATTTTCCCTAATGGCGCTAGACCTCCCCAAGGTTAGCGTGAATAAAACCTACTCCAAGGGGCTTTTGTTTTCGCATTAGTGAGTATGGATCGATCACGACACGAAAGGTCCTATCATAGGGAATTCTAGTTGGTAGGAAGAGATGAGGATACTAGGAGACTCTGATCACAAACTCCTTAGACTCTTACAAACTATCAATTACCCTTCGAACCTAGAAGTACTTTAGAAGTCCCAATACTAGTCTAGGGATTGAACTTGGTGGGAATAATTCCTTCGCGTTGATACTATATCCAGTTAGGAGAAAAGTTGTAAAAAGATATTTTTCTAAGGAAGTGTTTGAGAAAGAATTACTTTACACTACTTTTTTATTGTGAAATAAAGATATGTAATGAACTTGTGCCAAAATATAATAAAAGAAGTTATTTTTATATGTCAAACCTAAAGTGGTAAGCAATTAGGTAACTAAAAATACTCCATTGAGGGAAGTGGGTGGATGGGTCCCCAATGGGGACCTATGGTTGTGGGTGGTCTCGATTAGCTAATACATTTTCTCATAAAAATTATGTTAGCAAATAGGCAAAAAAAATGGCCATTAGATATTAGGAAAAACCTGACTTGCATCATTTTAGGGGGTGAGAATGGGATTTTGCCCTACGAGTAGAAGGGTTGAAGTTTTGCACTCCCCTTTGTCTCCCATTCTCTTTGAACCAAGTGTAATGCAAGTTTGCTTCAGTTCGAGTCATCCTGTGAGAAGTGAAAACTTGAAATACTGATGCTACTATTCGATTGATAGGTGACTTGACCAATATTAGGAACCCAAAACTCAGATTGATCCTTGTTGGAATGGCCACAAACTTCCATTGTGAGGTAGACTCAAGCAAGCCTAGATAGCAAACTTCGAGGTACTCCATGCAGTCATGGATGGTGTTGTCTAGGATATCTCTTGATGGACTGCTAAGAATGTGCCAATGAGGAAGCGGTTTGGGTGGTGCTTTATCTGATCTCCTTTAGCAAGCTTATCTATTGCTAGTTGATTCTCCAAGTTCTAAATCCTTCTTTGATTTCACATTTTATAATGACTCCTCAATACATTCCAAGTCTCTGATGCCTTGGTTGTATGTTAAATGAAAGTAAAAACACTGTGAGAATAGCTTGCAACTAAGGCACACAATGCATCCATGTTCCTTCATTTTCAAGCTCGTAAAATATTTGCATTTGGAGGAATCATAATACTAAAATTTGATGGGTCAGGGGGTGGGTTGTGGTTATTCTCTAGAAGCTCATAAGAACTAAGGATAGTTGTAATTTTAAACTTCCACAAAGTGTAGTTTTTACCATCTAACTCGGCTTTGCTGAAGGTTGGTGGACGAATCCTCAGTGTTTGAATTATCGGTATAGTAGCAGTACCACCTGATGCATTAGCATCACTACCTGATGTAGCACATGGCCTCTCTCCTCTTCACTCTTACTGAAGCCCTTACTTCTCATGTACTCTTTACTTCTTAGTATTCAAAAACTTCTTCAACTTTTGAATAACTTTTTATGCTGCGTTTCCCAATAAAACCTTTGCCCCTTTCTCAATATTTGATAAAGGCTTTCAACCACATGTGCAAAATGAGGGATCCAAATCGGATAAAAGACACATGTGCCTAAAAACCTTCTAACCTCTCAGACATTGGATCCCATCAATTTTAATTGGCAAGAGATTTTGACCATAGGGACCACACAAATGCCCTACAATCAGCACCTCCTCAACACCAAAGATAGACTTGGCACTTGTTGAAAGAGTGAGATGCGCTTCCTCAAGTCGAGCCTAATGGATCCTATATGCTAGAATATGCATAAAATCATAATTCAAATGACATTTAACTCTCGAAATCCCCTTCCCCCTACTGTTTAAGATTTTGCATTCAATGGGTACATTAAAAGGGTATTTCATGTATATTTCTTTATATAGAAAGTGATAAACACGCACTATGACATACAAATGGGGTAAATTGAGGCTGATCCTCATGATTTACCTATGTTATACTTGCACAAATGTGATTCCAAAATTTTTATAAAATTTCACATATAAAAATTATTTGTTACCAATTTTGTATGTCCCAAAATTGTATTTTTTGATATTTTTAATTTTATTTATATAACTATTATATTTTTTATTTTTTATTTCAAGAAATTAACTCACACTTTAATCCATCCTCACATTTAATTTTGTCCCATATGGACATGCTTTGATTTCTCGAAATAAAAAAGAACATCATTTTTTCTCTTAAGACATGAATTTTAGATTTCAAAAAATTAATAACTCATATGCATGGACACAAGTTCTATATTTTATGCTTCACAACCAAGCTCAAAGGCAAAAAAAAACCAAACCTCAAACAAATTTGCACTATGAATTATAAAAAAGAATCTAAATTTCTCTTAAAAAGAGGCTTACCACCATTTTTTGGGTTTCAAGTCTTAAGAATTGATATTACGGAGTGCATCAGACCTTCCATTGACTGAATAGCACTGATCATCACTCCTCAGCATCATCATGATTTCATATAAATTCAGTTCAAGTGGGACAATTGGTCTCCATCCCAATCTTCCCCAAATCATTCATGTATGAGCAACCTATTGGAGGAGAGAGAGGGAGGAGAGGGAAAGATTGAAATTGCATCTTTGCTATCAAGCCACCAATTGTAAATTTGAGACTAAAAAAAAAGTAAAAAATATGAGGATCACGCTGTTATGATCAGATTATGTGGTTGTTCTTGACCTCCATAGCCCCCCTCCCCCACCCTTAAATCTTGACATCGTTGTGCAAGATCTTCATGTTTTTTTTCAGTTGAAAAAAATGCCACCCATATTCAAATTTTTTTTTGGGGCTGCTTGAGCCACCAAAGGCCACAACTCTTCAATTTTGAAGTTATTTTACACTTCCGTTTGGACCCTGTGCTAGCCTTTGGCAACTTCAATGTCCGATGACCGAATCACGAATTGAAAATTTTTGCATGTCCATCTTAGAGTCTTGCACTGCCTCAAGCTTGTTTGGCCTCATTCTGACACTTAGAAAAATTATGAAAAAACTGAGACCACTCCAAGATCCTCTTTAAAAGTAATTTTAAATTCCACCTTCTATGACCGCTTGAAATTGTTAGATCTGCATCCACCACTTCCATCGAGCTTTAATTTTCACTTCAAATTGATAGAATTTGACACATTTTTTACTTCCTTTGGGTCATAAAATCCTGCTCTCATCTCTCAAGATAATGATGCCTATCATCTATGTTTTTCCTCTATTTGTATTCTTTATTATGTCATTGAGCCTAATTGGCTTCTTTAATTACTCCATTTAGGTCATTTTGGTCATCTAGCCTAATTGGCTTCTTTGCATACAAATGGTTGTGATAGCTTAACTCTCAACACCTGTCCTCAATCACAACCAAGATGGCACAAAGTGTATAGAGGCTTTAGTAAATAACCACTTGCAAAGTGTGGGCAAACCACAAACATGGTGATCAACCAGAGGCTGTTGGCAAACAATGCTAAGTGTGGGTATCAAAAACATGGTGGACATCCAGAGGCCGTAAGAGGCTTCGCAAATTGTATAGAGAATGTGATGCCAAAAGATACATGAGGAGTTTTACAAAGCTTATGAAAGGAGCACTAAGGCAAGCTCATACAAGACTTAAAAGAGTCGATCAAAGTAGTGGGAATAAAAGGATTGGTGAAGCTTATCCTTTTCTCAATGGTCTTCTTCTTTTTCTTCTTCATTTCCATGATCTTCTTCTTCCTTCACAGTTATAAGAGGTAGGCCTTCTGAGACCTTTTTCAGGCATGATAGAACTTCTCAATGTGTCAAGTTCTTTTGTAGAAGTCACAAATCTGGTGGTCTTTCTTTCCCTTGTACTTCTTGTTTACATACAACACTCCTTTATCTTTTCAAGTACTCGAGTCTTCTTTGCTTGTGATCTTCTTTTCTTCTTCTAATAGAGAGGCCTTAATGTCAACCAATTTAGGGTTTGGCATGTTAATTAATGTAGTAGAAACATTACTATATTTAGGAGAAAGACTTTTCAACAAAACACCAATGCATACATCCTCATCCGTCTTTATATTAATTCATGCAAGTCGAGTTAAAATAATTTCCATGTAATTTAAGTGAGTTTTTAGAGAGGTAGTGCTCTTCATATCAAGTTTGAAGAATTCAATTAACAACTCATATTTAGAGGATTTGGATTGAGATCTAAACAAGGTTTCCAACTGGTCCATGTGTCATGAGAGTTTTCACAAGTATCCACATGATGGATGTAGATATCATCCAACTCAAGCTTTATGATGGCATGAGCTTTATCATCGCTCTTCTACAAAGCTACTACAAGCATCTTGAGGCTTCTTCTCATGACTGTTGGTGATTGTCCATAAGCCCTTCTTCATTAGAATAAGTTTTATCCTTGTTTGCCAGGTGTGAAACCCAACTCCCTTGAAGCCGTAGGATGATGAGTCTTTCCCATGTTGAGTGATTGGAACAACAACAAATCAGCACCAAAATTCTAAGATTTGGACAAGTAATGAGATAATTGTGTCAAAGGACACAAGTACTAAGAGGCACTAGATGAATGTCAATAGACACTATGCTTGTTTGAGTTTGAATATTCTTGAGTTAAGCTCAGTCTTCCAAATCTTTCCCTCCTTACCGATTTGATTGTTGGGAGCCAAGTAATATAGTAGATTAGAGTGGTAGTAGCAAGTTTGAGCTCAAAGAAATGAGAACGTAAAGAGGTTTATGAGCTTTGAGCTCAAAAGCTATGGAGTCTGAGATTAGGATTTAGCAACCTATCTAATTTTTTATTGATAACATCTTGTAGAGATGATTACTTTCAAGAGATACTTGATGGGGAGAGATGTTTAGATGGCAAGCTCAACACATGCGAACATTGATGATGGACCGCCTGGCTAGATGGGTCCGCACGTTTACACTTAGCACGTTGGTGGTCATTATGACACTCACATGGCCACTGAATTATCATTTATTATATTTAGGTTGTTACACCTACCTACAGTTGGCAAAGATATAGCACCAACCGATTAGTATAGTCGGTCATGCACTGTTTGACTTAGAAGGCCACTTTTCTTTATGTTGTATCTTATCTATACTTTGTGTACATTGTATAGTGTGTGGAAGAAGAAGAAAAAATTAGAAAGAAAACGTTTTGGCTTCCATCTCTCTTCTTGTGTTCTTGAGTGAGCTTCCTCTTGTGTATACAGTGTGTGTTTGGCACAACAGCTCAAGCACATCCCCACATCACGCGATTCTTGACATGGTATCAGATCCGCGTCACTGAGAGAGGATGATTTTGAAGGCTGAAGTGAAGGAGAAGAAGCAAGGTTCGAGCAAGCAAGCAATGGGTAAGAAGCTCTCCCATTCTTCCACTCTCTCTCTTGAATAGTGTATGTGGAGACACCGGAAGCAGGGTAGAGTGAAAATCTCAGATTGCTGTGAGATTTGGTGTGCGAGCAGAGCACTGTTTATTCTACAGATTCGCGCTTTAGGGATTTTCATAGTGATTTTGGGTGTTTGAGGCTAGTTTAGGCCCCGTTTTAGAGCCGCAAGGTTGTGAACAACAGTTTCAGGGTACACTGTGATTTCGGCTGTATTGATCGAAAGTGGGTGCACAGGTTACAGATTTCAAATCTGTAATTTTTTGAGGTGTTTGCAGGAAGCAAACATAAGGTTTATATGCAAACAGGTTGCAGATTACATGTGCTATTGAGCAGTCAGTGAAAAAGGTTGCTTGGTGTAGTGTTGTGCATGTGTTGTGAAAGATTGTAGAAGACTAGCTTGCTATGTTGTATCCTTGTTTGTGATAATGGCAGAGAAAAGTTGAAATCCCATTATTGAGAAGCTCGAGAAGAAAAACTACCCTTCATGGAAGTTCCACATCACAAACTTCCTCTCATTGGAAAGGGCCTTTATGAGTTTGTTTCAGGTGAAGAAAAGGAGCCAGAGTTGGGGACTGCAAATGAATTAAAAGCTTGGAAAGAATGGAATGCGAAAGACAAAAAGGTGATGTACTGGCTATCTGCAGTCATTGATAATACAATGTTAGGGCATATTAGAAATGCAGAAACTTCACATGTAGCTTGGACAATTTTTGAAAACATGTTTTCAGTAAATACAAAGGCACGAAAGATTAAACTCAAGCAAGAGTTGAATGCCTTGAAGAAAGGAAAAATGTATGTCAATGAGTATGTGTTGAAGGTGAGGAGCATTGCAGATGCTTTAGCAATGATTGATGCAATGCCTGATGATGATGATTTGGTTTCATCCACTTTGAGTGGCCTTAACAATGAGAAGGCATGGAAATCATTTGTTACTTTAGTATATGTACGGAAGCCATTTCTAGATTTTGATGAGCATGATTACAGAAGAGATCAATATGCAGGGTGACTCATCTGAAAAAAATGGTGAACAGGTTCAAGCATTTTACTCAAGTTCAGGAAGGGGACGTGGTAGATTCTCTTCGAGAGACCGTGGTATGGGACGTGTTGGCGATAACCAGCAAAACAGGTTCAATCAGCAATTTGGTGAAATGCAGGTTTCAGGAGGCCGAGGAAACTTTAGATGCAAGGGGAGCTCTAGAGGAAGAGGTGGATGGTAGAATAGAGGTTCTGGAAATTTTGCTATTGTTTGCCATTATTGTGGCAAAGCAGACCATATTCCAACCCATTGTTATGTAAAGAAGGATGATATTCGTAGTGGTAAATTGCAGCAAGGACATATGATGAATGTAGTTACAAGAAAGGGGACACATGACGATGTACGGTATGCCGATTCAGGTACATCTAATCATATGACGAGTCATGCTGAATGGTTTGGAGAGATGTATGACTTACAAAATCTAAGTTATGTGCAAACAGGTGATGATTCATGCCACCCAATTTCACACATTGGAAAGGTTTCCTTGTCCTTGAATGATGGCCAGACAAAGAGTCTGACAGATGTATTACATGTGCCATCAATTACAAAGAATCTAGTGTCTGTTGGCCAAATGGTAGAGGAGGGGTTGTAGGTCCGATTCAATGCAAAAGGTAGTTTTGTAGAAGACTTTAATGATAAGTGTAGGTTGTTTGCAAAAGGAAGTAGAGTTGGCCGCATGTTCACTTCCTTTTGATGACAGTTTAAAGAAGTTATGGGTATACTTCATGAAGGAAAAGAGTGATGTGTTTGAGCACTTCAAATCATTTAAGGCAGCTGTTGAAACAGAAACAGGCTTAAAAGTAAAGTGCTTGAGATCAGATGGAGGGGGAGAGTACCTCTCTAATGAGTTTAGTAGCTTCTTGAGGACCCATGGGATAAAGATCAGACAATTTACTTGCAGGTATATCCCACAGCAAAACGGGATTGCAGAAAGAAAAAATATGCATATTGCAGAAGCCGCACATGCATTAATGGCTGAAAAGAATATGCCCAAACATTTTTGATTTGAGACTGTCCATACTGCTGTCTACATTATGAACAGAACTCGTATAACTGCAATTCATGGGATGACTCTTGAAGAAAGCCCGATGTATTGCACTTGCAGATATTTGGATGTGTTGCATATGTTCATGTACTAGATGAGCTATGAAAGAAGCTTAATTCAAAGATTGAAAAACGTATTTTTATTGGATACTCTTTAGAGCAGAAAGGGTATCACTGTTATAACCCTGTCTCACAAGTGAGTTCAGAGTGAGCAGGGATGTTATCTTTGATGAGATGGACAACTGGTATGTACCTGATGGTGATGTATTAGATGATGATTGTGATCAGGACAGGTATGTGCAGAAAGAAAAACAAGAATCATGGAGTCTTAGTGGACCAAAAACATCATCCGGTACTATACCTACAGTGAGCCCTTGGTCTGGGAGACTAAGGAGTAACCCCACATCTTCATGTGGATCTATAAGTGTTGCAGGGAAGGACAAAGGAAAGAAGAAAGTGCTGGATAGTAATGATGCATCTACTAGTAATTTGCGATTTGATAGAGATTCTAGTGTTTCAGAGAGTTTGGATGATGAGCTTGGTATTCCTTCAGTCAGGACACCAGGTGTACCGAGAGCTCATAGTAATGTAAAGGCTCCATTGAGTGATCCGATGGTACGCAAATCTAGCATGGTCAAATACCTTGTTAAAAGATTTGGTTTTGAAGGTTATGCAGCTCACCATTATGCTTATATGGTGAAACTAGTTAAGGATGTTCAGCCCACTTGTTTTGAGGATGCTGTTGATCATGCTCATTGGGATGCAACAATGGATGAGGAAATGGCTACATTAGAAGCCAACAAGACTTGGGATTTGGTATCCTTACCTAAGGGTAAGAAAGCTATTGGCTGTAAGTGGGTTTACAAAGTCAAGCATAATGCAGATGGTTCAGTTAGTAGGTATAAAGCTAGGCTGGTTGCAAAAGGCTATGCTCAAACATATGGCATAGATTATGAAGAGACATTTAGTCCAGTTGCTAGGATGGCAACTGTTAGGCGTGTGATTGCCTTGACAGCAGCCAACGGTTGGAGCTTGAAGCAAATGGATGTTAAGAATGCATTCACTACAAGATATAGGCCTTATATCGACGTTAAAAGTGACGAAAATGTAAATAACAAAATTTTTCCCTGTCGTCGCAAAAAGCGTCGTTATTGGCGAAGCCATAGAACAGTCGGTATCAGTGTCGTTATTGGCATCGGTATCAGCGTCGCATGATACTGATGCTCTGCGACGCTAATAACGATACCAATAACGATGCGAGCAGTAAATTTGCGATGCTAATAGCGATGGTAACATGGAAAAATTTTTGCAATGTGTAATTATTTGGGCCACACAAAATAGTTTCTGCACTGTGTACAATGCTCGTGTAAATAAAAACAAAGTATACTGAAATCATAACACTGATACATGAAATAAATACATGATCGCATAATGAAAGCGACTAGTACAATCATGACAAGATATCACTACTACATAGAAAATGTCTACACAGATCAGGCGACCAAAAAAGAAAGGTGTGTGAGCTCCAGGGATCCAAGGGCGAGCTACATATCCTCGCCATCTGAAAGCTTGTCCTGCCGCAAAGGAGCATCGAACGAACTCTGCAAAAAAAGAAACAACAACACATTAGTCCACCATACAATAATGCATTCTAATTAAATATGGTAACTACAGACAAGAAAGATGAGTGACTTACAAGGCCTCCACGTCTATACAATCGGTTGATCAATGCAGTGAGACCGTGCCTCTCTGCATATTAAGTCTCAAGGCCGGTCGGATCGTGATTTGTAATGGAGTGCTGCAAAGAAAAAAAAATACCAACTGTCAGAAACATGATTGTGAGTACAAATGATATTGCAAAAAAATAAACAAGCAAAACAAAAGAAAAACTTACAAAATTCTCCAAATATATCCTGTGGCCACCACTCCCAAGATGATGGACCACTCCGGCCTCTAGTCGTGCCCTCGCCACCTTACGCTGTTGACTCTAACATCCTGGAGAATCTGTAGCCTCCTCCCTCAGTCGATGCTAGTCGTCCGCGTCTAGCCACTCGAGCTTTGCAACCCCACTCTTGAGTGCCTTGCATGCGTCCGATCGTCTGTGTGACACATATGCACGCATGCAATCCATCATCCAACCCATAGAAAATCTATCTACTGAGGCTGGAACCGAAAACTCCTCATGCAAGGATGCTACTATGTAGTCCTTGCTCAACTCCGGTATGTTCTCCCAAAGATCTAAGACGTTGTGCCGAAAAAATTGTTGGTACAACTCTCTCATGCAAGCCATCACCCTCCTCCCCTCATCATTCATGATGATGGCTCCTGACCTATCATCGACTAGATAGGCATATCCCCCTGGGATATGCCTAAGATGGGTCCTCTCCCACCTGCTCCCCACCTGCATCCACGCTCCTGGGCATATCCAAGAGACCCCTATGCATCCGGTGTACCGACTGGGGTAATATCTATCGCAATGGCACCTATAGGGGTGCCACTCTGTAGACAGCTGAGCAAAAGCCAGAGTAACTAGAGTAGATGTCCCCACAGGTGTGACAAATCCTAGAGGTGATGCAACTCCAGCAGAATGACGAGACGGAGACACCGCATCTGTGCCTCCATAGTATCCACCTGAGCTTGAGCCATGCTCCTTGGAACCGCCACGAGAGCAAGGAGTCGCACCTGTGTATCCCGTGCCGACTGCGGGCTCACTACCTCTATATCTCTGCAGTATCCCCCTGATCCTAGAGCGCTCCCTCCCTCTGGTCCAAGTCTGGAGCGTCGACCTCATTTGCTCAAAGCTGAAGCATCCAATCGCGCCGAAGTAGATCTAGCAGAGCGGCCTGATGATGTTCGAGACAACTTTTGGTCTGCCATGTCTGGAGACATGCGTGTGAAGATATCCTGCAACTCCTCATCGCTTATGCCTCAACTCATCCTGAAAATGTCACCTGCACAGACAAAAAATGATGTTAGCATAATCAATTTAAATCACACAAAACACCGTAATATAAATCCTAAAAAAATAATCTCACTTAAAATGCATATCTTATGTACCCTTATAAGCGATTAGTCAACGAATTGAGTAAATGGATGCTCCAAGTATGAAGTATCCTATGGTTCCATGTCAATCTCCTAACACAACTTCACATACACTGGAAGGTCGATAGACATGTCACCACAAAAGGATGAGTCCACCTCGTTCTCAAAGAATTCTTGGACTCCTGTATTTCCATCATTGTTAGCGGATGCTAGCTCCAAGCTTTCAGTGGCCTCCACCCCTTGCAATATCGACCCCTCTATTTGCATATTGTATTCATCCATGCTCGAAACATCGCTTTGATCATATACTCTCACACTTCGGGGAGCTGAAGTATAATATACCACCATCGAGGTTGTTGGGGGTTTGGATAGAAGATTACCTATCCACAACCACGTACAAGAGAGTTTAAACTATTGTGACATGTACCATGTCGTAATACAATTAACAAACAAATGAATTCATGCACCTGTTCACAATGGACCGGCAACACAAAGGTGTCACGCAAATCCGTCCATTTTTTTTCGGAATCTATTTCGATAAGTCCAGATAGACCTCGTCGAACTGTTGCTCCTGCTCCTTCAAGTACCACTTTGAACCATTGCACATCGAATAGTATCATGGAGAAGCTACGCTAATCCACCGTAACAATACTTTGCAAGTTTTCAAAATACTCCGTCTCATTTATAACCGTGTTTGGATCCATTGCTCATCGCAAGCTCTCCTCCTCAAACCTTGCCATGATACCATAGTCCATTGTGGAGAGCATTTCGTCAATACGCCCCATGCAAAAATGCCGTCCGCGTGACCACGTTGCACTATATATTTTGTATTGTACATTGAAACACTCAAATTAGATATCGCATATAAAATATAGATACGAAAAATCCTAAACACCTCATCACCTTTGGACTACATCCCCTCGAGAATTCCCACTACTCCATTGAGACCTCTGCCCCTTCGCAAGACGCTGCGGTCAAAGCTCCATGCAACCATCGCGTTGACATGAACTACGGCATCTCCTCCATGCCCTCGAGATATCGAATCGGTTGATGACGTGTACTACATCGAAATTCAGATCGCACTTCCTCCTGATCTTGCCTAGCGATCTGGTACTTGGCGAGCCACGTCTCCATAGAGGCATGGTGCAACATACAAAAGCGATTCACCTTCTCCTCCATTGTAGCATCCATTATTTTTTCTACCCCATTTCCAATCACCACATCTCCGATTAGTCTATCATCGTTCTTCAACAACCATAGCATTTTGTTGTCTGGATCCACCGTTGGTAGCCATTGTGAAATATGTACTAGCGCCTCAGACACCAACCAACCTTCAGCCATGCTACCTTCTGGCCTAGCTCGTTGTCGCACAAATCCTTTCAGGGTTTTCATGAAGCACTCCAAGAAGAACATCCATTGCATATGGACAGGTCCAGCAATCTCCAGTTCATCTACAAGATGCACAAGAAGGTGGATTTATATCGTGAGCATGCTGGTAGGCAGGTATTTCTCAAAAAGACAGACCGTCTCCACTACTGGTAGGCATGTATTTCTCAAAGAGACAGACCGTCTCCACTGCTCCCCGCCTCACGGATTCAATAGAGGACGTCTTAATCTCCTTCTGTGAGATCCATTGTACTAAAGTCGAAAACCTGTAAATGGCTGCGATCGCGATCGGTAGTACAAATTGCCACAAATGATAAAGCATTATGAACAATGGCTACACTCCAAATAGAAAAATGCGCACGCCAATTACAATCCATTCGTAGTATAATCCTGACATATCTTATGCCAATCATGGGATTTTAGCCCTGATAATTGGTCGTCTTTAGAAAATGCAGACCTGAGAGAATGCATCATACCCGTTGGAGTGCGAATAGACTTGACTACTTGCTTCATAATGTGCTTTTCTTTAGTGGACAAAACCCAAGGAGCGCGAGGTAGCTGCATGCAACCATCAGCACTCGACTGCGACCAAAGCGCCTCCATCTTGCCTACCTCCTTCAAACCCATTCGTGCCCCTATAGTGTCTCTCTTTTTTGTGATGTGGTCCCATAGCAAGCTGCCCACATTCTTGAAAATATGCATGGGATCCAACAAGTGGTTGACCTGTAAGTGGGTTCAATATGGCAACTCATAGAAAACTGAGAACCGCCGCATTCCATTTGGATGTGACTCCGCATGGAACATTTTTAGCTTGTACCAGCTTGCGACATTCATATGTGTTGGAGGTCGTCTAAGAAAACCTTTCCTGAGTTCATGACCCTTTGGTAAGAAAGTGGCGTGTCCTTGATATACCATCTTCTTCATGGTTCGTGACCTTCGGGAGTCTAACTGTGGCCTACACAATGGACATGTATGATAACCTGAGGTAACCAGGCCTGTTTCGACACCAGGACCCAGTGAATACAAGCTTGAACGAGATAAAATATAGATATTACTAACGAGAACTGAAGCCTATTTACCTGAGCACTCTTCGAATCCTGGAAAGTCATCCATCGTCTACATGAGAATGGCTCGAATATTGGTGGATTGTCGACCATCGCGCTTGCTCATATCTTGCACGGTGACCCCCTCCTCCCACAAAATCTCAAGCTCATTGACTAATGGATGAAGATACAAGTCCATATTTTTAACTTTGTAGTGGCCGGGGACGAGTAAGCTAGATGTCCTTTCTTTGTAGAAAGCCATGGAGGGATATTGTAGTTGACAAGGACTATAGGCCACACTGCATAGAAAATTTGCTAGCCAGACCCAATATTATTGTATATGGTATTCAATTAGCTTGCGAGTACAATGCATGATTGATATTAACTTTTCTTATCGCTTGCTGAAAATCTGTAATCGCCTGATCAATGATCTCAGATTGAAACTCGCCAAATCGTCGTACGTGTTCTATAGACAATCGACGTTTTGCCAGCTTGCATTGAGAGCAAGGACATGGGACACGCTAATTAAGATATGCCTCGGGATCTTGAACAATAGGACCTTCATCGTTTTCCATTTTGTCTACGTTACGACAAACAATTTGTTTTTGTTATCATTCTTTTTTTCTTTCTTAAATTGTTCTCCTCTCCTTTAATCTTTCTCTTTTTTTTTTCTTTCTTAAATTGTTATCCTCTCCTTCCATCTCTCTCTCTTTTTCTACGTTACAACTACGACCACGACCATGACTACGACTATGACTACAACCACGACCACGACCACAACCACGACCACAACCATGACCACGACCATGACCACGACCACGATTTTATGACTATGAACATGACCACGACCACGACGACCAAGACCATGATGACCACGACTATGACTACGACCACGACTAGGACCACGGCCATGACCATGACTACGACTGCGACTATGACTATGACGACCGCGACCACGACCATGACTATGATGACCACGACCCACAACTACGACCACGACCACGACCACGACTACGACCACGACCACGACCACAACCACGACCACCACGACCACCACGACTACGACTACAACTACGACTACGACTATGACGACGACGACCACGACCATGGCCACGACTACGACTACGACCATGACTATGACGACCACGACCACGACCACGACTACGATCATGACTACGACCATGATCACGACTATAACTACGACTACTTATATAGAGATGAAGAGAGAGACAAGAGTTAGGGAGAGAGTAAAGTTAGAAAAGAAGAGGAGAGAAGTGAGAGAGGTAGAAATAGAAAGAGAGATAGAGAGAGAAAAGAGATAGGGGAGATCGAAAGATTTAGGGCTCTCCTCTCTCATTTCCTTTCCCTCCCTCACCCTCACCCTCTCTTTCTCTCTTTCCCTATTAGGTTTAATGATTTCTCTCTCTTTTTCTCTCTCCTCTCTCTCTCATTTCTTTTTCTCTCTCCTCTCCCCTTCTCATTTCCTTTTCTCTCTTCCTCTCCCTCTCTCATTTCCTCTCCCTCCCTCACCCTCACCCTCACCCTCTCTTTCTCTCTTTCCCTATTATGTTTAACATCTTTTCTCTCTTTTTCTCTCTCCTCTCATTCTCTCATTTTTTCTCTCTCCTCTCCCTCTCTCATTTTCCTATTATGTTTAATGTCTCCCTCCCTCTCCCTCTCCCTCTCCCTCTCTCATTTCCTCTCCCTCTCTCATTTCCCTATTATGTTTAATGTCTCCCTCTCCCTCTCTCATTTCCTCTCCCTCCCTCTCCCTCTCCCTCTCCCTCCCCCTCTCTTTCTCTCTCCCTCCCTCTCCCTCTCCCTCCCTCTTCCTTTCCCATTTCCTCCCCCTCTCCCTCTCTTTCTCTCTCTCCCCCTCCCTCTCCCTCTCTCATTTCCTCCCTCTCCCTCTCCCTCTCTCTCATTTTCCTATTATGTTTAATGTCTCCCTCTCTCTCTCTCATTTCCTCTCCCTCTCTCATTTCCCTACTATGTTTAATGTCTCCCTCTCCCTCTCCCTCTCCCTCTCTTTCTCTCTCTCCCCCTCCCTCTCCCTCTCTCATTTCCTCCCCCTCCCCCTCCCCCTCCCCCTCCCCCTCCCCCTCCCCCTCCCCCTCCCCCTCCCCCTGCCTCTCTTTCTCATTTCCTCTCCCTCTCTCAATATACACCAATTATACAAAAAACAAGTAAAAGAGAGAATGCACTCTCCCTCCCTCTCCCTCTCTCATTTCCTCTCCCTCCCTCTCCCATTTCCTCCCTCTCCCCCTCCCCCTCCCCCTCCCCTCCCTCTCCATCTCTCATTTCCTCCCCCTCCCCCTCCCCCTCCCCCTCCCCCTCCCCCTCCCTCTCTCATTTCCTCTCCCTCTCCCTCTCTTTCTCTCTCATTTCCTCTCCCTCTCTCAATATACACAAATTATACAAAAAACAAGTAAGAGAGAGAGAGAGAGAGAGAGAATGCACTCACTGTAAAGACTCCAAGAAGGGTTTGGCGGCTCCTCTTCGCAACGGCGGCTCCTCTTTGCCCTCCGTACACCTCCTCCCCTTCTTCGCGAATGACGGTGATGGCGGCGATGATAGCGATGGTGGTGAGAAGCCTTCTTTCTCTCTTTCTCTTCCTCTCAGCAAAAAGATCACTCTCACTCTCGCTCTCCCTCTCGAAATCTTTTGTGAATACGCGAAATGAAATGCACTCGGGTTTCGGCCCGCGTTTTTTTTCTCTCAGTACCGTCACTATTTGCATCGCATTTGTGACGCAAATAGCAACGCCGCTATTTGTCGTCGCTAATCGGCATCGCTATGGCCTGATATCCTTGTAGTGCTTCTTGCATGGTGAATTGCAAGAAGTATATATGGCACAGCCAGCAGGTTATGAGGATTTAGAGCATCCCACATATGTGTGCAGGTTAAAGAAGGCGCTCTATGGGCTGAAGCAAGCACCTAGAGCATGGTCTGACAAGATTGGAGAGTATCTTGTCAATATTGGATTTTGTATTTCTGATGTTGATCACTCACTTTATGTGAGAAAGGGAGATGCATGTTTGGTCATCATAGTCATCTATGTGGATGACTTGATTATTATAGGTGACAGTGACAATGGGATTGCTGAAGTTAAGGACTTCTTGAAGAAGAAGTTTGAGATGAAGGATTTGGGTAAGTTGAGATACTTTCTTGGTATTGAGATGATCAGATGTGATGATGGTATATGGCTATCCCAAAGACAGTATGGCTTGGATATGTTATCCAAGTATGGCATGATAGTATGTAAGCCTCTTTCAGTACCATTGGAGCAAAATGTGAAGCTGAGTGCTGATGTTGGAGATGAGATAGAAGACCCTACTATATTCAGGAGGATAACAGGGAGTTTGATTTACATGATTATCATAAGGTCAGACTTGAGCTATGCTGTTGGCCTTGTCAGTCAGTTTATGCATATGCCTAGAAAGCCTCATTTGGATGCAGTTAGACATATATTGAGGTATGTGAAGCCCACTTTACATTATGAACTTTTTTATGAGGCAGGTAAGGACGTACATGTCTTTGGATACACAGATGAAGATTGGGCTGGTAGCATGTTAGACAGAAGATCTACTTGTGGATTCATGTTTTCCCTTGGTAGTGCAACAGTTACATGGAGCAGCAAAAACTAACCTACAGTTGCTTTATCGAGTACAGAGGTTGAGTATAGAGGTGTTGCCATGGCAGCATGTGAGGTGGTATGGCTGCAAAAGTTATTAGGTGATTTGGATGTGCAGGGAGATGGTCTACTTGTCATTCATTGTGATAACATTAGCAGCATAATTTTAGCTAGGAATCCAATGTTCCATGCTAGAACAAAACACATTGAGGTGCACTTCCACTTTGTGAGAGAGAAAGTAATTGTAGGAGAGATTGACTTGGTATACGTCAGCACACATGATTAGGTAGCTGGCATTTTCACAAAGGCATTGGGTGTAGAGAAGCTTCGAAAGTTTCGAAGCTTACTTGGAGTTGCAGAGATAGAGTTGAGCTTGAGGGGGAGTATTGAGATGGCAAGCTCAACACATGTGGATGTTGATGATGTACCGCCTGGCTAGATGGGTCCGCAGGTCTACACTTAACACGTTGGTGGTCATTATGATACTCACATGGCCACTGACTTATCACTTATTATATTTAGGTTGTTACACCTACCTACAACTGGCAAAGATATAGTGCCAATCAATTAGTATAGTTGTCAAGAATCACATGGTGGGGGGACTTGCTCAAGATGTTGCGCCGAACACACACAGAATGCACAAGGAGAAGCTCACTCAAGAGACAAGAAGAGAGATGGAGACCAAAACGTTTTCTTGTTACTGGTTTCTTCTTCTTCTTCCACACTCTTTACAATGTACACAAAGTATAGATAAGATACAACATAAAGGAAAGTGGCCTACTAGGTCAAACAATGCATAACTGACTACACTAGTCGACTGGCGCTATAACTATGCCAGCTGTAAATGGGTGTAAAAACCTGAATATAATAAGTAATGAGTCAGTGGCCATGTGAGAGTCATAATGACCATCGATGTGCTAAGTGTAGATGTGTGGACCCATCTAACCAGGTGGTCCATCATCAATGTCCGCATGTGTTGAGCTTGTCATCTCAACACTCCCCCTCAAGCTCAACTGCATCTCTGCAACTCCAAGTAAGCTTCGAAACTTTTGAAGCTTCTCTGTACCTAATGCCTTCGTGAAGATGTCAACTATCTGATCCTGTGTACTGACACACACCAAGTCAATCTCACCTGCTAGTACCTTCTCTCTCATAAAGTAGTAGTGTACCTCAATATGTTTTGTCTTGGCATGGAACATAGGGTTCCTAGCCAACTGTATACTACTCATGTTGTCACAATAAATGACAACTGGACCTTTCACCTGCGCATCCAAATCTGCCATTAACTTTTGTAGCCATACTACCTCACATGCTGTAACAGCAACATCTCTATACTCAGACTCTGTACTCGACAAAGCAACTGTAGATTGCTTTTTGCTGCTCCAAGCAACTGCTGCACTACCAAGAGAGAAGATGTATCCGTTGGTAGATCTTCTATCGGACATACTACCAGCCCAATCTACATCTGTGTATCCAAACACCTATACATTTGTACCTGCCTCATAGAAAAGTCCATAATGTAATGTGGACTTCACATATCTCAGTATGCTTCTGACTGCATCCAAATGTGGCTTTCTAGGTACTTGCATAAACTGACTCACAAGACCAACAACGTAGCTCAAGTCTGGCCTTGTAATGGTCATGTAGATTAAACTCCCCACTATCCTCCTGAACATAGTAGGGTCTTCTATCTCATCCCCAACATCAGCACTCAACTTTACATTCTGCTCCAATGGGACTGAAAGTGGTTTGCATGCTGTCATACCATACTTGGACAACATATCCAAGCCATACTGTCTTTGGGACAGCCATATACCATCATCACATCTGATCACTCAATGCCAAGGAAGTACCTTAGCTCACCTAAATCCTTCATCTCAAACTTCTTCTTCAAAAAATCCTTGACTTCAACAATCCTACTATCACTATCACCTATAATAATCAAGTCATCCACATAGATGACTATGATGACCAAACCTGCATCTCCCTTTTTCACATAAAGTGAGTGATCAGCATCAGAAACATAAAAGCCAATATTGACAAGATACTCTCTGATCTTATCAGACCATGCTCTAGGTGATTGCTTGAGCCCATAGAGCGCCTTCTTCAACCTGCACACATACGTGGGATGCTCTAAATCTTCATAACCTGCTGGTTGATCCATATACACTTCTTCCTGCAAATCACCATGTAAGAGGGCATTCTTCACATCCATTTGCTGCAATCTCCAACCTTTGGCTGCTGCCAAAGCAATCACATATCTGACAGTTGCCATCCTAGCAATTGGACTGAAGGTTTCTTCATAATCTATGCCATATGTCTGGGCATAGCCTTTTGCAACCAGCCTAGCTTTGTACCTACTAATAGAACCATGTGCATTGTGCTTAATCTTATAAACCCACTTACATCCAATAGCTTTCTTACCCTTCGGCAATGATACTAGATCCCAAGTCTTATTGGCCTCTAATGCAACCATCTCCTCATCCATTGCTGCATCCCAATGAGCATGATCAACAGCCTCCTCAAAACATGTGGGCTCAACATCCTTAACTAGTTTCACCATATAAGCATAATGGTGAGCTGCATAACCTTCAAAACCAAATCTTTTAACAGGGTATCTGACCCTGCTAGATCTGCATACCATCGGATCACTCAATGGAGCCTTTACATTACTATGAGCTCTCTGTACACCTGGTGTCCTGACAGAAGGAATACCAAGATCATCATCCAAGCTCTTTGAACCACTAGAGTCTCCATCAAGAACTGCATCAATGCCATCTGACACTTTATCTTTCCTTTGTCTTTACCTGTAGTGCTACTAGATGCACTTGAAGATGTAGAGGTACTCCTTAGTCTTCCAGACCAAGGACTACCAGATGATGTCTTTGGTCCACTAAGAGTCCGTGATTCTTGCTTTTCAGCCTGCACATGAGTGTCATGATCATCATCATCATCCAATACATCGCCACTAGATGCATACCAACTGCTCATTTCATCAAAGATAACATCCCTGCTCACTCTGAACTTACATGACAGTGTTATAATAGCGATACCCTTTCTGCTCTAAAGAGTATCCAATAAAAACACATTTTTCTGCTTTTGGATCAAGCTTCTTTCGTAGCTCATCTGGCACATGAATGTATGCAACACAGCCAAATACCTTCAAGTGCGATACATCAGGCTTTTTACTAGTAAAGCATTCTTCAGGAGTCATCCCATGAACTACACCTGTGGGAGTTCTGTTCATAATATAAACAGCAGTATGAATAGCCTCAGAGCAAAAATGCTTAGGCATATTCTTTTCAGCCATCAAGGTGCGTGCAACTTCTGCAATATGCCTATTTTTTCTTTCTGCAACCCCATTTTGCTGTGGGGTATATCTACATGTGAACTGTCTCTTTATCCCATGAGACCTCAGAAAATCCCTGAACTCATTTGAGAGGTACTCTCCCCCTCCATCTGACCCCAAGCACTTTACTTTCAAGCCTGTTTCTCTTTCAACTGCAGCCTTGAAAGTTCTAAAGTGCTCAAACGCTTCACTCTTTTCCTTCATAAAATATACCCACAGCTTTCTAGAACAATCATCAATGAATGTGACAAAGTATGAACTGCCTCCAAGAGATACATTTTGTGTAGGCCCCCAAATGTCTGTATGCACAACATCAAGGATATTTCTGCTTACATCTGTGTCATGTGAAAAGGGTTGTCTTGCATGCTTACCAAAGTGACATGCTTCGCATACCTTACGAAATTCTGCAACTCTAAATGTAGGCATACCTGTAACCAACCCTTTGGACTGCATTAATTTCAGCCTTTGTACATTTGCATATCCAATGTGTTTGTGCCAAATTTCAATATCTGCAACAACATCTTTTCCTTTAGCATACATAGCAGCATTCATAGTAGGAATTCCAGTATCCAGAGTAAACATACGTCCAACTCTACTTCCCTTTGCTACCAACCTGCACTTGTCATTGAAGTCTTCTACAAAGCAACCCTTTGCATTAAATCTGACTTGCAGCCCTTGCTCTACCATTTGACCAACTGACACCAAGTTCTTTGTAATAGATGGCACATGTAATACATATGAAAGACTCTTTGTCTTACCATCATGCAAGGACAAGGGAACTTTTCCAATGTGTGAAATTGGGTGGCATGAATCATCACTTGTTTGCACATAACGTGCATTTTGCAAATCCTGAATCTCTCCAAACCATTCTGCATGGCTGGTCATATGATTGGATGCACCTGAATTAATATATAAAACATCATCATGTGTTCCCTTTCCTGTAATAGCATTCAGCATGTGCTGCATAACAAACAGACGTTCATTTTTGTCTTCATTCTATCGTGAAGACGATGCATAGTTTCCTTGCTGCAACTTACCACTGCGAATATCATCTTTCTTAGCATAATATTGGGCTACAATATGACCTATTTTGCCACAGTAGTGACACACAATACCAGAGTTGTTAGAATCTCTGTTTTGCCATCCACCCCTTCCTCTAAAGCTCCCCCTACCTCTAAAGTTACCACGACCTCCTGAAACTTGCATATAGCCAAATTGCTGATTCAAACTGTTTTGCTGGTTGTCACTACCACGTCCTGTACCACGGCATCTTGAAGAGAATCTGCCACGTCCCCTTCCTGAACTGGAGTAGAAAGCTTGGACCTGTTCACCACTTCTTTCAGATGTCTCACTTTGCATGTTGATCTCTTCAGTGATCATAAGGGAGACCAACTCATCGAAATCTGAAAATGGCTTTCTGACATATGTAGAAGTTACAAAAGACTTCCAAGCCTTTTCATTGTTAAGTCCACCCAAGATAGATGACACCAAATCATCATCATCGGGCATTGCATCAATCGCTACCAATGCATTTGCAATGCTCCTTACCTTCAGTGCATACTTATTGATAGACATCTTCCCTTTCTTCAATGTATTTAACTCTTGCTTGAGTTGAATCTTTCGTGCCTTTGTATTTATGGAAAACATACTTTTAAGTATGGTCCAAGATACATATGAATTCTCTGCATTTCTAATATGTCCCAGCATATTATTGTCAATTACTGCAGACAGCCAATACATGACCTTCTTGTCTTTTGCATTCCATTCCTTCCGTGTCTCTGTCTCTTCTGCAGTTGGAGGATCACTCACCTCCGACTCCTTTTCTTCACTTGAAACAAACTCGTAGAGGCCTTTTCCAATAAGGAAGTTCATGACACGGAACTTCCATGAAGGGTAGTTGTTCTTGCCAAGCTTCTCAATGATGGGCTTCCACTGTTCTCTACCATTATCACAAAACTAATACCAAACAACAAGCAAATTTTCTGCAACCCTCGACCTGTAGTGCACAGCAATACACTAGACAGCCTTTTTCACTGTCTGCTCAACAATACATGTAATCTGCAACCTTTTTGCAGATAAACCTTATGTTTGCTTTCTGCAAACACCTCAAGAATTACAGATTCGCAATCTGTAACCTACGCACCCACTTTCGGTCAAAATAGCCGAAATCATAGTGTACCCTGAAATTGTTGTCCGCAACCTTGCAACTCTAAAACGGGGCCTGAAACGGCCTCAGATGCCCAAAATAACACCAAATATCACACACACCAAATCTCATTGCAATCTGAGATTTTTGCTCGGCCTTGCTTCCGGTGCCTCCATAGGCACTATCAAAGAGAAAGAGTGGAAGGATGGGAGAGCTTCTTATCCGTGGCTTGCTTGCTCGAACCTTGCTTCTTCTCCTTCACTTCAACCTTCGAAATCAGCCTCTCTCAGTGGTGTGGCTCTGATACTATGTCAAGAATCGCGTGGTGGGGGGACTTGCTCAAGATGCTGCGCCAAACACTCACAGAATGCACAAGGAGAAGCTCACTCAAGAGACAAGAAGAGAGATGGAGGCCAAAACGTTTTCTTGATGGTTTCTTCTTCTTCTTCCACACTCTTTACAATGTACACAAAGTATAGATAAGATACAACATAAAGGAAAGTGGCCTACTAAGTCAAACAATGCATAACCGACTACACTAGTCGATTGGCGCTATAACTATGCCAGCTGTAAATGGGTGTAACAACCTGAATATAATAAGTAATGAGTCAGCGGCCATGTGAGAGTCATAATGACCACCGACGTGCTAAGTGTAGACATGTGGACCCATCTAACCAGGCGGTCCATCATCAATGTCCGTATGTGTTGAGCTTGTCACCTCAACAATAGGTGGTTATGCACTATTTGACTTAGAAGGACACTTTCCTTTATGTTGTATCGTATCTATACTTTGTGTACATTGTATAGTGTGTGGAAGAAGAAGAAAAATTCAGCAAGAAAACGTTTTGGTCTCCATCTCTCTTCTTGTGTTCTTGAGTGAGCTTCCTCTTATGTATACAGTGTGTGTTTGGTGCAGTAGCTCAAGCACATCTCCCCATCACGCGATTCTTGACAAGAGAGCCTATAGAGTGAGATTTAAAAGCCCTATGGTCATAGGACTAATCACAAGGCCGCTGCTATTAGTGGGAGCTGTATGACAGATCACAAGTGTATTTTGGATAGCCAGTTATTGTAGGCACAATGTTGGTCTGAGGAGGCATAAATGTCAAGGTTTTAGATGACAAGAGGGAGTGCCGTTAGTAGAGGAGGAGGTCCACAGAATAAATTGTGAGCTAATATGGCTTATTTCAAGAGATCTAAGAGCTCCAAGTAAACAAGGTACTGTTGGCTATGGGATACATGAAGCATAGAGTGAAGAGATGATGTCGATTACTTAATCTAAGCTAGACTAAGACTATGGAGTGCTGAAGAAAGGATTTGCAGAGTTGGGCATGCTCATCATGGCTCTAATACCATGTTGACAAACATGGATCTAGAGCACAACTATGCTATGGAGGTTGAAAATCATGAACAAGAAGCATGATGGATATGGATTAGACAAGAAGCATGAGAGTTGAGACTAACCACAATCTTGAGATGACAAAGAGACAAGAGTGAAAGGATAAGGTACAATAGCATTGCATTGAAAATGATAGTCAAGTACATAGCTTTATAGTTTCATGATGGTAGTACTCTTCCTCATTGTGCCTATGGGATTCATGCACTAGTTGTTTACATTTCCCTTGCCTAGATGCTCCCTTCCAAGAAGCATACAAATGTGTGTGATTATCTAACTCTCAACAAGCTTAGCATACACTGGAAGGTCCATATATAGGTCTCCATAGAAAGAGGAGTCCACTTAATTCTTGAAAAATTCTTGGCCTCTTATCTCTTTATCTACATTACTTGTGCATGTCTCCTCCACACACTCCAAGCTCTTCTTGCCCTCCACCCCTCCTGCAAAATCGATCCCTCTACATGTATACTTTTCAAGTCTACACTGGGGATATTTCTTTCATCATACACTCATGTGCTCTGAGGTATTGATAGTACAACATACCACCATCACGGTTGCCAGGGATTTGGATAGAAGACTACTTGTTCAATATCACCTATAAGAGGTCTCAAAGAGTGAACCAAAATTTGTGACTATTTTGTGTCGTGGAAAAATTAACAAAAAAGATCATGCACCTATTCACAATCACCTAGCAAGATAAATGTGTCACACAGATTGTTCCATATCATTTCTCGAAATCTACCTTCAAAAATCTAGATGGACCTCGTTGAATAGTTGCCCTAGCTCCTTCAATATCACTTTAAACCACTATACATTGAATATGATCATGGAAAAGCTATATTAATCCACTAAGATAACACTTTGCAAGTTGCCAAAATACTCAATCTCATCTACTACAATATTTGGATCCGTGGCCTGCCGTCAGCTCTCTTGCTCAAACTTTGCCATGATACCACTGTTCGTTGTGGAGCACATTTTGTTGATGTGCTCAACTTGAAAATATCGCTCATGTAACCATGCCATGTTGTAGATTTTGTAATGTACACCGAAACAACTAGGTTAGTTATTGCATATCAAATATAGATATGAAAACAAAGAAAGCATACGGTCACTTTTAGACTACATCCCCTCAAGAATTTCCACTCCTCCCTAGAGATCTCTACCCCTTCACACGAAGCTACGGTCAAAGCTTCATGCAACCAAATCATAGGCATAAACCATAACATCTCCTCCACACCCTCGAGATATTGAATTGGTTGATGGTATGTACTATGCCAAATTCTGAATGCACTCCCTCCCATTCTCTTTTGGCCTACTCATACCTATCGAGCTACTTCTCCATGGATGCATAATGCATCATACAAAAATGGTTCACTTCCTCCTCCATGGAACCATCCATTCTATTTTCTATCCCATTTCCAACCCCATATCTCCTATCAGTCTATCATCGCCCTTCAGCATCCATATCATACTATTGTCTGAGTACACCATCGTCGACAACCACTCCAAAATATGTACTAATACCTCTAACACTAGCCAATCTTTAGCCATGATGCATTTTGGGGACGAGCTCATTATTGCACATTGAAGCCCTTTAGAGTTTTCATGAAGCACTCCTAGAAGAATATTTATTGAGTATGGATGGGTCCTACAATCTCCATTTCATCCACAAGATATACCAGAAGGTGAGTTTGTATCGTAAATAAGTGTGCTCATGGGTAGGTACTTCTCAAAGAGATAGGCCGTCTCCACACTGCTCCCCGCCTTGTGGATTCAATAGAGGATGTCTTGATCTCCTTTTGTGAGATCCATTGCAGTAGATTTGAGAACTTATAAATCATCAAATGTATTTTTTGTGTGAGACACCTTGCAATCACGATTGGTAGTACAAACAACTAGAAATTTGAAGCATTACAAACATTGAATGGACACAAAATAGTAAAATACTAATTGTACTTGCTATCAAGGTTGGGACAAACCTAACATATCTTGTGCCAATCATGGGATTTTAGTCTTGTTAGTTGGTCAACTTTAGAAAAAGAAAACCTAAGGGAACACATCATACCCATTATGGTGCAGATAGACTTGACAATTTAATTCACCATGTACTCCTCTAAGGGAGCACAAGGTAATTGTAAACGACCATCAGAGCTCCAAATGTGGCCAAAGTGCCTCTATCTTTCCTATCTCCTTCAAATCCATTCGCGCTCCTACATTGTCTCTCTTTCGTGTGATATGGTTCCACAATAAGCTACCCATATTCCTGAAAACGTGCATAGGATCCTTGATTTGTAAAGTGGGTCTAATATGGCAACTCATAGAAAATTGAGAATTGTCACATTTCACTTAGATGTGAGTCCTACTGGACCATTTTCAACTCATACCAGCTTTGGGCATTTATTTGTATTGAAGGTCATCCAAAAAAGCGTTCCCTCAATTCATGGCCATGGTCCTTTGGCAAGAAAGCAGTGTGTCCTTGATATACAATCTTCTTCATAGTATGTGAGCTTTGAGAGTGTAGTGGCCCACATAATGGACATGCATGATAACATGAGGTAACCAGACATGTTACAATATCTTTTGGTATTGAGGGCATAGTTAGCGGCGTGCCCTCCAATGGGTTTATCGGCTCAAGCACTCCATCCATTTCATGCATGCAAACTCTTCTTTACAAGCCACAATAGGTGTATTCCTTAGGACAAAATGGAACCTCTTTGTAGATATTTCCATTGTACGCCCACAAACTCTTTTTACAAGCCACAATAGGTGCATTCCTTAAGATGGAATGGCATCTCTGTAGATATTTCTAGGGCACATCTAATATTGTTGTAGGTGAAATTCAATTACAGTGTGAGTATAAAGCATGATTGGTACACACTTTTCTTATAGCTCAAAGTTCAAGATTGTCTAGTCAATGATCTCCGATTGAAACTCCCTGAAGCGTCGTATGTGGTCTATAGACAAGCAATGCTTTCATTGAATTGCTAGCTTGTGTTGAGTGCAAGGACATGAGACCTTGGGAAAGTTACTATATGTATATCCTCTATATCATGTGCATTCAAGGCCTATTTATAAGTATCCTTGATTGTGTTTTTTTCTTGAATAAAACATAACCATTTTCTATTCAATCTATAAATAACTTCTTTATAGTACACCCTTCTATATGTAAAAAATTGTATAAAAATACCTTATTTTGAACTAACATGATCCACACATATATTTATAAGTAACTTATCCGAGCATGAGACATGCTGATTGAGATACATCACATGGCCATCATTGTTATCCATTTTGTCTATGCTACAACAGACAATATGCTTTTGTTTCCCTCATTGTTTTCTTCTCCCATCTTAGTATCTACTTTCTCTTTTGCTCTCTATTCTTATCTTTTCCTCCATCTCTCTATTTGTGTCCCCCTTCACCCTCGCTATTTCTTTTCCATCTACATCTCTAGAAACAAGAGTAAATAGAGAAAACAAAGAACTTTAAAACAAAGAATTGGGAAGCAAGGTCTCCCTCACTCTCTTTATCTCACTCTTTCTCTCCATCTCTCTTTTCCTCTCCCTCTATTTGTCTCTCATTATTTTTCTTTTTCCCCTTCGTCTCTCTTTTTCTATCTCCATTCATCTCTCTATAACTCTCTCCCCTCTCTCTATTTTTCTCTTTTTCTCTGTCTCTCTATTTGTCTCTCCCACCCACTCTCTTTCTTTCTCTCCCCCTATTTTCTCATTCTCTACTTTCTCTCTCTTTGTTTATCTCTCCATCTCTTTCCTTCCCTCCATCTCTCTATTCCTCTCTTCCTCTTCCTCTCTCTATTTTTCATGGAGCTCCCTCCCTCTCCCTCCCTCTATCTCTCCATTTCTCTCTCCCTCTCCCTCTCTCTAATTTTTATGAAGCTTCATTTCTCTCCCTTCCTTCTTTCTCTCCCCCCTCTCCCTCTACTTTTCTCTCTTTCCTCTCTCTCTTATTCTCTTATTGTTTCTCTATTTCTCTCTCCCTCTCTCTCAATCTCTATTTTTATTTTTCCCTCTATCTCTCTCTTTCTCTCTTTTCATATATATATATATATATATATATATATATATATATATATATATATATCTCTCTCTCTCTCTCTCTCTCTCTCTCTCTCTCTCTTTCCCTCCATGTCTTTATTTGTCTCTCCCTCTCTCTGTCTCTATCTCTGTCTTTTCTTTACACTCTCCTCCCTCTCTTTATCTCGCCCTTCTTTTCTACCTCTTCCCTCTCTCTTCCTTCCTTCTCTCTCCCCCTCTATTTCTCTCCTCACCCCACTTTCTCTCTCTTTCTCTTTCTTTGTTTCCTCTCTCTTTATTTCTCCCTCCCCTCTCTCCCTCATTGTTTCTCTCACTCACCCTCCTCTCTCCCTTCATTTCTCTATTTGTCTCTTTTCCACCCTCTTTGTTCTCTCTCTCTCTCTCTCTCTCTCTCAATGCATCTCTCCATAAATAAAAACAAAGAAAGAAAAGAAAAACAACACAAAGATAAAGCAAGAAGAGGCAATGTACCTATCTCAAAGGCTCAAAGATGAAACCCTTTGCGCCTCCCTTTCGTGGCTTCCTTCCCTTTTGCTTTGCACTCTTCTTCTTTTTTTTCGTATATGATGGTAGCTACGGTGATGGTGGTGATGAGATCTCCGCTCTCCCTCTCCCTCTCTCTCTCAAGCTTCGAGCTCTTTTGCACTCTTTCATTCTCTTTTGCAAATGCTTTCGAAAAATGCAACTCTTGGGTTTTTGACACTTTTTTTAAAACTTAGAGCGATATCGCTATTAGCCTTTGCAATGCTAATAGCGATGCTATTAGTGATGCAAATAGTGACGCTAATAGTGACACCAATACTTTTCATTGGAATCAATTGTCTCGCTATTGTTCTAGTCCCTTGTAGTGATATTCTCAAAAATTGCCCAAGTTATATGTGAAGTTCCTACATTTTTAATATTCCCTAGCATAATATGATCAATGATAGTAGGTAACCAATACATCACCTTTTATTATTTACATTCCATTCTTTTCACATATTTAATTCATCTGCAGACTCAGGGTTACTCAACTTTGGCTCCTTTTCTTCACTTGAAACAAACTCATAAAGGCCTTTTCCAATAAGGAAGTTCATCACATGGAACTTCCATGAGATAGTCATTCTTATCTAGCTTCTCAAAATGATGGGGTTTTTACTATTCTCTACCATTATCACAAATATGATATAAAACAACAAACAAGTGTTTTGCAACCTCCACAACAACTGCACAACAATACACCAAGCGACATTTTTCAATGTGACTGCTGTACAACATAAGTAACCTGCAACTTATTTACATATAGAACTTATATTTTCTTCCTAGAAAACACATCAGAACTTACAGATTTGAAATATGTAACTTGTGCATTCACTTTCAAAATTGACACAACCAAAATTGCAATATGCACTAAAACTATTGTCCGCAACCTGATGTGTCTAAAATGGGGCCTGAAACGGTCTTTGATAGCTAAAAAAGTAGCAAAAATGTCTCCTTCTCTTCTCTCGTCTCGCGCTGCTATGGAGGATGGAGCTTGACAGAGAGGGCTTGAGGTTGCTTGAACTTGCCACAAGGATTGTGGAGCTACCGAGTGTGAGAGAGAGGAGGGAACTCCGTCGAGCATCAAGATAAGCTCACTACACCCGCAAGGTAGGCACTATGCGTCGGCTATGTGAGAGGTAGCCATGGCTGCTCGGCTTGAAACGCTTGATTAATAATCGGTCCGTAGGTCTCGGGGTAGAGCTCCGTAGCTCCCCTACATTTTGGTTCCATTGCCGGGACCGACGGAATCGAGCCTTGAGTGCCACGCGCATCAGATCGAGCATGGTAGTAGGGTTTGCAGCCTGAACCAGTGCTCGAGATAGTTAGGAGGATTAGGAGGTTTTAATCCCTGAAGCAAGTAAGTATTTTGATTTGCCGTTGAATGTTAGAGTAGGATCATCTGTCTTTATTTCTGTTTCTGATTTTTGTTTCAATAGGTTAAGGGTAGGATAGGAAAAAGAAGGGAACAGAAGGGTTCTGCTACTACTTGAGACATGGAAGTTGGGGCGCAGATTCAGACATCTGGCTGGTGGAGTGTATGAGATTAGTCTTTGAGTCTACAATAGACTAAGGGAGGTAATAAGGGGCCTAGGAGACCAGGATACCCACATTTGACACCCTGTTTTCTGAGAAGACTGTGAGCTTGAGAGTCCGGGAGAGAGCGAGAGAGGGAGAGAGCTACGGGAGATCATGAAGTGCCGACCAATCGAGCGCCTCATCCCTTCGAGGTATGCCAGATGTTTCCCTTTGTTGCTCGCATTGATTTGAAAAGTGTGGCACAATTTGATAGAGTAGGCATTGACCTAAAGGCGCTGTGCGCAACTTGCGAGCCGTCAGCCGCGCCGTTGGACCAGTCCATCTGATTTCCAGAATCGGACCATCCGATTTCAAGAGTCGGACCGTCCGATTTCGAGAGTCGGACAGCCTGACTCCCAGAATTGGAGCAGTTGAAAATCGAACCATTTGAATCTGACTCCTATAATCGGACCAGCCCACCAAGTCGGGCCACGTGTCCGAGTCCCAGACTTGAGCCACTCGACCCATTGCAGTGGTCGGACCATCCCCGTTCGACTAAGGGAAGCCTGAACAGAGTAAGATTGGACCCACTCATCCGATTTCCAGAATCGAACCAGCCCGTTCGATTCCCAGAATCGGACCAGAGCACCAGAGCTTGAATGGAAGGTGGTTCACCTAGGCCATAGTCCTGGGTACCCTGGTCACGTCTCTGATCCCCTAGGGAACCCAGATTAATCTTGAAAGCTGGAGACTAGACAAGGTGACTGAAGAGTCACCCCGAATAGCTAGACACCGGGCGGACATATTTGGAATTAGATGTGACATTCGGCGACCAGCCAACCAACTAACCAACCCTGAAGTAGAATAGGGAATGCAACAGGGTCTTTCTGTAAGACTTTAGATTGGCCAGGACCTGCACTAAGAGCCACATTGGGCCACAACCGTAGGCAGTTGGGTGGAGTCTGCATCAGGCATTTAGTGCATCCTCACCTCACCTTCTAATTTCATCACCTAGGGTGCACTACAAGGAAGGGAAAAGCCTGCTTCCACACTGAGCACTCGAAAGCACGAAGCACAAGTTGTGGATAAGATTAACAATGGTTTTTAGTAACAAGGAGCTTAACAGGAAACACAATAATATCAAGAAACCCACTACTAGGAGAGGATCCCAAAGCATAGCGGGCTACTAGGGAACTCCATCTTTAGGGCCCTAGGAGGACACAAAGATCCGGAGGACCACAACATAGAGAATCGGACGCTGCCAGAGCTACTCAAGTTGATCGACGACCTAGTGAAATGGGAAGTGGAAGCAATGTTAGGATCCCAAGGCAGACAAGGAGAGGACCAACTAGACTTGGGAGAATTCCTAGTCATGGTATAGGAGTTAGTCAATGAGTATGACTTGCTGGCCAGGACGTTAGTTCAAGGTAGGCCAATGGAGGAAGTGGTAGCGACCCTAGAAGAGGAACGAAAGGCAATCAGAAGGGCACTAGAGAGCATGATCGCCTATAACCATGAGCAAAAGACTAGGAAACTCCAATAAGACGTGGATATGTACGAGGCCCGGTGCGTGCTAGCCCTGGCTGGAGCAGCAAAGGCAGGACTAAATGCGGAGAGAGAGCAGGAAGTGGAGGCTGACTTGTCATTAAGTGAACTTGTAGCCAAGTGGCTCATGGACAACACGTCCGCTGAGCAGGGCGTGGCAACCTTAGCCACAGCCTTACTCTCAGGATTAGGGGTCACACAAGGGGCAATCTAGGATCCCTATAGTGGCGAAACAATTGGACAAGTATGAACCTAGTAATGACCCATATAGCTTTGTGGAGCAGTTCGAGCAGGTTTGTGAAGCAAATGGCCTCAAGACTCTACACAATGCTTCCAAGCTTTTGGGCTGTGCTTAGGTGATAAAGGGAGGGTGTGGTACACTAGCCTGGATGTAGCCGAGCGTGGGAACTTTGCCTATCTTAAGGACCACTTTATCAAGAGGTTCTCTGAGGCAGGATACTTTGACAACCTCATCGTCCACTTGATGAATGTTACTCAGAGAGAAAAGGAGGACATAAGAGACTACACCACACATGTACATAGCCTCTTCCAGAGGATCTCGGCCAATGAGCGACCTAACGAAAAGGCTGTGTCTACAGTGTTTATAAATGGAATCCATAGCGAGGAACTCTACAAGGCCTTGGCTAGTAACTCCACCCTACACAGAGATGTGTTGGCTAGGGCTTTTGATGAAGCAATAAGGATAGACGACCAGCTTAGGGAGCGAAGCATGAGGAACACCAGTTGAGATGGTACAAGCAAGAGGGCTTCAGAGCGATCAATGACGTCGGGTGAGAGAGAGAGCTCTAGCACACGGGATAAGAGAAAGGGAGTCGACCAAGGCCATGACCTAGCTGAGGTGAGGATGGAGCTTGCACGTTTGTAAGAACAAATAAGGAAGCCTACGTGAGCTCACGTGCAGTGTATACACTGTGGTGGAAACCACCTTACAGCCAAGTGTCAATATTCTAGATCTAGGCCATGTTCGAACTGTGGTAGGTTCGGACATGACGCATTGCACTGCAGATTGCCTAGGAGGTTTCCATATGCATAGCAATACAACCCTCCTTACCTAGGCAATATGCCATCTAACTTCCTATAGCTGGCACTTCTAGCACCAAATGACACGAGACCAGCCATCCCTAGGCTAGAGATGAACCCAACGGGCATACCCAGACCACTAGGACCCTACGTAACCCAACCACCGAGTGATGCTCCTGTTCATTATGTTGAGGAACCTAGTGAAGAAGAGAGCTACGTAAACCCATACATCTCCTATGACAAGGAAGGCAATCTAGTCGTGATGGACTATCGATCGGTGCCAGTGATGGCGCTAGGCAGAGGAAGAGGTAGAGGCTTTGGAGGACCAAGCCAGGACCCAATCTCATGTTGGACCTGTGGTCATCCAGGCCATATATCATCACGTTGCCCAGAAAGGAAACATGCGAATCAGGACAAGGTTGACCTTCGATGCGTCGAATGTGGGATCACGCACTTGTTTCATGACTACCCTAGGTGGAAACCATCAGCCAGTCCATCCAACATGCCCTTTGTGTCCTTGGGGCTATTTGGGGTAGAGACCTTTGGCAGGGAGGACACACCTATCCCACTGCATGTCATGACGCGAGCACAAAGAAGACGAACAGACATCTCACTGCCTGGGCCAAGTAACCTGGACGCAGCCTCGCTGGGAAAGAAAAGCCAGAGGAGAAGGAGAAAGAGAGCAGACACAAGGATCACTCTTAAGACTGAGGAAGCTACAACCTTAGTGGCGGGAAGGGGGGTCACAGATGCTGAGGCAGAGACCTCCACCCCCAAGATGACGGAACTAGGTAGTGCCAAGGTGGGGGAATACCCCCATCCCAGGCGGCAACTCGAGGCTATCGCCAAGGCAAAGGAGTGGATCAAGGATGCCCAAGAATGCCTTAAAGATGTAGAACCCATATTGGAGGATTTGATGGAGGACCTTTCTAGTGCCAACACACTCGATTCACCATCGTGACCTCAATCGGGGAATGCGCTAATGCCACGAGAGATGCCACAAAGGTAAGACCAGGGAGAAGCTTATCAATAAGCTAGCCACGACATGTGGCCGAAGAGTGGTGACCAAGGAGGAAGCCAACTACCCATCAACCTCCTCACCACCTTAGTAACCACCCCAGTGACAGTTAAATTGGGAGACCTGCTTCGGTAGCACCCTCCATTGTGGCGAGAATTGAGGCACTGGGTGGAGGGGAAGGGGGAACATGATGCTGCTGACTTGCACAAGGAGGATGCAGTCACGCAAATTCCAAGCCTAATGCTGCACTTGGCTCCAAGGTCACTGCACATCAACGCTTTCTGGGAAGGCACATAGATGCATGCAGTCCTACCTATTTTAGCCTTACGGGATGCATGACGAAAAGGAATTGTGGACACCGGCGCAGGGGTCAGTGTCTTGAGCCACACAGCTCTACAGGCCTGGGGAAACCCACCTGTGGAAGTGGTTAGGTTCAATGTTACATTGGCCAACGGAATGAAGGTCAGACCATTGGGGGTCTTAAAAAACTGGCCAGTGAAGATTGCAGGAGTGCTGTTTTCCGTAAATTTCATTGTCATGAAGGGGGCGGACTATGACATACTGCTAGGCCGGCCATGGATGAGGAATGCACGAGTGGTTGAAGACTAGGGAAACAACCTCATATTCTTGGGAAATAGGACGGAAGTGGTAAGGGTTGAGATGGACACATGGAAGACTACCCCAGCCGACCTCGATGCTATCACGACCATGCTAAAAGGCGATGCCCAGGCGCGCAAGCCTTATGGGACGCTGAGCAAGTACATTCCCTACCCTGAGGATGAGAGGGATTGGATGCATGTCTTGGCAACCATTGACCTGCCATTCTCAGGTGAGGAAGAGTTGTATAAGCAAGTGGCTAAGTCACCGAGCATGCCAGTAGAGGAGCCCACTGTGCCACTCTGCATGATGGTGGGGAGCTCGTAGGATCCAGGGAGACTGGTCTCGTTCCACACCCCCATGAACAAGCTCGAGCTTCAGGGAATCGTAGGGTACCTAACCACTAACCTGAAAGGCAGCAAAGCGGCTAATCTAAAACCCCTAAGCAATCTCTTGGCTCGGCCTGAATGGGAATGGGCCAAAGTGCACGATCTCAACCTATCATACAACTGGGCTTTAATCACCGATGGAGAGGAGATCAGAGAGGAAAACCTAAGGGATGATGAGCAGTCGGAGGGGCAAGATTCTGGTGATGAGGAGTACGAGCACTGTTGCTCAGAGACGGATGAGAGCAAGAAAGGGTTTAACACTATAGATTATGACACTGAAGGGAGAGCAATCGAGCAAATCGAGGCAGACTCTAGGCCGAAGCGGGAAAGGGATGGAAAAGGAGTCGTGTGGATGGAATGCGATAGGACCTGGCTGGAGTAGGTGGGAGCTATGGATTATGAGCACGCAGGGGTGGCACAATCGTCGCTGGTAGTCCCAAAACTGAAGACGGAGTCACCTACTGAACTACGACCTCCGGGCAAAACCCCTTCCTCAAGCGAGGGATGCGAGTTTAACTCGGAGTCTGAAGTCAATACAGAGAGCGATCCCGAAATACCCCAACCCTCTAAGGTCAGCCAGACGCACTAAAGCGGACTTGCTAGTCCACTTAAGGCGTAAGCAGATTAAGGAGGGGACCAAGAAGTAAACTAGAGACTCAAAAGGAGAGAGGCAAAAGAAACCACAGGACCTACCCAAATGCTTTACGAAGTTTAAGAAGGGTGATAGAGTGGCGGTTTTGCTAGGAGCAAAGAGACAAGGGCAAGCTAGGGAACCAATTGAGGGACCCGCCAGGGTCAAGGAAGTCGACCTGGCAGGGGAGGGCAAGAAACCTCGACCCGTGTTCATTGCTGATGACTGGACCAAGGAGGAGGAGGCTAGACTGGTTGCTCTCCTGCAAGAGTATGTCGATGTGTTCGCCTGGTCCTTGGAGGAACTGAGAGGAGTCGATCCTAGGGTTGTGACCCATAACATTCCCATGGTCCCAGAAGTGGTGCCAATGAAGCAACGACCTTACCCTATGAATCCCAAACATGCTCATGCGGTGAAGAAAGAGATCGATAAGCTCATGAAGGCGGGGTTTATATATGAGATGAGCACACAGATTGGGTATCGCCCATCGTGATTGTTATGAAAAAGAACGACAAGATTCGAGTGTGCGTGAATTACAAGAAGGTGAATGCCGCTACGAAGAGAGACAACTACCCTTTGCCATATATTGAGCACATGCTGGAGAGAGTAGCAGGCAAAGAAGCTTACAGCTTTCTGGATGGATTCTCAGGCTACAATCAAGTGCAAGTGCATCCTGACGATAGGCATAAGACTGCCTTCACCACGGAGTGGGGTGTCTTTGTCTATATCGTTATGCCCTTTGGGCTAATGAATACTCCTGCAACCTTCCAATAATTAATGTGCAAGATCTTCAAGGATATGCTGCGATGCGAGATGGAGGTGTTTGTAGACGACCTATGCATACACTCCAGTTGGACCGAACACTTAGAGAGGCTAGGAGCTGTCTTCGAACGATGCCGACTATTCAAACTCTCACTGAACCCCTTGAACTGCCAGTTCTAGGTGAAGCACGGATGCATCCTAGGGCATGTAGTATCACGAAATGGCATTGCCACTGACTTCTCAAAAGTCAGGGCCATTACCGACCTCCCACCGCCCACCAATTACAAGGGCGTCTAGTGTTTCTTAGGCCACACAGGATACTGCCAACACTTTGTACTAAACTACACGCTGATTGCTAGACCATTGTACAAGCTGTTGATTATATTCGAGTGGACTGAGGAATGCCAACGCGTGTATGAACAGTTAAAGAAGGCTCTCACAACTGCACCAATCTTGCAAGCCCCAGACTAGAGTGTAGCATTCCATGTACACATAGATGCCTCCAAATTTGCTATCGGAGCCATTCTATGCCAGCATGGTGAACATGGTCTTGATTACCCTATGAGCTCTGCTAGCAGGCAGCTCATCGAAACAGAAATGAACTACTCCACTATAGAAAGGGAAGGGCTAGCCATAGTGTTTGCCGTAAAGAAATTTAGGCATTACCTGTTGGTCACACCCTTCATCTTTTACGTGGACCATCAAGCCCTGCTGTACCTCATGAACAAGCCATGCGCCACCAGTCGCATAGCAAGGTGGTTACTCCTCCTGCTGGAGTTTGATTTCTCAGTGATTGTGCGTAAAGGGAAGTAGCACTACATGGCGAATCACATGCACCGCATACCCACAGGGGAAGCTGCTGGCCAAGGCATCCCTGATGATTTACCGAACGCGCACCTCTTTGGCTTGTCTAGTGAAGGAGACTTGTTTAGAGCTGATTTGACACCTTACTGGGCAGACAATGTTGTCCAAGTGTTAGAAAATGGCCTGCCAGAGAGACCTATTGAGAAAGCCAGGCCAAGGAGACTTATCTTAAAAATCCAACCATACCAATTAATTGTTGGCCAACTCTATAGGTTGGGACAGGACGGGCTGCTACATAAATGCGTGTGCAAGCACGAGATGCATGATGTATTGAGAGAGGTGCATGACGGGATAGCTAGCGAGCACTTTAGTGGGAACACGACTGCTCGTAAGGTATTACAATCCCAACTCTGGTGGCCCACCCTATTCCGCGACGCCGCTAAGTTCGTCAAACACTGTGACGAGTGCCAGAGGACTAAGATGCCCATGTGCAAAGATAAGATGGAGTTAACCCCCATATAGCTCAACAACCCTTTGAAAAATGGGGCATTGACTTCATTGGACCTATCAATCCAGCAGCTCAATACTCCCAGGCACACTACATTATTGTGGCAACAGACTACCTGACGAAGTGGGCGGAGGCACGATCCACCAGAAGGAACGACGCTAGGACCACTGCGAAGTTCCTGTGGGAACAGGTCTTTTCACAGTTTGGTTGTCCAATCGAACTAGTAAGTGATCAAGGCGCACACTTCGTTAATGAAGTGATATCCCACCTGCTCTCAACCTTTTTAATCATTCATAGAAGGTCCTCCCCCTACTACCCTCAGGAAAATGGCCAAGTGGAATCCACAAATAGAATCATGGTCAACGTGCTTACTAAGATAGTGTCCACATCATGAAGAGACTGGGATAATAAGCTGATGGCCGCCTTGTGGGCTTATTGGACGACTTATAAGATGGCTGTCGGGCAAACACCCTTTAGGTTGACCTACGGGATGGAGGCCATTCTACCTTTAGAATTCTTCGTCCCTAGCTTAAGAATAGCAGTGCAGGAGTGTTGAGAGGGAAGTGAGGCTTGGACTAACCGCTTAGAGGAGCTAGAGCGTCTCACAGAAACTCGGCTTTTAGCCACCCACGCTCTAATCTGTGAAAAGGCACGACGAAAGCTGTGGTATGACAAGCACATCAACCAGTGCAACTTTGATCACGGGGACCTCGTACTACTCTACTCGGTGAAAGGGCACAAACAGAAGATGAAATTTTGAGGGCTGGCGCCTTTCCGGGTGCATGCAACTAGTAGAACGGCCAATATCGAGTTGCAGACGCTCGAAGGGGAAGGAATAGGCTTCTTCAATGGCAGTCGCATGAAAAAGTACTATCCCCTTCCCATCCGCTGCACAAACCATTGATGCGCGAAACCCCCGTCGCTGTCTGCATGGCCACAATCACCGAACTAACCGATCACGATGAAGAAGCAGTGGCACCCGCCTACCTTCGAATCACGGTCACTGCAGAACGGACACATTCTTTTGATGCCTTGATCGACGAAGGGGCCGACCGTAATGTCTTGACACAGGACCATTGGACATGCATTGGACAGCCTAAATTACGGCCCACGAACACGAAACTTAGCCCATTTGGGGGCAGCACTTACCCTCTCTTAGGGAAATGCCGAGCAGCTATCTCCGTCCAGTCAGGGAGTATCCCAGTCGTCTTTTATGTGTTACCAAACACTAAAGGGGCCGGTGATAAATCACTACCAGGGCGCACTTTCAAAAAGCAGACAAGCTGCAATGTGGACTACAACCTAGACCGCATTCACCTGACCGTGGTGGGCAATGTGCTTATAGTAACTACTTTCAGCAAGGGCCAGCTTGCACCTTCTACAATTGCAGAGCCACCGATGGAGATCCCCGTAGCCAAGCCTAAGGAGAAGGGTATGGATATCTTACCCCATACCCCAACCGCCAGAAGCAAACCCACCCAAGCCATCCACATGGACTCCTTGCCCACACACATATGGGTGCCAAAATGGGGAGCGCCGCCTCTTGGTAGACCACAAAAATATGCTTCTAAACGCAAAAATTATCAGTTGTAGTCTAAGAGGCAGCCCAGGTGCCATCGACATGGGTGCACCGCCACGCCATGATGGATACCGAAAGATCTCCTGCAAGTGCAAGGATACTATGAGGGCAACCCCTGGATATGGGTGCCTAAGATCAGACACCTAAAAGAGTCAACTGTGGGCAACCCCACTCCAGTTGAACAAATTGGCACAGGTAGAGCACAAGTCGCAAGGAACGTCAAACAGCAATGGTGATGGTTAAGGCCACCCAACACCTTCAGTGTCCCAAACCGGATGATCCAGCACCCTCTAGGGTAGAGGAGGTGCACACCCCCATGTCCGCTCGAATGAATTGCAGCACGCTCCCCATGGCATGGGAGCCCGCCACAGCGTTTCCAAATGATCCAAAGTGCACAGTCCCATTAACGACACCTGCAAGGGAGTCACTACTGTCGAGCCCAACTGCTCCATCACCACCAGCAGGTCTGAAACCTTCGTACGAAAGATGATCCTTCATATCAGCGGCCAAGGATCTTGCTGAGACCTCCGAAAATGACGTAGTGACATGCATCAAGGAGTTGGACGACACCTTCACTACATTCACTAGAAGCTACGAGAGACTTGACCTAGGACTTCTTGACGAACCCCTCACTTCCGATGTTCGCTCTCTTTGCCATGCACTTGGGAGGACTACGAGTTCATGACGATCAAGTTTCCCAAAGTTGTGGCCGAGCTAATCGCTAATGGAGAGATCTTGAAGGAACAAGCTATTCTCAGGCGACTAGTGACCTCATACCGCAAGCCTGCTCGCTCTATGCCGGAACGTGAACTGGAGGAGCTTGTGCAACTTGCCAGCTCTGCTTCTCCATTCCTGCAACTGTGGTACGCCTTACGACTCCAGAAGAGGAAGCCTATGAACTGAGCATGAAGGAACTGGCCGAGTTGGCTGAGGCCACTCGCGCAGGTTTGTTGAAGAAACTCACAGAACAAGAGAAATTAACCCCTATGATCCTCACCATGAAGCCGAAGTGAGTGATAGCGCGAGGGTAGCCCCGATGATCGCAAGCAAGGGAAAGTCACTGTTACACCCCCTGCCTCCCTCCTTCGTGCCAATGCCAACAGACACCCCAAATGCCCCATAGCCCATGCCTTCTTCGGACACGGCCCAACTGATGAGCATGATGCAGATGCTCGTCAGTAAGGTGGTAGAGATTGTCCCACAACTTGGAGTGAAAAGACCTGCCATCGTTGATGCTGAATCTAGGAAAGACCCTGAATGGAAAAAACTCGAAGCATCGACCACCACAGCTCCCATCCCCCTGTCACCGGGAGCAGACTATGACACCTACGTGGCCGAGCTCCTAGCGCAGCTGGAGACGGCAAAGGAGGAAAAGAAGGTTGCCCTACTGGAGCTGGAAAAAGAAAGGGAAACCTCGGTGGCCCTGAAGCTCGAAGTTTCAAAGCAAGAGGCTAACCGGAGGTCAAGGCGTTACAAGACCAGCTCGAGGCAAAAAAGAAGGAGGCCCAGGACAATGAGAACCGCCTCTATGACAGAGGCTGGAGGACAAAGAACAGAACCTGGTGGCCGAGCAACAGAGCTTAAAGTTGCTGGTGCAGCAGTATGCCGACCTAAAGCAAAGAATGGTCAGACTAGAGGGGTATGGACTATTGGCAACTCAAGAAGGTGAACCGAGCGAGGGGCAGGGGGACGCCATGGCAAAGCTTCACTATGAGCTCGAGGAGCAAAATAGGCTAGAAAGAGAGATAGAATTCCTAGCATGGAGCTGGTCCACAACCCTTGCAATGGAAGCGCAAGAACAACAACAGGAGGTACAATGGATGCAAGGGGCATTGGAAGTCGCCAAGGAAGACATTGAGGCTCTCATGGCCATGGCCTTCATGCAACAAAGACTGCACCTTGCAGAGATCTAGAGCCACGAGCAGTTGGCACAGGAAAGATCAGAACGAATCGATGAGGCAAAGCACAAATTCAGTATCGCAACTCAAGCGAAGGAACAGCTAGCTCGAAAGTCCAAGGAGTGGCACCAACTATGGGGTTTAACGAACGAACAACAACAGGTGGTGACCACACTGGCGAGTGCAATGGAAGAGGAAATAAAAAAGATGGATGAAAGGGCCAATGCTTGGGAAGCAAAAAACTTTGACAGAATCAGGCAATTAACAGAGCGCTTGGTGGTGGCAGAGTGCGAGAGAGTGCTTGTCGAATCTAGAGCTGAAACAGCCAGTGTATGCACCCACACACAAAGGCAAGCCTTTCTTAGCACCGTGCTACATGTCACCCAAGCACAGGGTGATGATTCAGTGGAAAGGGTGAGAAGAAAACTGGAATTGACTACCCGGGTGCTAAGGTACGGCCTTCAGGAATGGAGCTCCCCACCAGTATATGGGACTCACCAAGGAACAGCAATTCAGCTACCTGTGCAATGCCGGCCTCTCCACTGTTGAGCTCAAGGACCTGGGATTCAAAGAGAAGGAACCGCCTGCACCACCACCGCAAACAATCCCAGCCGTGGTGGCCGTGAACAAGATACCGAGGAAGGCCCGGACTTGGACTAAGAGGCCGACGAAGAACTACGGAAAGCGCCCAGTCCCCCTCTACCAGACCTCCCACCAGACAAGGCTGAAGATGCTCACATGCCGGAGCGCATTGTGGCAGCCACGAGAAGGAGGCAGGAGCTGGCAGAGGATGCACAACGCAGAGCTTGGTCACTACCTAGACAATCTGACGAGCCAGTACCACTACGAAGGGACCCCAACCCCATTGATTGGCCGTAGGAATTGGCCATCTAGAGTGACCAAGAGTTCTAGACGAGGCCTTTTGAGATGTCCTTCTCCTACCCACGCTCGCTGGACTGGGCATTTCCGCTCAGTATCCTATCCAAAATCAAGGATCTAGCCAATGACCTACCAAACAGATGGGTGGAAGAAAGGAGCCTAATTATGACTAGGTGGAGGCAGGAGCCTGTAGACTATTGGCAGGACAAGGTGAACCGGATTTCCAAATCCGTCCAAGGCTATGAGGCGTAGCCGAATTTGGGATCCCAATTTTGGCGCTTGGACCGTCTTGTGCAGCTCACTCCCCGAGTAACGAAATGACCCCTCCTACATGCCCTACCCCCGTCGGCATGGAGTGGAGTATGGCCGCACCATTCATGGGGATTTTGATTTTCCTAAAATATATAATGTAAATGTCCAAACTCCTGAGGAATGCTTAGTTTTTAGACAATAGGATATCCTTTCATCCATCACCCGCTTCCTCGTGGACTTCTCCTCCTGCCTTCGTAAACCACCTGCAACTATCTTAGGTTGCTCAAATTCCTATTAATACAGAAGCCTGCCGGCGCCGCTGAAGAAGCTCAGCTCCCCCCCTCTTTTTTGACATCAATCTAGGAATCGATAGTAGAGCTATGACTAGATTAATGATGAAAACATGAACGACACTCGCTTCATAAGGTGTAACCATCCCTTTTTGTCATCCACACCTTTGAAGGCCCGAGCTACAATTAAATAATATCTCCAAAGCCGTGCCTTTCTATCCCAATGCCTGCAACCTCCCCGTGCTTCAGCTGACGGTGATCGGCACTATAGCCAAATGCCTTCTATGTATACCGCCAAAAAAGAAGAAGAAAAAATATCACCACACCTAGGGTTCATCCCTAGCCCCTCTCCCCACTTCACACTTAGGGCACATCAAGGACAGGACTTTCAAACTTGTCACTCTAAGCTCTGCACTGCACTGCACCTCCAACAATGCACAAATTGGGTCCTCAAGTGTGAGACATTACCAAGGGCTTGCCCAAGGTTCGACTCATCTCCCGGTTCCATTGCACATGCACTTACACCTCACCGGAAGGCAGACACACCCCTTAGGGAGCACACAACCTTCTCTTGCGGGCCAATTTAACTCAGACGGGGCCTACCATTGGCATAGACCTTGGAACCCTGTGTTTATCCATAGTTATGGAGCCCCGATTATGACAGTCATCACCAATGCCAACTCCAACTAGGTAACAAAGACCGAGCACCTTCAACAAGATCAAAGCGAGCCAAAACTTCTCCAAATCATCACGAATCACCACCACATCATGTCTCTTTCCCAGGAGCACCATCTTGATCAGGGTCATCTGCCCACCAATCCCACTTAGCAACCGTTCCTAGCATTGCTACTGCCCTCTAACCCAGTGCCATGGGACTGGCACTCCGTTAGGAGGGGGTAATGTTTACCACAGCACAGAGGAACGGAAAATGGAGCAGAAGTGTGGAAAAATGGAAGCCCGAAAATTTGAATGATTTAAACAACAGTGTCACCTCAAAAAAGAAGAAGAAGAAGAAGAGAAAAAAGTAAAAGCGCGCCATTAGATATGAAGGCACTTTTGAACCTTTGTAAAAAAGCGCGCCGAGCTCACTCCTGTGCAAATTGTATGTAGCAGTGGAAACAGGATGGGTGGGAATGGTGAGAAATAGGAAAAGAGGGCCTAGGCTAATGGCCGACCATGTAAAAAGTGTAGATGACCACCCAAAAGGTAGGGCATGTATATAAAGTTCAAAGTGAATGAGAAGCTCATTCTTGGGTGTGGCTAAAGCTTCTTCTTCCTCTTCTCTTGCTTCTTACCTTCTTGCTTGTGCTTGAGTGAGGGATTGAGGGAGTGTGAGGGAGTGAGGGAGTGAGTGTGTGAGAGTGAGGGATCGTGGAGAAGAAGCTCCCCATCTTCTCTCTTCATCTTTCCTTCCCTCCTTCTCTTCTCTCGTCTCGCGCTGCTATGGAGGATGGAGCTTGACGGAGAGCGCTTGAGGTTGCTTGAACTTGCCACAAAGATCGTGGAGCTACCGGCATGTGAGAGAGAGGAGGGAACTCGATTGACCATCAAGGTAAGCTCACTACACTTGAAAGGTAGGCATTGTGCGTCGACTATGTGAGAGGTAGCCATGGCCGCTCGGCTTGAAACACTTGATCAATAAGCGGTCCATAGGTCTCGGGATAGAGCTCCGTAGCTCCCCTATAGCTGCACTATATATTTTGTACTATACATTGAAACACTCAATTAGTTGTCGCATATAAAATATAGATACAACAAACCCTAAACACATCATCACATTTGGACTACATCCCCTTGAGAATTTCCACTCCTTGATTGAGACCTCCACCCCTTCGTGAACGCTGCGGTCAAAGCTCCATGCAACCATCCCATTGACATAAACTGTGGCATCTCCTCCATGTCCTCAAGATATAGAATCGATCGATGGTGCGTACTACGTCGAAATTCAGATCATGCTTCCTCTCGATCTTGCCTAGCTTGTTGGTACCTAGCGAGCCACGTCTCCATAGAGGCATGGTGCAACATACAAAAGCTATTCACTTTCTCCTCCATTGCAGCATCCATTCTTTTTTCTACCCCATTTCCAACCGTTACATCTCCGGTCAGTCTATCATTGTCCTTCAACGACCATAGCATACTGTTGTCTGAATCCACCGTTGGTAGCCATTGTGAAATATGCACTAGCGCCCCAGACACCAACCAACCTTCAATCATGCTACTTTTGGCCGAGCTCGTTGTCGCATAAAGCCTTTTAGGGTTTTTATGAAAAGTGCTCCAAGAAGAACATCCTTCACGTATGGACATGTCCAACAATCTCCACTTCATCTATAAGACTACAAGATGCACAAGAAGGTGGATTTTGTATCGTGAGCATGCTGGTAGGCAGGTATTTCTCAAAGAGACAGACCGTCTTCACTGCTCCGTGCCTCGCAGATTCAATAAAGGACGTCCTAATCTCCTTCTGTGAGATCCATTGCACTAAATTCGATAACCTGTAAATTGGCCCGCGTATTTCTGGAGTAAGGCATCCTCCAATCGTGATCGGTAGTACAAATTGCCACAAATGAGAAAGCATTATGAACAATGACTACACTCCAAATAGCAAAATACGCAGGTCACTTACAATCCATTCGTAGTACAAACCTGACATATCTTATGCCAATCATGGGATTTTACCCCTGATAATCGGTCGTCTTTAGAAAACACAGACCTGAGAGAACGCATTATATCCATAAGAGTGCGGATAGACTTGACTGTTTGCTTCACAATGCGCTCTTTTATTAGTGGAAAAAATCCAAGGAGCGCGAGGTAGCTGCAAGTGACCATCAACACTCGACTGCAGTCAAAGTGTCTCCATCTTGCCTACCTCTTTCAAATCTATTCGTGCCCTTATAGTGTCTTTCTTTTCCTGTGATGTTGTCCCATAGCAAGATGCCCACATTCTTGAAAATATGCATGGGATCCAACAAGTGGTTGATCTGTAAGTGGGTCCAATATGGCAACTCGTAGAAAACTGAGAACCATCGCATTCCGTTTGGATGTGACTCCGTGTGGACCATTTTCAACTCGTACCAGATTTGGGCATTCATACGTGTTGGAGGTCATCCAAAAAAACCTTCCCTGAGTTCATGACCCTCTGGCAAGAAAGCGGCATGTCCTTGATATACCATCTTCTTCATGGTTCATAACCTTCGGGAGTCTAACTGTGGCCCGCACAATGGACATGCATTATCATGAGGTAACCAGACCTATCCCAACACCTCTATCTAGTGAATACAAACTTGAACGAGCTATGATAGATATTATCAACGAGAACAGAAGCCCACTTATCTAAGCACTCTTTGAATCCCGAAAAGTCATGCATTGTTCACATGAGAATGGCTCAAATATTGACGGATCGTCAACCATCGCGCTTGCTCATATCTTGCAGGGTGACCCCCTCCTCCCACAAAATCTTAAGCTCATCGACTAATGGACGAAGATACACATCCATATTTTTGACTTTGTAGCGATCGGGAATGAGTAATCTAAGGACAAGATGTCCTTTCTTTATAGAAAGCCATGGAGGGATATTGTATTTGACAAGGACTATAGGCCATACACTGTAAGAAGTTGAACGCAGACCGAATGGGTTCATGCCATCCATTGCAAGACCAAGCCGAAGATTCCTTGGCTCTTGGGCAAAGCCTGGGAAGGTAGAGTCAATGTGACTCCATGCGCATGAATCTGCTGATATTCATTGAACTCCATCTGTGGATCTATTCTGTGCATGCCACATTGTCAAGCTTGCTATGCTGGACGTACGAAACATGTGGTTTATGCGAGGGATAAGCGGAAAGCATCTAAGAACTTTTTGAGGGATGGTTTGCCCTTGCAAGTCCTATCGATACTTGTGAGAACCACACTTCACACATGTCTCCATAGTCTCCTATTCTCCTCAAAACAGTATTATGCAATTGTTGATACATGCATGGATGTTGTTGTAGTCCATGCTAAGCTTTCGTAAAACATGTCGTGCATCATCACGAGACTCAGACATGGTATTTGCAAGTGGTAATATATGATACTTCAGTAACCTGAAAAAAATTATAAAATACCTTGAAAAAGCACAAATGTTTTTAATGATCGTGTCGAAAAGAAATCAACGAAGCGTATGTACAAGGTACCTGATCAACTCGATCACACTCTCATCACTCCACCCGTATTTTGCTTGCACACTTAGGAGTGCAAGTAGTGTCTTCAGACGAGATACTTGGCACCTATCATATAATGGTATGGATGCTTTCTCTCTAAGCAGATCAAAAGTCTCGGCATCCATGGGAATCAATGCATCGATCATTGCCTCCATCTCAGGCTCCAAGATTGTAGGTAAGTCTCGAAGGTTGTCTGTCTCCTCTGCTATTGACGGTATAGATTGGGTAGTACCTTCCAAGTGGTGAATTGGCTCAGGCACTCCATCCATCGCACGCCCACAAACTCTTCTAATTGGCCGCAAAGGGTGCACTCCTCCTTGGGACGAGACGTCACCTCCCTGGATAGAAAATTTGCCAACCACACCCAATCTTTTTATATATGGTATTTAATAAGCTAATATAATGCATGATTGATATTAACTTTTCTTACGATTTTTGCTCAAAATCCAAGGTCGCCTAATCAATGATCTCAGATTGAAACTCACCAAAGCATTGTATGTATTCTATAGACAATCGACGTTTTCGGCTAATTGTCAGCTCACATTGAGAGTAAGGATATGGGACACACTGATTAAGATACGTCTCGTGACCTTGAACATCACGATCTTCATCGTTTTCCATTTTGTCTACGTTACGACAAACAATTTGTTTTTGTTATCATTCTTTTTTTCTTTTTTAAAAATTTTGAGAAGGAATTTCTTCTCTTGTAACTCAGCAAAAATTAACGTATGTAAAGTCTCCACCGACCCACCCACAAATTAACGTATGTCGGAGTGTTTTCTGTCTCGTGGTATTGCACCGGATCTCGCCACCACTCTCTCTTTGTTTTTTATCCATTCATTATCTCCTCTCCTTCCATCTCTCTCTCTTCTTCTCTTTCTTTATTATGTTGTATGTTTATTCCCTCTCTCTCGTTCCTTCTTCCTTTTTCTCTTCCTCCCCCTCTCTCATTTCCTTTAACAAAACATATATCTCTCTCTTCTTCTTCTTCTACTACTACTACTACTACTACTACTACTACTACTACTACTACCACTACCACTACCACTACCACTACCACTACCACTACCACTACCACTACCACTACCACTACCACTAGCACTACCACACTACTACGACTACCACCACTACGACTACCACCACTACTACTACTACCACGACTATTACTACTACCACTACCACTACCACTACCACTACTACCACTACCACTACTACTACTACCACCACCACCACCACCACCACCACCACCACCACCACCACCACGACCACGACCACGACCACGACCACGACCACGACCACGACCACGACCACTACCACTACCACTACCACTACCACTACCACTACCACTACTACTACTACTACAATAACAATAAACAATAAAAGAAGAAAAAACTACTACTACTACTGCAAAAAACAAGAAAACTAAACAACAATAAACAAGAAAAGAAAAGAACTACTACTACTACAACAACAACAAATAAGAAAACTACTATTACTACTACTAGTACTGGTACTACAATCACGACTACGATGACTACGACCACCACAACAACTCTCTCTCTCTACTACTACCGCTACCACTACCACTACGACTATAATAAACAATAATTGAAGAAAAATCATCAACAACAATAACTACAACAACAACAAACAAGAAAAGAAAAAAAAAACTACTACTACCACTACTACAACAACAACAAACAAGAAAACTAAACAATGATAAACAAGAAAAGAAACAAAACAACAACAACAACAACAACAACAACAAAAAACAAGAAAACCACCACTACTACTACTACTACTACTACAACCACGACTATCACTACGACTACCACTACCACAACAACAAACCACTACCACTACAATAAACAAGAAAAGAAGAAAAAATAACAACAACACCAACTACTACTACTACTACTACTATAATAACAACAAACAAGAAAAGAAGAAAAAACAACAACAACAACAAAAAAGAAAACTAAACAACAATAAACAAGAAAAGAAAAAAAACTACTACTACTACTACTGCAACAACAAACAGGAAAACTACTATTACTACTACTAGTACTACTACTACAATCACGACTATGACGACTATGACCACGACTACGAATATCACAACAACAACAAACTAGAAGAGAAGAAATTAAACAACTACTACTATCACTACCACTACCACTACCACTACTACTACTACGACTACCACAACAACAACAAACAAGAAAATAAGAAATTAAACAACAACTACCACTACCACTACCGCTACCGCTACCGCTAAAACCACAAAAACAAAAAACAAGAAAATAAGAAATTAATCTCTAACTACCGCTACCGCTACTACGACTACCACAACAACAAAAAACAATAAAAAAAGAAAAGAAGAAACAAAACAACAACAACAACAATCTCTCCCTCCTTCTCTCTCTTCCTCCCTCTCCCTCTCCCTCTCCCTCTCTTTTCTCTTTCCCTATTATGTTTAATGTTTTCTCCCTCTCTTTCTCTCTTTCCCTATTATGTTAATATTTTCTCCATCTCTCTCTCGTTCCTTCTTTCCTTTTCTCTCTTCCTCTCCCTCTCTCATTTCCTTTTCTCTCTTCCTTTCCCTCTCTCATTTCCTCTCCCTCTCTCATTTCCTTTTCTCTCTTCCTCTCCCTCTCTCATTTCCTCTCCCTCCCTCTCCCTCTCCCTCTCCCTCTCCCTCTCCCTCTCCCTCTCCCTCTCCCTCTCTTTCTCTCTTTCCCTATTATGTTTAATGTTTTTTCCTACTCTCTCTTATTCCTTCTTTCCTTTTCTCTCTTTCTCTCTCTCTCTCTCATTTCCTATTCTCTCTTCCTCTCCCTCTCTCATTTCCTCTCCCTCCCTCTCCCTCTCCCTCTCTTTCTCTGTTTCCCTATTATGTTTAATGTTTTCTCCCTCTCTCTCTCGTTCCTTCTTTCCTTTTCTCTCTTACTCTCCCTCTCTCATTTCCTCTCCCTCTCTCAATACACATGAATTTTAATAAAAACAAGTAAAATAGAAATAGAAAACATAAAAACAAAGCAAGAAGGAACAATGTACTCACCGTAAAGGCTTGAGAATGGATTCGGTGGCTCCTCTTCACGACGGCGGCTCCTCTTCGCCCTCCTCACACTTCCTTCTCTTCTTCGTGAATGGCGGTGGCAGCAGTGAGAAACTTTCATTCACCCTCTTTCTCTCCCTCTCCCTCTCAAATGCAAGATGGAGTTCACTCTCCCTTTCGCTATCTCTTTTGTGTACTCGCACAAAATAATGTGCTCGGGTTTCGGCCCGTGTTTTTTTTGTTTGAGCACCATCACTAATAGCGACGCCACTATTTTGCGTCGAAAAGTGCCGTCGCTATACCTCCATATCCTTGTAGTGTAGTTCCATATGCAAATAGCATGATTGCATGTGAGAAGGAAAAATGGTGTGACTTGAATAGGACGTATGATATATTGGATGCTTCCCACATGATTATGGATGAAGGGCCCCATGCCTTCACTTGGCATGACAAGCATAAAGGCTGGTCTTGGCAAGCTACAAGATTAGACAAGACCTATACCATTCAAGGAGGATGGTGGGTTGTATCATTGCTGGGACTCAAAGTCTTTGCAAAGTAATTAGACTATCTATCCAATAGAGATGGTCGGCCACCTATTGATGAGCTAAAATATTAACTTCTAGTTTATCAAATCATGGAACTAGTGCAACCTACTTTTTCGATTGAGCTGTCCCTACTACTACTAGCCAAAACCATTTCAAAGGAGAAACTCCACTATGTGGTGGGAAAAATAAAAAAAGGCAAATGCTTGATTTGAATGATATCTCTCACTTGAGGTGTATGAGACCACCTAGGATGTCAATTGGTAGAGACTTATATGCCTTTACTAATGCTTATGTAAGAAAAGGTGAGATCCCTAGCATTGCAAAAATAAAAGTAGAATTAAGCTACTCTCCAAGTCTTGGATTCAAGATAAACCAAACATATGAAGGCCCCTCACATTTTAAATGTAATCTATAAAAACAACTGGAAGGTGATAGGGTGAAGAGTGAAGTTTATATTAGCAAAGTTGCTACATAAGTCTCAATATGGATTCCTCTATGCAAGGGAAATACATGACACAATCCTTAATTTTATGGTTGCCATTGAAAATGCAATAGAAACTGAGGAAAACTTGGTGGTCATCAACATATATTTAGACAAGTTCTACAATAAGGTTTTCTTGGATTTTTCCACTATAGTCATGGCTAGAGTAGGAATAGGGAGATAACTTTGTTGTATGGTGAATGCACTCTTCATTAATGTAGCCACAAAAGTGGTAGTCAATGGATATATATCCCACCATTTTTAGTTTATTAAGAAGATTGATCAAACAAGGATGTCTTCTTGCACTTGTTCTCTTTACCATAGTTGGTGATCCACTTCTTAAGATGGTGGATATCAAAGTGTAGAGAGGACTAATCCATGGTCTCCCTCTACTAACAACTCCCAAATGTGCACCCAAATTTTTTTTGTTGATGATAACTCAAATCTAATTTTAGCTTATAGAGCTAATTTGGGGCTAATATTTATGAGTCGTATGTAGTTTTGAAGCGTAAAAATTAGTAAGCTCAAGACAAATATTCTCTATCTAGGTTTGGAAGATACCTGTGATTGGATTTCTCAATTGGGCTATAAGATAATCAAGGTGGGTGTTAACAAGGCTAAGGAAAAAGTGACATGAAAGATGAAGGTGCGCCAAAGAAGAATCTGGAAACACAAGAAGTACAGAAAAGTCCTAAATCAAGGAAAAAGGTGCACGAGAAAAAGTGCATGTCAACCTGGGGGGGAGTCACTCATGAATATATGTATATATAACATGATTTCAAAATAAGGGGTTTTTAAAACAATAGTTTTATACATTTTTTACATACAGAAGGGTGTTATATAAAGGGGTTACTTATAGATTGAATAGAAAAGGGTTGTGTTTTATTCAAGAAAATTTCATAGATTAGGATATTTATAAATAGGCTGTGAATGCACGTTATATAGAGAATATATATATAGTGAACCCTTTGAGATGTCAACACTGTTGTAAAAGAGTGCAAGGCGTACCATGATTTATTTTAAGAGAGCCGGACTCTCACCTGTGCAATTTGTAAAGGTAGATGGGCGGTAGGAAAAAAGCTAGGAAGATAGGAGGACAACGAGGAAAAGGGCCAAGCCATGTAAAAAAGGGGATAAGGGAATGACCGCCCAAAAGGGATTTAGGGTTTTGTATATAAAGTTGAAAAGTGAATCAGAAGCTCATTCTTGTGTGTGGCCAAAAGTAGCTCTCCTCCTCTTCTTCTTCTTCTTCTTCTTGCTTGCTTGAGCTTGTGCTTGAGAGAGGGAGTGTGAGAGTGTGAGGGAGTGAGTGTGTGAGGGTGAGGGATCGTGGTGAATAAGCTCTCCATCTTCTCCTCTCTTCTTCTCTTATCTTCTCTTCTCTTGTCTTGCTCATGGCAATGGAGATTGGAGCATGGAGCTTGAGGATGGATCTTACACTTGGATCATGGAGCTACTGGCATGCTCGAGAGAGGAGGTAGCTCGATCAAGCATAGAGGTAAGCTCACTACACCTATAGAGATGGATGGCGCGTCGGCTATGTGAGAGGTAGCCATTAGTGCTCAGCTTGGAATGCTTGAAATGATAAGTGGTCCGTGGGTCTTGGCGGTTGATTGCCTCTAAATTTTGGTTCCATTTACTAGGACCAGCGAATTCAAGCCTTGAGTGCTTGTGCGCTCCAAATCAAGCATTGAACTAGGGTTTTCCTCTAACCGGTGCTTAAGGTAGATAGGTAGGAAGTGAGGGAGTTTGAAGACATATTCAATCTCCTTAGAAAGTTAGTTTTTGGTTTTTTGGATTTGGAAAAGCATGTTGGAGTAGTGTAGGCAATTGATTTGTGATTTGTATGCATTAGGGTAGCAAAAAACAAAGAAAGAGAAGGAAAACAAGCATTGGGGTTTTTGTTGTCATAACAGGGCAAGAGGGTTTGATTTGTTTGCTAATTTGCATTTGTGATTTTATTTGTTGTTCCACATATATACTCTTCCCCTCTATCCATAGCTTGGATTTGGAGGTGCATGAAAAAGGTCGTGACCTAAATTGTGCGATTTAGGTGATTTAGTCTTGCATCGACCAAAACTGCATCATGCTTGGCCTGCGTCCGAGTCCCAGAATTGGCCCTTGGATCACTTGACTCGGATGCCAACAATTCAGACCAACTTGAAATTTGGCCCTCGGTCCTCCTGTATTTGGCCCATTCAGCCACTACCACTTGGACACCCACCTCTTGGCCCATTCGAATCAACCATTTGGACAACCTCAATATTCGGCCAACTTGATTTGGCCCTTGGCCTTGCTGACTTAGCTCAACCCCACTCAGACAAGCTAACATTTGTCCTGGCCGAATTCACCATTTGCGCCTCAGCCCACTTGACTCCACCCTTGATCATTTGACCAAGCCCATTCTGACGAACCACTCATCCCTCAGCCCGCTTGATTCGGCCCACTACCATTTGGCCATTTGGTCTTAAAAAAACCACATTCGGATTGGCCAAATCGGACATTCGGACCTTGCAATTCGAACCTCCTATGACAAATTTGGATTTTTTCAATTTCTTAACCTATAGACTCTGAAACCGATCCAAAGACCATATAGAGCCAAAAGCCCATCATAGATCTATCATTGGGCTAAAATCTAGAGTAAGTGGTTCAAAACTTGATTGCAAATAGTCCTTCAGATCACGTATGGTGTTTAGCGTAACGGCCTTGTGGGTCGAGGGAACTGCCCCCCCTAGGACCCCCGCAGAGGAGGCTTTTCCCCCTCTACACCTCCCCCAAGTAGGTTGGAGAGAAAACATGCACCATGGCAGGTCCTCCAAATTATATCCTAGTGTAGTAAGAGCCCTACACAAGCATAAATTCTCACTTGCAAAATAGCAACCAAAAGCCCATACCCAAACAAAGACAAACAGAGACCCTAGAACCTCAATGGGCCAATCTAGCCAACAAGGGCAAAGAGGCCACACCAAAAAAACATGTATAGATTGCATTTGGACTGCATCTAGTCAAAGCGCAATGCAACAACATCAAGCTACAACCAAGAGGATGACTAGACATGACAGTCCTGATGATAGATACACCTAGAACGACATTGCACAGACAATCCAAGACATCAATAGAGAATCCACATCTAGTTGTGCAATTGAGGACTTAAAGGCATCTATCACAAGCCTTGAATCTATAAGCCAAAACCTAGAAGATGAAGACATAGGACAACCTACTTATCTTAGGGTCAAACTCACCACAAAAAGAGAGCATAGTGTCGATATTCTCATCGATGAAGGAGTTGACTTTAATATCTTGACCTATGAGGCATGGACCCTACTAGGTCAACCAAATCTCACACCAACTAATGCAACTCTTAATCCTTATGGGGGACACCCAGAAACACTTATAGGAAAGTGCAAAATTGTTGTAACTACTAAAATTGAAAGCTTGCCTATCCTATTCCATGTTACTCCAAATGGTGGAGATTGTGGAAACGAAACCCTCCTAGGAGGAACCTTCAAAAGGGATACAAAGTGTGAGGCAGATTATATAGCACAGAGGATACACTTGACACTACCGAGTGTGAGGATAATCACAACCTTTAGTAAGGGTGACCTCATCAAGCCTCGAGAGAAGGACAAGGAACACTCTGACATACTAGGCAAGTCTAGTAATGAGAGCAAGGACTTATTGAAAGAGTTGATAGAAGCGCATGCTGAACAGAGAGAACCATTGAGCGAGGCCATGCTTGAACCAAGAAGGTCACATGACAATGCCAAGGATAGGCTTTGTACTTACAAACAATGTAGGAGACCACAAAAGAAGCCCAAGACTTATAGATGAAAGGATCAAGGGAGAGCCAACACAATGCCGCAATGGATATCCAAAGCGTTGTTACATGCACAAGGGTGTTACGTAGGTAACCGATGGATTTGGGTACCAAAACCCCCTGCTATACCTCCTCTATCAGCAAAAGGCCATATCACATCAAAAGCAAAGAAGCACAAGAGGAAATCTAAACAAAAATCCAAGTCTCGTGGCAAGAAACCAAACATGACTATTCAAAAGGTAGATCCTCAGCCGAGCATGCTGAACAAACGGACACCAGATGTAACCATTGAGTGTGCACAAAGACCATTAGTGCCGAAGGAGCCTTTGAATTTCCAAGAGGATAATGAGCATCATAGGCACAACGCTGCTCATGATAAGGCTGACTACTCAACAAAGCAAATGGTAGAATTGCCTAATAGCCACAAGCAACTCTTCAGAACAATGCCAAGTCCACCAAGGAGTCCCAAATCTCCTATACCCTCTTTCCCTAAATGGACAGAGGAAGCACATCAATAGTCATCAAGTGCAATTTCTCAATCCCAATCTCTATCACTATCTAAGCTTCCGAATGTCCAAGAGGTGGGACATGACACCACCCTTAGCTCTCAGCCTTAGAATATGCATGTGCAATTCATTGTGACTAGCTCAACTGATGCTTGATATCTGCACAAGTGAATGCGCAAAAAAGGGGAAAAAAAGACACGGCCACTTTTTATCTTCTTAAGGACTTGACACCACAGTCTACCAATAGTGGCTAGTCCACTAAACTAGCCACTACTAATTCCAATCACGAATCACAACAGTTGCAGCATTTTGGCCGTGATGATACCTCTTGAAAAACGCGTCCTTAGCAATTCACCCGTGGAAGAGATGTCCCAATCAACATCCTTGACATCTGTAGCACTGCCAAAGCACATAAAGCCTAGGCTTGAGGAGAAACCTCTCAAAGATGTGGCAAAGGAGATGGTGCATCTGACCAATCAACCCAGCAAGGCCATCTAGCAGGTTGTAGCTATGTCCCATGAGGACACACTAGAGAAAGAGAAAGCTAAGGCCCAACCAAGCACATCAATGACTGACCTAGTTCAGGGTCCTGAGTCCTTAAGGGGTACATCACAATTTTCCAAGAAAAAGAGGAGAAAACAACAAAAACAACAGCAGTTGCTAGTGGCTATGGACACCAAGAAGATTGAGACCAAGAGCGCTGAAGAGCTCAGAAATAAAGCATCGAGTCCATCCACCAATGAATCCATTTCCATCTCTCCTAGTAGTGGTGAAAGCTCAGACACATCCATGTGTTCTAGAAAATCAAAGAAACCATTACCACCAACGGTTGCTTACAATTCTTAATCCACCAACAACAGAATTCCATTGACAAATCAAGAGTGCATGCAATTCCATTGTCACAACAGGGTGACAAAACTATACCACTCATATCCAAGGAGAACCATGACACAATAGCAGCAAGGCCTCAAGAGAAACATGAAAACCCCAAGGATATTGGCAACCCTAGCATTGACCAATCTTCTCATCTAGGCTCCACCCCCAGCTATGCTAAAGTCTAGGGAAACTCCTAGAACCTTGCATGAGATGGCAACCGAGTAGTCCTTCATAGAAAATAGAAGTGTCATAGAGTGCTTGACTAAGATGGATGCTAAACTCAAATTATTCGCACATGTCTATGTCCTTGCAGACATGGACACATTCCCTGAGGAATAGCTTGAGGAATACTTGCCATGTCCCCTATCCTGGGAAGAGCAAGAATATCTTAATGACTACTATGACACGCTCCTACATAAGCACATATAACTTATCTCTGATGAGGAGGTCGACAAGCTATGCTTAACTATTGTGACATTCAATGAAGCACTTTGCTAATCAAATCTCTTAGAGATAGAGCAACTAAAGTGATAATCAAAGGGTTGAAGTCAAATTGAAAAATGTTGGTTTGAAAATTACATTACAATGGCCAAACTAGGAGCCCAGATTATGACGACTGATCTCAGAGGAGCGATTGGCCAAATGGCAGTCTCGAAGAGACCCAACCTATGTGTCACCAACTTCCCTTTGAGTATTGACTTCCATTCGGGGTATTGACTTGGCCAAAACTAGCCAAGAAAACTCTCTGGGTGATACGATTCTCACTAAGGAGGAGCTACATGTTGCGACTAGACTCAAACGATGTACCATGCTACTCGATGTAGCAAAATATTTGTTGTTATTGAGTACGCTACCACAAGTACTGGATGCATGTGCCACACTCCGGTACAATCCTGAGTTCTAAACTTGGTTCATATCCTCACGAAGTGACATGGGTCCATAAATATATATATAAATAAACAATGAATTTGGTAATTTTGTAGAGATAATACCAACACACACAAGCAATGGTAATCAAGTGCATGAAGAAAAGTTTGGGTTTGATAGTGTGAGCCCCTAGGGTCCTTCTCTCACCACATATCTAGAAGTTGTGGGACCATTCCCACCTCTAGATAGAGGGCATGTAGTCTTCATAGCCGCCATGGGGAGCCCTCACCAACACATCTAAGGGTGTACATGGGGCACGGTCCCCTTCTACAGGCTTTCCCCCGTCTTTGATCCATCCTTTTAAGGACAAGCCTTGCCCATTCCATCACAATGGACGAACATCATCACAGGGGCCGTCCCTCTACAATGACCATTGCATGCCTTACCTCATCCCTCCTCATCATATGTGCTTAATAATCCATTGTTTAATCCCTTTCATGTGAGTAATTCTTACTTAACTCAGGTCCTTACCCTTGGTTCACATTTTCCAGGTTTCCCCACAGTAACCGTCATAGAGCACACAATGCAGTTGGCTTGTAAGGAAGCTCTCCATCGTCGGAGGGAGCATACAGCACAAGCTCCTCCACTAGAGCGCTACGTACCTACCCTAAAGAGGCATACACCAGAATGAGGCCCAAAGCGACACCATTTGAGATAGTGGCCTAGGTCCACTGGGGTTTACTGTATAGTACCACGTGAGTGTAAGGGAGGGGGGTTATTTAAGGGAAGGAAGGTACATTTTATAAGGTAAGGTCCCATAAATAGAGGGTAGATAAGGGGTATTTTCATATATTTCTTGCATGCAAGTGACATCTCCTTATTACTACTAGTGAATTCCCTGTGGAAGCTAGCCACAAGTTCCCCAGGCCAGGAAGAGGAAGGCACAAGGGAACGCTAGGGGGGTAGTGACCCTTGCTGTGCAGGCCCACCCCAGACGCTTAGGAACTAGGTGCTCAAAAGAAGAGAAGGAGGCTAAAAGAAAGACGAAACTTGATGAATTATTTAAAAGAATTCTTGAAATGACAATGGCTAGGGACTAGACCATTTGGGTCCCAGTTGATATCTTCCCTTTCGCGGCTTGATAGGAGCCCCTCACTAGCAAAACCCTTCGTCACCTCATCACTTGGACTCACAGTGCTTTGTGTCCAGGTAGAATAGCCCCTATGTTGTATAAGCTGCTTACTAAATGCCATCTTGCCATAACTTTTTTTCCTTTAGTGGTTAAAGGGACAGGCTCCTCGACTGTACAAATTTTCCTTACCTGCTACTAATACATGTCATGTCTTTAACAAGCGTCTGTGATATGCATCGCAGTCAACACCATAGGATTTAGATGAAGTAATGTCTTTTTGCATTGCATCTATTCAGTAAAGCTTATGCATGTGACTTGCATATACTCTTACAAAGAGTTAAGTGGATGCATGATGACACATGTCTTTGTATGAAAGTGTTCAATGTCCAAGTCATCTCTAGACCACCAACCTCACAAAGAGCCATGATGAAAGTCTCACTACTGGAAGAGAAAAGCACCCTTGTAGAATGCCCATGCTGCATTCGAGCACGGCTCAAAGCATAGTCATTGGCTACTCTCTCCTTTTGGGTCAGACTTTACATTTGGCTCACAGCAATTGTTACCTCAATTGTATCGACATCGCATGTCGTAAAGAGGTTTTGCAAAATCTCAAGTGTATCTCCCCATCCTCACAACTGTTCCTCCAACAACAAGGCTAGTAACACAATCATCATTGTAATATCCATTTTCACAATCATTGACTCTCTATATTTCCCAATCAAAATGGAAGATTGAAGGCCTCAACATTGTCACTGCGTGTAGGGTTCAAGGTCACCTTAAGGTTTTGGCAAGAAAACTGGACAAGATAGATAGAGATGTGTCTTCAAGAGATAAGTAGATTATAGTGAATGTTTAAAGGTTCAAGAGGTACTTCACGGTCAATCACAGGGGTTTAAGAGAGAAGAATGTATGGGGGTTCAAGAGCTTAGACTCCGGAGATGGTAGAGATAAGAGAAGGGTTCAAGGTTTCAAGCCAAGTTCTTGAAGATGTCAATAGAGCTTCCAACTACATGTTCTTAGCAAAGATCACAAGAGTATTATCTCATAATTTCTAACTCAAATCAAGCTTGTTTTCTTGACTATAAGAGCAATCACCAATTATAAAATTAAGTACAATATGTTGTCATGTATCATAAACAACTCTGCATCCCATCATTCATACATGATGCCATAGCATGAATCAATTTTGCATGATTACATTCAATGTAAACTGTTAGGGGCAAAAGCTTGTGAGTCAATTACAAGGCTTGTAGGGCAAAGAGACTTGCTTCAAGAGAGCTTCAAATTGAGTTTCTGATAAGGCTAAGTTACCACAACCAAGAAATAAGAGAAAAAGCTCCTTTTAATTCAACTCAAAGCATTTATGAATGATCTACAAACATTGCCCTACCATAGCGGCGCATAATACTTGCATATTTTGACAAGATGTATTTTGTAGAGTAAGAAATGTATTAAAAGAACACTGTTGTAGCGAAATTTTTGAATATGGCTGAATATATCAATCCCAAATCAGCCCACAGAATAGAAGGGGTTCAAAGAAATAGAAGATGTAGAAGAATACTCATAGAAAGAAATAGAAAATGTATAAGAATACTAACAGAGATGAAGCCCATCAATTTATTCCTGGATTATGAGAACATAAACCTCTTATAGACAGAAACATCTATAAAATAATACCTTCATCTATGTTGCTCAGATCGCCAATCTGATGCTTCCATTGGCTCCAAAAGGGAGGCAAAATACCAGGACACCTGACCAAAATTCTGCCAGATCACTCCTTCATTTCCCACTTTGGAGTGTTGTTCATTGCATGAAAACAGTGATCGCACGTCGTGCGATTTCTTCAATCTCTCTTTTTAAATAAAGTCCTCTCAAATTGGCTAAAAGCTGCATGCTTTCTTTTACATGTTGTCCTAATCTAGAAGTTGTGTATACTTTTATGGATTTTTACAAGAGATAATATCTTGAATATCAAAATTTGGATAAAACTTGTCCAAAAATCTAATATTTTTGAACCATGGACACTAACACTAATGTCTAAAATGTCATTGGCTCTCTAAATCTATAAGGAAGCTACACTCTAGAGTTTTTCACGCGATGTGCACATAGCGACACGACATCCACCCCCTCCTAACCTGCACATCCTCTGGCATGTGCCTAAGTCTTATGGATCTGCAGTGTCAGAAGAAGTATCTTCTGCCATGTCAATGCCTTCATCTTTTGCCTCTTCTTCTTCCTCTATGTCTTCATGCTCTTGAATTATATCCAAGTCTTCTTACTCATATGTTGAACTTTCTCTTCGTTTGAAGAGCTTGATTCTTTTTCTAGCTACGGGTATCTTTATGCTTGTCCCATCCAATTCAGCCAGTGAATATGTGGCATTGTCATGAACGACCTTTACCACATACTGGCCAAACCAACGCTTTACTATCTTCCTAAAAGCACTATATTAATTATCTAGGCTACTGTCATAGACAAGCACCTTATCATTTTCTTGGATAGCTCTTGGCCGAAGTCGATGTTGCCTATCAAATCTTCTTTTGTTTTTTAGTCTTGTTGTTTTTAACTTCTTAATAGCTTCTTGAACATATTCAGGACTTCTTTCTAGCTGCCATATGCGCAAAGTCAGCAACTCTTATCTACTAATGCCTTCTTCCCAAGGTAGAAGACTCCATGTGAGAATAGATTCTCCAATTGGCATAATTGGTTGTCCATGCATAAGTTTAGCTGGCATATAGCCAGCCACTATAATGTGAGTAGTTCATCAGCCCATAATGCAAAAGGTAGCATTTTAGGCCATTCTTTGATCTTTTCTCTACAAGACTTTGCAAGAGCTTTGAGAATAGCTTGATGTCATCTCTCACTCTTTCCATTGCCTTTAGAATGGTAGGCTAATGTTAAAGACAACTTGATACCCAATTGAGCAAAGAAGTTGCATGCCTCATCGGCATTCAATTCTCCTCTATCTGCGGTTACCTTGCCAACACAGCCATATCTGCAAAATACTTCTTCAAGAAAAAAGCGACAATCAGCTTGAGTGGTCTTGGTTGTTAAATCTTTACCTTCAACTTAATTGGTTAGATCTTCTCTTGCAAGCACTAAATACCGCATATTCCATATCCTTGTAGGCATGGTTACAAGATCAACTATAATGTATAAACAAGGGATAAGTCGATTGTAACCTATCTCGATGCTTGACCATAGAATACAACTGACACACATAAAAGGTTTCAACAAAATGTCTATATCTCGATACATGCTCTACCACTAGTATTTTTCTTTAACTTTAATAAAGGTTCCCCATATACCTCTATGGCCATCCCATAAGACTTCATGAAATTCCTTCATTACTTGTAGTTGCAACCTTTTATTACCTAAAACTTGGACAGACTCTTATTTCTTCTTCTTTGCGTTCTTCCATAGATGCCATTTTTTAAGAAAGAAGCCATAATCTTTCCTCTTAATATTCTTGAACTCTTCATCAGTCCAAGCCTCTTTCTTCTTCATTGTGCTCAAATATTGGCCAATCTTCAACCAATCTACTTCATAATCTTCTTCAAGGAAATGAACTAGAACTTGAGCAATGCAATGAGCATGTTGGCTTCTAGTTGACTACCCTTCTTCCATAGATAAATCTTTGATCTTTGTTGTTGTATGTTGATTTACAGTAGTACCTTTTCATGCTATTACTGTACTTAATGCTATACCATTAAAAAGATTAGCTTAACCTACAAGATTCAGCTTTGGGTTTGTATATGCAGCAACTGAAAAGGTACTTTCAGCAGCCATGAAATGAAATTCAGCAGTATAGATTCTTCAGTTTCATCTTCTTCCATTAGCTCTTCTTCATTGTCATATCTTGCACATGATAGCATGTCAGCAATTGGATTCACCTTTCCTACAATAAGCTTTAATTCAGGATTGAGAGATTTAATATATGCAATCCATCTTAGCATAGCAATGTTGGGTGTAGAGCAGTTGGCAATCATGTCCAAGAGTTGAAGACAATCAGTTTCTACCACTATGGAAGCACCTATAAAGTATTCACGTTCACACTTTAATGCTGTTACAATTCCCCACCATTCCCTTTTTACTTGTGCATACCTTCTTTGACGTTCATTGAGAACCTTTGCTCCAAAACGAATTGCATACCTATTACCTTCAAGGTTTTTTTGGCCAACAACCCATCCTATCCCAATGGGACTTGTATCCACAATAAGGATGATGGGTTGATCATTTGAATAATCAGCCCTTTTGAGAGTGGGGGTCGAAATTAAAAACTTCTTTAGTTTGGGTACAGTGAGAGTATGCTCTTTCCCCCAAGAGAATCTTTGGCCTTTTCTTAATAATTGATAGAGATTTTTGGCTACATGAGCAAAATGTGGTATTCGTATGAGATAGAATACACATGTTCCAAGAAATCTTCTCGCCTCTAAAAGATTTGTGCATTTTTCTTGCATTGTGCTGATGGCATCTAACTTGATTGGTGAAGGTTTACATCTATAGGGGCCACACAGATGTCCGACCACTAGGACTTCTTCTACTCCAAAAATTGACTTAGCTCTAGAAAGGGTAAGATATACCTCTTCTAGCCTTGTCAAAATCCTGTCACAATCATGAATATGGTCAACTACAAATGTCCTACAACCATCTTCATGAAGCTCCTCATTCTTTTCATTGACTTCACATCCCTTGATAGGTACATCATCAAGAAATGGAAGAGTAAGTTGTGGAATAAAGTTCCGTAAGGCTTTGTGCATGGCATTCATCATATGAGCTACGAAGTTTGTTGCACCTTGTGGTAGAGTGTACATGCGGACCAATCCAAGAGGTGTCTTCATTGTGGTAATGTCTCGGCTTTCTAATGAAAGCTGAAATTGGTCATATCCTGAATATAGGTCACCCATAGAATAAATTTCTCTACCTGCAAAAGCTTCACCAAACTTGTCAACAATTGGACTCGAACCAACATTTTGGATTGTGACACGATTAACAGGCTATAGATCTTGAATGAATCATAAGGATCCATTTTTCTTGGGTATGGTAAACCATTGATTTGAGTAAGGTGCTGAAGAATGTTCTAAAATCTTCATTTTGATATTTTCATTTAGAAGTTCTAGTAATTGGGGCAAATGCGCCCTTGGAACAGGAATAGGCTTGAGGTTCTAGGGCACGCGTGGGACCGTAAAAATGACCATAGGAGCCACAATATTTGGATCCACACAGTCTATTTCTAATGCCAGCAGGCATATTCCACAGTGGATTTTGTAAAATTATATTACTTGCTGAGGCTCATACACAAGGTGGATTCCTTGCTATTTTTTCACCATCCTAACTCCAATAGTGGGAGTATCCCTAACATACAGATGGCTAGCATCTCATGTCACATACATAAAGAGCTCCTCCAAAGAGAGTATTGTGGCTCCTACGGCTCTTCCACACCCGGGGGTTTGGTCCCAAGATATGCCATCTCCAACATAAAACACAAGCGTAACAAATTTCTCTCATAATATAAACGTAACGATCCAAAAGACTGTATATATTCCTCACTTAATCTATTTTCCAAGATATCGTACTTTCCTACATCAAAGGGGATATTACACTCTCAATGTTAGTTGTCACCTAGACATACAATTGCAATGCATCCAATAATTTTTCTTTTGATACCATATTTAGATTCTATATGCAAAGTGAATGACACTTTGTTCTCAAACAACTTAACTAAAAACTTTCCAATGTGAAGTGCAAAAACAATCTTTTCATAATTTCTTTCTACTAGCATTGTGCTTGATTGCTATAATGAACAACATCGGACTAAGCCATGCTATTGAATCTCTTACAATTTATATAAACCACAACCTATATACTAAGATATGCAAAGAAATCAAAAGCTTAATTAAATATCTTTTCATTTCAGCACCATACTCCCTACCATTTATGTTTTGGTTGCTTGCACAAATGTAAAGAGATTTCATGAATTTTTTAAATAGAAAGAAGTTGTAAACATGCACTTTAACATATAAATAGAGTTAAATTGATTAAAATCCTCATGTTTTACTATCATTACACGATCACAAATATTCTTCTAAAATTTTATACATTTCAATGCACAAAAAATAAAATTTCTTAATGTTTCTCCTTCATTTAACTATTTTTCATAAAATTTTCCATTTATTTCAATAAAAATTAATTTTTTTAGTTTTTCAAAATTTTAAACTTATGTGAAGTGTGATCTATCAGCATACTCATTTTTATGCCATATGAATATAATTTGTTCTCCAAAATCTAAGAACAACACTATTTTCTCTTCAATCACGTGTTTCAAATTTTTTGATTTTATTATTTTTAATACGCATAAAGAAAAATGAATGAATTTCTAAAATTTTAGACATCAACAAACATATCTCAATCATTTCCAATCATCTTTCCATTGTATGCACGAAAGATTCATCATAAACATTAAATAAAAGTGGCTTACTCTAAAATCCCCATATGCATGCCTCGTATTTTGAAAAAGTGGAGGTGCTAATACCATCTTTCATTTTTTGGCTCATGCAAATCACTTGATCTACATGCCATTATACTTCCGAACCATCGTTCATTCCCAAGTCATCCAATCGGCCCTCCCCCCCCCCTCTCTCTCTCTCTCTCTCTCTCTCTCTCTCTCTCTCTCTCTCTCTCTCTGTCTGTCATACGCAACCATATGAACAAGGAACAAAGAGAATAAAGAAAAACTGAAATTGGATCTTTTCATTTATTGCATTATTTTTCTTATAGTCTAAAGTATTCAAGATCAAAGAAATTCATTATCTCATAGCATAGACATGGAGGAAGATGTCAACAGTCATGAAAAATCACTCTTTAATGAGGAGGAAGGGGCGCTTAAAAAAAACATGCCTTCCCCTCTTGTGTGATTTTTGAACTTTTAGCTCTCTTTTAATCATGGCTAATCTTGCATGTTCACACTTATTTGTAAGTGGTTTTGGTCTAGATGGAGGGACAAATGGTCTTGAAATCATAATCCAATTGGACATAAGACTTTTTGGCATCGAAATCTATCACCCTAACCTCCATCACATGCTTTCTAGCTTCCAAATCCAGTACAACCTACTTCATAATACCAAAACTTGTGGCCATTAAATAGGGGTTCAAACGGACTCCGATTGACGATGCAAATGGACACTTCCTAGCATCGAAACGCATCTAGGAAAAATCCATCTCCTTGATCCTTGATCATTCCATTTTTTGCTAAAACTGCCTCTTTTATGACTCTTGGATCACTTTTACTCTTGAAATTTGGCTTTAAAATCAACTCTCAACAATTAGATAGACCTTTCTCATTGGTCATGTGACAAGAAGCACCATTATCCAATACCCATGAGTCATGTTAAATATTTATTACACCAAGGAACACACTTTCTCAATGGTCGCCATGAATATCTCCAAATCTACTTGAGCCGTATTGGCTGTCTCCTTCCCCTTAATCTTCATAGTGCCATTATTTTCATCTACCTCTTCTTGACACAATAATTTGCCATTACATGTCCTTTCTTCTTGTGGTAGAAGCACCCTCCTTTTTTATTACCACCCTTTTTCCTTTTATCACCATTGATAGAGAGCCACCTTTGCCTTTGTTTTTCTCTCCTTATTTTGCATTTTTGTTTGTTAGCAATGCTTATTTAGGGCATATGTGAATATTATGGTACTGCGACAAGGTAGTTCTTTGAAACTTTGCCCCAGTTAACTTGAGCTAGGTGACCTACATTGAGAGTTATTGAGCTAAGTGCTGATTTGGTTTAACATTAAGTTCTTTATATGTGCAAATAATAGACACTTTTGATTTATCTTTTTTGTGGTTGATCTTGATTTCTAAATCCAAAAGAAAATTAGAAATTCAAAAAATTAAAGAATGAACAATAGAAAGTAAATGCAATGCTAAGTATTTGTTCTTCAATTGTACTTTGGTTCTTCAATTCATTGGATTCAATTCTTTTTTAGATAAAAGGAATATGATACAAGACTAGAGATGAGGAGGAGAAGACATTTTGACTTTTTTTACAAGAGAGAAGAGAAGGCATCATTGTCGCCATTGTCACTGCATCTAGGTTAGTGCATTGATTAGTGTGTTGATTATTGATTAGTACTTTTTTGTCGTGGTGAAGAATGCATCATCTCCACTGCTACTACCTTCTAAGGCTTTAAGCTTCAACTCCTCCTCCACTACTAGTGCACAAAATTCCTCAAATGTCCAAGCTTGGAATCTCACTTGTGTGTTTAGGGCCATTACCAATCCATCAAATTTTGCTGGACAAATCCCAATACATCTCCAAGCTAGCTCCTTATTATTAGTCTTTTGTATTCCCATCACTAGTCATATGGTCATGCAAATTCTTGATCCAAGTGATAAATGCTTCAATTTTCCCTCTTTCAACAAACTTCTCTATTGTTAGTATCTTGAAGTTCTGAATCCTTGTTTGATTTCACGTTTTGTACTGACTCCTTAGTACCTTTCAAGCCTCTGATGCCTTGGTTGTGTATTGAATCAAGCTCAAAACTCTATTAGAATAGCTTCTTGTAACTAAGGCACACAATGCACTTGTGCTCCTTCTTTCCAAGCTTGTAGAAGATCTCCATTCGGAGAAATCATAACACTTGAATTTGATGGATTGGGGGTGGATTGTGGTTGTGGGTCAGTCCCCAACATCGTCTCCAGAAGTCCATAAGAATGTCTGTGCTCACACATGCCTTCTTCTCATGATGGGGGCCTTACAACTTTAAGCACCATGGATCATTGGTGGCACTTTACAAGGGTGGACCATTGAGCATATCTACTAACTCTCTCTTGAATCATCTTGTTAATGCATTTCATAATACCATTTTGGAGAGGGGTTTTGGGGGTGGTCAACTGACACTTAATACCTTGCTCATCGCAAAACTACTCAAAGGATTGTGAGATACACTCACCCCAATTATTTGACCTTAGGCATTTTAGCCTATGTCCAAATTGGTTCAAAACTGGAGTAAGATAGCCTTGAAAGGTGGACAATAAATCTAATTTCTTCTTAATAAGGTAAGCCTAGACCTTATGTCAATAATCATTAATGAATGTACAAAGTACTATGCACCACCTAGCGATTGATAGGCTAGAGGACCACATACACATGAATGAAAAGAGCCAAAGGCTCACCCATGCGATTCATGCTAGACTTTTTATACATATTGTGTATCTACCTGCCATATAAACAATGATCACAAGTCTCAAAACACTTAGTCTAGGGGTGGAAGATACTACAAATTGGTAATCATTTTCATTCCTTTCAAAGACATGTGTCCAAAGAGATGATGCCAAAGAGACATAGCCAAAACATGGTCAACTAACTCAGATACAAGCAAAGGATCCGTGGTACTATGCTTAGAACCACATGCAATAACAAGATTCCCAAAATAAAAATTGCATGAGGAATCACAAAAATCCCACCCCCTTGAGCTTACATGGCATGCACCAAGCAAGTTTCTCATCATTCTTCTTGAAGATCGGATGCCATGGCCTTTGCCTAAAGCACGAGAGGTGGATTGTCCTGTAGTGTAGCAGTAGGTGCTCTCTCTCAACCACAAAGACTACCATAAAACAAGAGGAGATGGAGGCTAGGGACTATTTCCCTTCAAGAGATAAGGAGAATCAAGCATGGGTATTAGCTTCTCATCCCAAAAGTTCCTTTGAGAAGGTTATTTGTGAAATATTGTAGGATATGTGGCTAAATAGGTGAGTAAGGTTTTGGGCATAAGTGGTTGACAAGCCATTGCCATACAAATGGACAATTTCATCCATGGAGGCCTCACGAATAGCTAGTTTCTCACATCGACATGTTTGATGATACACAACTAGCAGCCATCCATGCAAAGCATGTCACAATCATAGATAAAGACATGAAAATTTTCATTTGGATTCAGTGCAGCAAGGGGACTCCTTCATAGGTTTATCCACAATTACTAAACCATCATACTTGGGAAGCCAAAACATTTTGTATACTATGTAGCATTAAAATTGAGTACACTATGTATACTCAATTCAATTAGTTTAAGTAAAGCCTTTTTTTTGTCTCTTGAAATGCGTGACACCTACTTTCTGTTTAACATATACGCATATCAAAAGTAAGAACAAGTGCAGATACTAGTTACATTATCGTCTGTGTATGATGCAAGTATACATACTACATATTGAAGTAATTAAATCGGATTACAATAATGTATGTGAATGCATGATTAACATACCACACATTATTGTCACACTTATACAAACCACAAATTCATACAATGAATACTTATTTATAGGAACAAAGTAAAATGTCTTATATTCAACAAGAAAAATGAATGCAATGTTTGATAATGATGAAAAATACAAAGAGCCAATAGCCAATAAGAACTCTCATTCATTTCTTGGTGTTTCCATTGGCAAAGATGAGGGGTGAGCTTTTGATGAAAATAGAAGTTCCTTCTTTGCTTCAAAAATGATATGCTTCCCCTTTAGTTCTTCCTCTAGGAGAAGTGTATTAACACTTTTGTGAGCTCTCCTAATATAGCGAGCACATACATTTCTCCACCACATGGTTAGTCAAGCAGGTAGAGAAGCTTTGATCACTTCACTAACACCACCTTTTTCAAACTAGATATTGGAGGTATCCCTCAAAAGGTTCGAGTCTAAATTAACATGATTATTTTCTCTCATAGTGAATAGTTCTTGTGGAGGACCACCAAGTCAGTAACAAGGTAAACTCACCTATATATAGTATATCCTAAAGTACATGATCAAGTCAAATGACATAAATAGTATCTCATCTAGAGTTATTGAAATGCAACAAAACTTGACCATAGACTGCATTGGGTCCCCAAAAGTCCATAAATGAAATCTTGTCAAAAAATTATATATATAGTTGCCATGTTCAAAGTCTTTTGGCATCTCAGGCCCCTTTCCTTACCATGAAAGTTGCCATTGATAACCAAATTTTGGATAGAGCACATACATATAAGAAAAGTGGCCCTAGATGCTAGATGTCAGATAGGACATTTGCATGTATCATTTTTTGCCAAGATCTCACCAATGGACTCCAGGGATCCCAATGCACCATGCGGTCAAGTTTCATCACATGAAAATGTCTGATATTTAGAAATATCACCTTTCTAGATCATTTTATATCTTCATTTTCTCGTGTTTCAATGAGGAACCTCTCTAGAAAAAGGGATCCACAAACTCCTTGTTAGGAAGTTAGGGCCTCGGTCTCAATGGATCATGCTACAGCACTTCAAACTCAGCATAATTTCCTTCAGCCAAGGCAATATGCTCTTGTGATACTGTGATGGTACTCAATGTATCTAAGCTTCTGCCATCATATCTTCTAGCCTCTACTATCATTGGATGCACCTCGACATAATCATAATGAATGAATTCTTCCATTGAATCGCTAACTAGGATGGAGAACAACTCTTTATCCTTCATTTCCAAGTGTTGTATCACATCCAATAAAATAAAGTACTACACTCATCCACTTCAATGGGTTTCAAGAAGGTGAGTTTAAGTTTGTCAACTTATGGTTCATCTAAAGAGGATGGCACTGTGAGAGCTAACCCTTGCTCCACCACCACCCAATGTCCCTCTTGAATATCTATTGGATTTTTAAATTGATTGTTTTCCCCTTTATGTGATAGCAACAACTTGTGGAGTTCTATCTTCATTACTCTCCTTCTCGATGGATGTATCCAATGCAAGGAGGTAAATTGCCACTACACAATCACACTCCATGAGCTTCATAGGTATTGTACATGGTGCATTGCCTATGGGTATAGTGGATACTTTGTGTAAAGGATCTATGTGGATTAAATACATATTCACCACTTTTTGGTGGTTCTTCCATGCTTGAATGCCATGAGCTATTTCAGAGGCATTCAAATCATGTTTCATCCCTCAATAGAGTATTTGCACATGGTGAGAGTGGTCACAAAGTCTTCCAAGACCTAAAGGACAAGATCCAATAGTGAGAGCATGCATTCAGCAGTGAAGAGGTAAGCATGATCAAAACCCTAATTACTCTTACCAAAGAGCTTCAATAGAGATAAAAATTTACCAATATGAAGAAGACAAAGAAGGTGGTTGGCTGCTAAACTTTTAGATCAATTTGTTTTCATGAGAAAAAAAAAATAAATTTACAAAAAAGAAGGGAAAATAATAGGTTAGAGAATGTAATATATCCCCACCCACATGGGAACCACCCCCTTTAAAAATTAATCAAAAAGTTTTTGCCTTTCCCCCCATATCATCACTGACAGGTGGTTGGGGGGAAAGATGAGGGAGCCGACAAAGGGCGGAAAGGGAAGAAAGAGGGATTACGTCAGTCATGATGGAGCTGACAAGGAAGGACTGGAGAGGGATAGCGATGAATCTGACAAAGAAGATGGCAACGTTGAAGAAGAAGTGAATATGACGAAGAGAAAGTAGAAGTTGACAATGAGGGAGCTAAGAATGGCGCTGATGACTGACAATAACGAGGGGAGGGAGGCCACGTGTGCCACCTCACCTCTCTTCCCCTCCCCCCCAAACACCTTATAAAACCCCCCATTGTCAAGAAAAGAAAAAAAGCCATGGAGGAGGCCTTGACTTGCTGCTGCCATAAGGGAGAAGAAGAAGAAGAGGGGGAGAGAGAGGGAGAAGGAGAGAGAGAGAGAGGAGAAGAAGAAGAGAAGAAGAAGAAGAAGAAGAAAAGGGGGAGAGAGAGAGAGAGAGAAAGAGAGAGAGAGAGAGTATCTTAGGGTTCTCCTTCCATTCCCCTCCTTAGAGGGTGACCACACATGCTTACCTCCCTCCTATCCACAAGCCTAACCCCTCTTTTCATGGTAGAAGGAAGTTGACCTGCACGCCATCTCTCCAATGAGAAAAGGGGAGAAAGAGATTTACAAGCCAAAGTATGGCCCCAAAACGGAGGATGACACACATCAATGGAGATTTTGCATCCAGAAGTGGAGCCATCGGTCCATGCGATACCGTCAATTTGAATGCAACGTTGGGTATGGTTAAGCCATCTCTGAATACCCAAGTACAAATTGCCATCTTCCATATTCGTGAGTCATAGGCCATATCAATTTGGTATGCGCATGAATTCATGCAAAGGAGTAGCTTAAACTTATTCCTATTATTATAAATTGGCATTCCAATTGTTCCTTTTAACCCAACTTAGTTGCATACGGCATATTTGTTGATATCACAATTACAAGGATGAACTAGACAAGGGTTATGAACGGTATAGTCGCTAAAGGAAGGACATTAGAAGATTGTGCATACAAGTGCTAGGTTAAAGCATAGTCAAGGGTTACAACTAGCATAATTGCCAAATGAATATGACATTAAGAATTGAGAATAGAAGGTTCTAGTTTAAAGTTTGGATACTTCAAAAGTACTTAGCTTAAGAGCCCAAACATTAAGAAAAACTAGATTCTAGCTCAATGCAAGGCTCATCGGAGTCTAGTTATTTGAAATCATCTCGCACTTAACTTATCAAGTATTTACACGATAGGTCTATAACATGTTGATATATGGGAATAATTTTCCATTGCTTCATGGCTTGACTAGGGCCTAGTACAAGAAATTAACCATAAGGATTGAAACTAAGATGTCTTAAGACATGTCTGTTAACTACAACTTTCATCAATCCAATTCAGGGTTGGATTATTGATCAATTTAAGTAACCTATAGAACTTATGCCATGTACAATGTTTGAACCCTTAACATATGCCTTAGGAGAGGGAAGGAATTATTAAGAAAAAAATTTCATCATACTACTACTACTACTACTACTACTACTACTACTACTACTACTACTACTACTACTACTACTACTACTACTACTACTACTACTACTACTACTACTACTACTACTACTACTACTACTACTACTACTACTACTACTACTACTACTACTACTACTACTACTACTACTACTACTACTACTACTACTACTACTACTACTACTACTACTACTACTACTACTATAAACAAGAAAAGAAGAAAAACCTACTACTATTACTACTACTACTACAACAACAACAAATAAGAAAACTAGACAACAATAAACAAGAAAACAAAAAAAAACCATTACAACAACAACAACAAACAAGAAAACCACTACTACTACTACAACTATGACTACGATGACTACGACTATGTCTATGACCACGACTATGACTACGACTACGACTACCACTACCACTATAATAAACAAGAAAAGAAGAAAAAACAACAACAACAACAACAACAACTACTACTACTAAAATAACAATAAACAAGAAAAAAAGAAAAAACTACTACTACTACTACTACTACTACTACTACAAAAAATAAGAAAACTAAACAACAATAAACAAGAAAAGAAAAGAAACTACTACTATTACAACAACAACAAACAAGAAAACTACTATTACTACTACTAGTACTAGTACTATAATCACGACTACGACGACCACGACCACGACTATGACCACCAAACAACTCTCTCTCTCTCTCTCTACTACTACCGCTACCACTACCACTGCCACTACAATAAACAAGAATAGAAGAAAAATCAACAACAACAACAGCTACAACAACAACAACAACAACAAACGAGAAAAGAAAAAAAAACTACTACAACAACAACAAACAAGAAAACTAAACAACAATAATCAAGAAAAGAAAAGAAAAGAAAAACAACAACAACAACAACAACAAACAAACAAGAAAACCATCACCACCACTACTACTACTACTGACTATGACTACGACTACCACAACAACAAACCACTACCACTACAATAAACAAGAAAACAAGAAAAAACAACAACAACAACAACAACAACAACAACAACAACTACTACTACTACTACTACTACTACTACAATAACAACAAACAAGAAAAGAAGAAAAAACAACAACAACAACAACAACAACAACAACAACAACAAACAAGAAAACTAAACAACAATAAACAAGAAAAGAAAAGAAAAAACTACTACTACAATGAGACTACAATAACAACAAACAAGAAAACTACTATTACTACTACTAGTACTACTACTACAATCACGACTACGACGACTACGACCACGACTATGACTACCACAACAACAACAAACTAGAAGAGAAGAAATTAAACAATAACTACTACTATCACTACCACTACCACTACTACTACTACGACTACCACAACATCAATAAACAAGAAAATAAGAAATTAAACAACAACTACTGCTACCGCTACCACTATTACTACCACTACCACTATCACTACCACGATCGCTATCACTATCACTACCACTACCACCACCACCACCACCACTACTACTACTACTACGACTACTACTACGACAACCACAAAAACAACAAACAAGAAAATAAGAAATTAATCTCCAACTACCGCTATTGCTACCGCTACCGCTACCGCTACCGCTACCGCTACCGCTACCGCTACCGCTACCGCTACCGCTACCGCTACTACCACGACAACAACAAACAATTAAAAAAAAAGAAAAAATAAAACAACAACAATAACAACAACCTCTCCCTCCCTCTCCCTCTCTTTCTCTCTTTCCCTATTATGTTTAACGTTTTCTCCCTCTCTTTCTTGTTCCTTCTTTCCTTTTCTCTCTTCCTCTCACTCTCTCATTTCCTCTCCCTCCCTCACCCTCACCCTCTCTTTCTCTCTTTCCCTATTATGTTTAATTTCTTTTCCCTCTCTCTCTCTCTCGTTCCTTGTTTCCTTTTCTTTCTTCCTCTCCCTCTCTCATTTCCTTTTCTCTCTTTCTCTCCCTCTCTCATTTCCTCTCCCTCCCTCTTCCTCTTCCTCTCTTTCTCTCTTTTCCTATTATATTTAATGTTTTCTCCCTCTCTCTCTTGTTCCTTCTTTCATTTTCTCTCTTCCTCTCCATCTCTCATTTCCTCTCCCTCTCTCAATACACATGTTTTGTAACAAAAACAAGTAAAAGAAAAAGAGAAAACACAAAAATAAAGCAAGAAAGAATAATGCACTCATCGTAAAGGCTCGAGGATGGATTCAGCGGCTCCTCTTCGCCCTTTGTACACTTCCTTCTCTTCTTTGCGAATGGCGGCGATGACGGTGAGAAGCTTTCCTTCTCCCTCTTTCTCTCTTTCTCTCCCTCTCCCTCTCAAATGTGTTGAGATGACAAGCTCAACACATGCGGACATTGATGATGGACCGCCTGGTTAGATGGGTCCACATGTCTACACTTAGCACATCGGTGGTCATTATGACTCTCACATGGCCACTGACTCATTACTTATTATATTCAAGTTGTTACACCTATTTACAGCTGGCACAGTTATAGCGCTAGTCGATTGGTGTAGTCGGTTATGCATTGTTTGACTTAGTAGGCCACTTTCCTTTTATGTTGTATCTTATCTATACTTTGTGTACATTGTAAAGAGTGTGGAAGAAGAAGAAGAAATCAGCAAGAAAACGTTCTGGTCTCCATCTCTCTTCTTGTCTCTTGAGTGAGCTTCTCCTTGTGCATTCTGTGTGTGTTCGGTGCATCATCTTGAGCAACTCCCCCCACCACATGATTCTTGACATGGTATCAGAGCCACACCATTGAGAGAGGCTGATTTCGAAGGTTGAAGCAAAGGAGAAGAAGCAAGGTTTGAGCAAGCAAGCCACGAGTAAGAAGCTCTCCCATCCTTCCACTCTTTCTCTTGGATAGTGCCTGTGGAGGCACCGGAAGCAGGGCAGAGCAAAAATCTTAGATTGCAGTGAGATTTGGTGTGTGCGAAGAGCGCTATATATTCTGTAGATAGGCCTTTAGGGCTTTCCCGCATTTATTTTGGGCATTTGAGGCCATTTCAGGGCCCGTTTTAGAGCCGCAAGGTTGCGGACAACAGTTTCAGGGTACGCTACGACTTCGACTGTATTGACCGGAAGTGGGTGCACAGGTTACAGATTTCAGATCTGTAAGTTCAAAGGTGTTTACCAGTGAGTAAACACAAGGTTTATCTGCAAACTTGTTACAGATTGCATGTATTGTTGAGCAGACAGTGAAAAAGGCTGTCTGGTGTATTGCTGTGCACTACAGGTCGAGGGTTGCAGAAGATTTGCTTGATGTTTGGTATGTTTTCTGTAAATACAAAGGCACAAAAGATTAAACTCAAGCAAGAGTTGCAGCGATTGATGCAATGCCCGATGATGATGATTTGGTGTCGTCTACCTTGGGTGGACTTAACAATAAAAAGGCTTGGAAGTCTTTTGTAACTTTCGTATATGTTAGAAAGCCATTTCCAGATTTCGATGAGTTGGTATCCCTTATGATCATAGAAGAGATCAACATGCAGAGTGAGACATCTGAAAGAAGTGGTGAATAGGTCTAGGCTTTCTACTCCAGTTCAGGAAGGGGACGTGGCAGGTTCTCTTCAAGAGGCCGTGGTACAGGACGTGGTAGTGACAACCAGCAAAACAGATTGAATCAGCAATTTGGCGATATGCAAGTTTCAGGAGGTTGTGGTAACTTTAGAGGCAGGGGGAGCTTTAGAGGAAGAGGTGGATGGCAAAATAGAGGCTCTAACAATTCTGGTATTATGTGTCACTATTGTGACAAAACAGGTCATATTGTAGCCCAATGTTATGCTAAGAAAGATGATATTCGGAGTGGTAAGTTGCAGCAAGGAAACTATGTATCGTCTTTATGACAGAATGAAGACAAAAATGAACGTTTGTTTGTTATGCAGCATATGCTGAATGCTGTTACAGGAAAGGGAACACATGAAGATGTTTGGTATGTTGATTCAGGTGCATCCAATCATATGGCCAGCCATGCAGAATGGTTTGGAGAGATGCAAGATTTGCAAAATGTAGGTTATGTGCAGACGGGTGATGATTCATGCCACCCAATTTCACACATTGGAAAAGTTCCCTTGTCCTTGCATGATGGTAAGACAAAGAGTCTTTCAGATGTATTACATGTGCCATCTATTACAAAGAACTTGGTGTCAGTCGGTCAAATGGTAGAGCAAGGGCTGCAAGTCAGATTTAATGCAAAGGGTTGCTTTGTAGAAGACTTCAATGATAAGTGCAGGTTGGTTGCAAAGGGAAGTAGAGTTGGATGTATATTTACTCTGGATGCTGGAATTCCTACTATGAATGCTGCTATGTATGCCAAAGGAAAAGGTGTTGTTGCAGACATTGAAATTTGGCACAAACGCATTGGACATGCAAATGTACAGAGGATGAAATTAATGCAGTCCAAAGGGTTGGTTACACGTTTGCCTACATTTAGAGTTGCAGAATTTCAGAAGGTATGTGAAGCATGTCAGTTTGGTAAGCAGGCAAGACAACCATTTTCATATGACAGAGATGTAAGTAGAAATATCCTTGATGTTGTGCATACAGACATTTGGGAGCCTACACAAAATGTATCTCTTGGAGGTAGTTCATACTTTGTCACATTCATTGATGATTGTTCTAGAAAGCTGTGGGTATATTTTATGAAGGAAAAGAGTGAAGCTTTTGAGCACTTTAGAACTTTCAAGGCTGCAGTTGAAGGAGAAACATGCTTGAAAGTAAAGTGCTTAAGGTCAGATGGAGGGGGAGAGTACCTCTCAAATGAGTTAGTGATTTTTTGAGGTCTAATGGGATAAAGAGACAGTTCACATGCAGGTATACCCCACAGCAAAATGGGGTTGCAGAAAGGAAAAACATGCATATTGCAAAAGTTGCACGCGCCTTGATGGCTGAAACGAATATGCCTAAGAATTTTTGGTCTGAGGTTGTTTATACTGCTGTTTATATTATGAACAGAACTCCCACAGCTGTAGTTCATGGTATGACCCCCGAAGAATGTTTTACAGGTAAGAAGCTTGATGTTTCACACTTGAAAGTGTTTGGCTGCATTGCGTATGTTCATGTGCTAGATGAGTTGCGGAAGAAACTGGATCCAAAGGCTGAAAAGTGTGTCTTTATTGGATACTCTTTAGAGCAGAAAGGGTATCGCTATTACAACCGTGTCACATGTAAGTTCAGAGTAAGCAGGGATGTCATATTTGATGAAATGAGCAGTTGGTATGTTTCTAGTGGTGATGCATTGGATGATGACGATGATCATGACACTCATGTGCAGGCTGAAAAGCAAGAATCACGAACTCTTAGTGGACCAGAGACATCATTTGGTAGTCCTTGGTCTGGGAGACTAAGGAGTACCTCTACATCTTCAAGTGCATCTAGTAGCAATACAGGTAAAGACAAAGGAAAGAATAAAGTGTCAGAAGGCATTGATGCAGTTCTTGATGGAGACTCCAGTGGCTCAGAGAGCTTGGATGATGAGCTTGGCATTCCTTCAGTGAGGACTCTAGGTGTGCAGAGAGCACGCGTTAATTCAAAGACTCCATTGAGTGATCCAGTGGTACGCAGGTGTAGCAGGGTGAGATACCCTATTAAAAGATTTGGTTTTGAAGGTTATGCAGCTCACCATTATGCTTATATGGTGAAACTAGTTGAGGATATTGAGCCCACATGTTTTGAGGAGGCTATTGGTCATGCCCATTGGGATGCAGCAATGGATGAGGAGATGGCTGCATTAGAGGCCAATAAGACTTGGGATCTAGTATCATTGCTGAAGGGAAAGAAAGCTATTGGATGTAAGTGGGTGTATAAGATTAAGCACAATGCAGATGGTTCTATTAGCATGTACAAAGCTAGGCTGGTTGCAAAAGGCTATGCCCAAACATATGGCATAGATTATGATGAAACCTTCAGTCCAGTTGCTAGGATGGCAACTGTCAGATGTGTGATTGCTTTGGAAGCAACCAAAAGTTGGAGGTTGCAGCAAATGGATGTAAAGAATGCCTTCTTGCATGGTGATTTGCAGGAAGAAGTGTATATGGATCAGCCAGCAGGTTATGAAGATTTAGAGCATCCCACATATATATGCAGGTTGAAGAAGGCACTCTATGGGCTCAAGCAAGCACCTAGAGCATGGTCTGACAAGATCAGAGAGTATCTTGTCAATATTGGCTTTATGCTGATCACTTACTTTATATGACTTGATTATTACAGGTGATAGTGATAGCGGGATTGCCGAAGTCAAGGGCTGTTTGAAGATGAAGTTTGAGATGAAGGATTTAGGTGAGCTAAGGTACTTCCTTGGCATTGAGGTGATCAGATGTGGTGATGGTATATGGCTGTCCCAAAGACAGTATGGCTTGGATATGTTGTCCAAGTATGGTATGACTGCATGCAAACCACTTTCAGTCCCATTGGAGCAGAATGTAAAGCTGAGTGCTGATGTTGGTGATGAGATAGAAGACCCTACTATGTTCAGGAGGATAGTGGGGAGTTTGATCTACATGACCATTACAAGGCCAGACTTGAGCTACACTGTTGGTCTTGTGAGTCAGTTTATGCAAGTACGTAGAAAGCCACATTTGGATGCTGTCAGACGCATATTGAGATATGTGAAGTCCACATTACATTATGGACTTTTCTATGAGGCAGGTACAGATGTACAGGTGTTTGGATACAGAGATGCAGATTGGGCTGGTAGTATGTCTGATAGAAGATCTACCAGCGGATACATGTTCTCTCTTGGTAGTGCAGCAGTTTCATGGAGCAGTAAAAAGCAATCTACAGTTGCTTTGTCGAGTACAGAGGCTGAGTATAGAGGTGCTGCTGTTGCAGCATGTGAGGTAGTATGGCTACAAAAGCTATTGGCTGATTTGGATGTGCAGGTGGAAGGTCCAGTTGTCATTTATTGTGACAACATGAGCAGTATACAGTTGGCTAGGAACCCTGTGTTCCATGCTAGGACAAAACATATTGAGGTACACTACCACTTTGTGAGAGAGAAGGTACTAGCAGGTGAGATTGACTTGGTGTATGTCAGCACACAAGATCAGATAGCTGACATCTTCATGAAGGCATTGGGTACAGAGAAGCTTCAAAAGTTTCGAAGCTTACTTGGAGTTGCAGAGATGCAGTTGAGCTTGAGGGGGAGCGTTGAGATGACAAGCTCAACACACGCAGACATTGATGATGGACCTCCTGGTTAGATGGGTCCACACGTCTACACTTAGCACGTCGGTGGTCATTATGACTCTCACATGGCCACTGACTCATTACTTATTATATTCAGGTTATTACACCTATTTACAGCTGGCACAGTTATAGCGCCAGTCGACTGGTGTAGTCGGTTATGCATTGTTTGACTTAGTAGGCCACTTTCCTTTTATGTTGTATCTTATCTATACTTTGTGTACATTGTAAAGAGTGTGGAAGAAGAAGAAGAAATCAGCAAGAAAACGTTTTGGCCTCCATCTCTCTTCTTGTCTCTTGAGTGAGCTTCTCCTTGTGCATTCTGTGTGTGTTCGGCGCATCATCTTGAGCAACTCCCCCCACCACGCGATTCTTGACAAAATGCAAGATGGAGTTCTCTCTCCCTTTCGCTCTCTCTTTCGTGTACTCGCACAAAATAACGCGCTCAAGTTTCGGCCTGCATTTTTTTCGTGTAAGCACCGTCGCTATTAGCATTGCAAATGCAACGCAAATAGCGGCGCCGCTATTTTGCGTCGGAAAGCGGTGTCGCTATGCCTCCATATCCTTGTAGTGAATTGGAGAGTGAAAGGAGATAACACAATTAGGGACTCAAATTTACCTAAGTTGATTAGTTTGATTGACACTCTAGTAGCCCAAGAGACTGACGAAATGTTAGGATCCAACACCAATCCCGAAAATGGTGAGCTCAACTTGGGAGACTTTCCTGTTGTCTCAATATCCAACATATGCTAAATCGATATGACTTGAAGACTGAAATGGAGTGCCATGGAAGACTAGCCGAGGACATCATAGAGAATCTCAAGGAAGAGTAGAGATTGGCAAAGAAAGCACTTCAAGGCATAGCTGTCTATAATCAAGAGTAGCACACTTAGAGGTTGAGGCAGGAGATAGAAATGCGGGAGGTCCAACGAGTTTTAGTCCTCGCCTATAAAAACAAGACATGACCCAATGCTAATAGGGAAAGAGTACTTGAAGCCGACCTTACATTGATCAAGCTTCTCACAAAGCGACTCATAGATAACACAATTGCACAATATGAAAGTGAATTGCTAGATATAATCAAATGGCTATTGTGGAGGAAGATAAATCGAAAACTACGTTTATCATTGTCTTCGATACCTTTGCATATCATGTGATGGCCTTTGGATTATGCAATGCACTTGGTTCTTGGCAATAAACAACTGATAAGACTTTTGGTGATATCTCCCCAAAGGAGTTAAAAGTCTTTATTGATGATTTGGGGGCAGCTACCATGATCTGGGGGCAGCCACCACAAGAGAAAGGCAGATGATCATTTTAAGGAAATGTTTTGAGTATTGTAGACAATTTTGCATTGCTCTCAACCCATGGAAGTGCGTCTTTTGAGTACCCTATGTTGAGATATCAAGCTCCACTCGTGATATGCCAGGGTGACCATTGTGTCTTTATGTCATCGACTTGTTAGCTGCAGATGCAGTTAGTACACCGCCCATGAATAATAGCTAGATGACAGCTATCCTTATCTACTCTAGTCCGCGGCTCAGTTAGTATGCCACCTTAGCTAGTTGAGTTTGGTTTGAGACCCATATATAGGGTTCTTCTATTTCTTTGTACTAGAGTTCTTTTTGGCTTACACAACTAAGAAGAGGAAAACTATTTTCAGCCTCCACCTTTGTGTGTATTCCCCCATTGTGTAAGTGAGAAAGCTACAAGTGAGACTCATTCCTTCTCTTCCACAATCTTGACATGGTATCAGAGCATGGTTTGTGGTAAGGAGCTCAAGAAAGCAAACCAAGTTCGCAGTGTTCTGGTAAGAGGATCAGTGTTGCTTTCATTTTTTGAGTTTGGGAGCAAGTCTCTGCAGCAGGTAGCACAACCAAAAAGTGCAAGAGTGCATTGTCTCAGATTGAGAGACCCTTCGCGGTGTAGCAAGAGGCCCTATTTTTTTGATTCGAGCCCATTTTGGTGCCTGTTTTGGAGGCAGAAGTTTTCCGCACGCACTCAGGAAAAGGTCCTGTTTTTTGCTGTGCGACCACTGTTCTACAGGTCGATGAAAAGTTACTGTAGAAATTGTATTGTATGCCTGTGTGCAAAGACATTGGGAGTTACAAAATCATCCTTGTTGCCTGTTGATGTAAAATTGTCACTAGGAAGTGACTATGTAGTCAAATACCACTTTCATCAGTTTTGTAGATTTGCCCTTATGAGGCTGAAGCTGTGTTTTTTGCAGTGACAGAATTTTTTGCAGTGTTTTGTAATGGTGTCTGATTCTCTTTCACAGATTGTCACTGAAAATTGCAAGCCCAAAATATTGTTGCAAGATTGCCTAAATTTAAGGTTACACAAATGCATAAGGTATGTGAACCCTGTCAATTTGGAAAACAGACAAGGAAACCATTTCCTAGACATGTTCAAGAGAGTAAGAAGCCATTGGAATTAATCCACTCTGATGTGTGGACTACTAAAGTTGCATCTATCGGAGGCTGTCATTATTTTGTCACTTTTATTGATGAGTATAGTAGAAAAGTTTGGGTGTATTTTATGAAAAAGAAAAGTGAAGTTTTTGGGCATTTCAAAACTCTTAAAGCTATGGTTGAAAAAGAAATAGGCCTGCAAATAAAATGCCTAAGGTCAGATGGAGGGGGAGAGTACCTCTCAAATGAGTTTGCAAGGTTCTTGCAGGAGCATGGCATAAAGCATCAATATTCATGTAGTCATACCCCACAGCAAAATGGAATTGCAGAAAGAAAAAACAGGCATATTGGAGAGGTATCTCGTGCCATGCTCAATGAAAAAGACCTGCCAAATTTTTACTGGGCTGAGGCAGTTGCTACAGCAGTCTACATAATGAATAGGACTCCCACTGCAGCAATACATGGCATGACTCCAGAGGAGAGACAAACTGGTAGGAAACCAGATGTTTCTCATTTGAAAATTTTTGGTTGCATTGCCTATGTTCATGTGCCAGATGAGTTGAGATCCAAGTTGGATCCAAAAGCTGAGAAGTGCATCTTTATTGGTTACTCTTTGCAGCAAAAAGGGTATAGATGCTATAACCCTTCTACTCATAAGTTTACAGTGAGCAGAGATGTTGTTTTTGATGAGATGAGTAGTTGGTATAAACCAGTAAATGTGATTGATAATGTAGATGCACAAAATGTTAATGCTGCATAGAATTCACAGCAGCAGTCACAAGATATTAGTGGACCTGGAGCATCCTCTAGCAGTGGTTCACATTCTTCGCCATGGACAGGCAGATTGAGATCAGGAGAATCTTCTCAAAGCAATGTAGATAGTGGTATGCATGTATCACGAAAAGGAAAAGAGAAGGTAGATCAGCCCATGTTTGATGTGAATGCAGGTCACTCTTATGTGGATGCTGAATCCAAAGGCTCAGAACAGAGCATTGATGATGAGTTGGGTATTCCTTTTATTGCTACACTTGGAGTAAGGAAGACCAGGGACATTTTGAGAGCACCTGGGAGTGAACCTACTTTGCGCAGGTCTACTAGAGCTAGGTATCCTGTGGATAGGTTGAAATATGATGGATTTAGAGCCATTCACTATGCCTATATGGTCAAAGTGATATAGGAACCAAAACCCACTTCTTTTGAGCAAGCCATGGGAAAAGAAAAATGGGAGAAAGCCATGGATGAAAAAATAGATGCCTTGGAAGCAAATGCTACATGGGAATTGGTACCTTTGCCTAAAGATAAGAATGCAATTGGTTGTAAGTAGGTTTATAAGGTGAAACACAATGCAGATGGTTCTGTGAATAGATACAAGGCAAGATTAGTAGTCAAGGGGTATGCACAAACATATGGCATTGATTATGAAGAAACGTTTCTTCCGGTTGCAAGGATGGCAACCGTAAGAGCAGTCATTGCTATGGCTGCATCAAAGGGATGGTCTTTACATCAAATGGATGTAAAGAATGCCTTTTTGCATGGTGATTTGCAGGAAGAGGTCTATATGGAGCAGCCACCAAGTTATGTGCATGTTGTTCATCTTGAGTTTGTTTGCAGGTTGAAAAAAGCCTTGTATGGCTTGAAGCAAGTACCTAGAGCATGGTTTGACAAGATAGGATAGTATCTTATCACTATTGGCTTTCAGATTTCCAAGGAAGATTTCTCACTTTATGTGAGAAAAACAGAGAAATGTATTATGCTACTTGTCATTTATGTTGATGATTTGATTATGACAGGTGACAGTGATGAAGATATCCTTCATGTGAAAATGCTATTGAAGCAGAAGTTTGAGATGAAGGATTTGGGAGAGTTGCGTTATTTCTTGGGCATTGAGGTGATTAGATCACCAAGTGGGATACGACTCTTGCAGAGGCAGTATGGATTGGACATGCTATCCAAATATGGGATGACAGGCTGTAAGCCTATTTCAGTTCCTTTTGGAGCAGAATGTGAAGCTGAGTGCAGATGTAGGTGAGCTTCTGGAAGACCCTACTATGTATAGATGCATAGTAGGAAGTTTGATTTATATGACTATTACCAGGCCAGATTTGAGCTATGCTGTTGGATTGGTAAGTCAGTTTATGCAGGCTCCAAGGAAACCACATTTGGATGTGGCTAGATGCATACTCAGGTATGTGAAGTCCACATTGCAGTATGGACTACTTTATGAGACTAGGGTTCAGATACAGTTGCATGGATACACTGATGTTGATTGGGCTGGTAGTATTTCTGATAGACGATCTACTAGTGGATATGTATTCTCTTTTGGGAGTGCTGCAGTCACTTGGAGCAGCAATAAACAGCCTATAGTTGCCTTGTCGAGCACAAGTCTGAGTACAAGGGCGCAGCAATGGCTGCATGTGAGGTAGCTTGGTTGCATAAGCTACTTTATGATATGCATCAGCCTACAGATGGGCCAGTTGTCATTTATTATGACAACATGAGTAGTATACACTTGGCAAATAACCCAGTCTATCATGCTAGAACAAAGCACATTGAGGTGCATTATCACTATGTGCGGGAGAGGGTTTTACTAGGTCTTATTGATCTAGTTTATGTCACCACAGAGGATCAGGTAGCTGACATATTTATGAAGGCATTGGGCGCAGAGAAGCTGTGCAAGTTCAGAGACCTGCTTGATGTGCAGGAATTGGGATTGAGCTCGAGGGGGAGTGTTGAGATATCGAGCTCCACTCGTGATATGCCACGGTGACTGTTGTGCCTTTATGTCACCGACTTGTTAGTTGCAGATGCGGTTGGTACACCGCCCATGAATAATAGCCAGATGACAGCTATCCTTATCTACTCTAGTTCTGGCTCAGTTAGTATGCCACCTTAGTTAGTTGAGTTTGGTTTGAGACCCATATATATGGTTCTTCTATTTCTTTGTATTAGAGTTCTTTTTGGCTTACACAACTAAGAAGAGGAAAACTGTTTTCAGCCTCCACCTTTGTGTGTATTCCCCCATTGTGTAAGTGAGAAAGCTACAAATGAGACTCCTTCCTTCTCTTCCACAATCTTGACACCCTATGGGTTGTTACTAGGCTATGTGGTTAGTTCGGGGCTGGTATTGTGACTCACCCATAAAAGATAAATGTTATAGTTTCTATGAGCCTTCCCCATACTCCAAAAGAGGTACATAATTTTTTGTCATCAATGGGATATTATCGGAGATTTATAAATACACTAGTAGAAAGGCATTGCTATTAAAAACCTCTTATTCCTTAACTATCTATTTCAGTAAAATGAAGTATGTCAAGTATCCTTCGAGGATGTGAAGCATAAACTAGCAAAAGTGCCAATTCTAAAAGCACCTAGAAGAGGTAACAATTTGCATATATTTTCGATAGCAACAATGCATAGTATCTACTATCGAGCCCAAATTTGGGAAGAGAAATGATATCATCTAGTAGCCTTGCTATAGTAGAAAGTTGGGGATATCTAAAGGCAATTATATGTACATGGAGAAATTGTGCCTTGAAATGATATTTGCAACAAAGAAATTTAGGCATTGTATTCTCCATGAGAAATTAGTATTCTTTATAGAGGCTGAAGGACTTAGACTATTGCTAAACAAGTTGCAGTCGCTTGACCGTTTAGCAAAGTGATTAATCACTTTTCCAGAGTTTAATTATGAGATTAGGAGTAAGCCACCAAAGTTGTAGGCTACTGTGGAATGTCTTGTGGATTTTGGGGAGCCAAATGAAATTCTGGATGAAAGAAGTGATATTGAAGGTTTATTTAAAATCGATACAACTTCCATCCCTTCCTAGTATGTAGCTATAACACATTATTTATCTACAGGAGGATTTGAGGTTGCCCTATCAAAGTTTAAAAAGAGAAAGATTAAACAAAAAGCATTATACTTTTTGATTATAGTGAGCATCCTGTGTTGGAAGAAAGGTGTAGATGATATCTATCGTCGATGTGTAGTACCTGATTAGGTACCATTCATTTTTGAGAAGTGCCATGATTCAACATGTGGGGGACATTTTGCTAGTTGGCTTACTACCCAAAAAGCTCTCCATGCTGAATATTGATGGCCATCGATTTTCCAATATGATTTTAGTTATGTTAAGCATTGTGATGTTTGTCAAAGACATGATGTGAGGGAGAATCGTAAGCAACCTCTAAGCCCTATTTTGGTTATGCTATAGGAAATGGGTTCCACGGTCTGATACTAATTTTTTGGCGGACCAAGTTGGCATATAATGTGCTCTAATAGGAAACTAGTAGTCTCTTTTGCATCATCCTTCCTTGTCGCTCGTGCTTTTGACAACTTTGTAAAGTAGTCACCATGAGAATATATCACTTTTGCATAGTGGACGACAGAGTAATAGGACCCACAAAATTGATGCCCCACTTTTCAAATGGAAGTATATCCATAATCAAGGTAAATGGTCACTTTCTATTCTTCCTATTGTCATGCGGTTGACAAGTATAACATCTCTTAACATACTCAAATGAATCTTGGAAGATAGACAGCCACAATATCTAGCTCTTAAAGCTTTTTGGGCTGTCAGCATCCAGCAAAATACCCTCCGCAAGCGGAGTCATGGCACTCTTCCAAAATGAATGGAACCTTGTTAAGCATAACACATTGAGGGAGGCGAAGGGTTGGAGAGGGGGTTAGGCATTGATAGAGAGAGAGGGAAAGATACAAAGAGAGGAAGAGCGAGATAGAGAGGGGTGAAAGAGGAAGAGATGAAGGCTATATGCCTAGGATGAATAGAGCATGAATGTGGATTATGCAGTAGTAACAATAGACACAAACATGGCAAGGAGGGAGGTGACCCAAACTACCATGCACATAACAAATATAGATCTCTATTATTTTTTCTTGAGTTCTAAAATTTTGTGTTGCAAATTTTAGTATTGTAAGTGTGTTCAACACCCTTAACGTTTTTTGCCAAAGCCACTATTAAATGGGTAGATTGTAGGATAATTTCACCTAAATACATGGATTTGGAAAGTATTCTAAGAAGCCTTGAGAAAAATAAGGTATGAATAGTAATGGGCTAATGTCGCTAAGGTCAAAGGACCTCACGACTGACAATTTAAAAAGTCTAAGAAAGTAAGTGCCACCTCATACAAGAGTGGTAGAACAACTAGTTACTACATCACAATTGAGAAGGTAAAAAAGGATTAGGCACCCAAAAGGATTAGTACTTTTTGAAAGAAATGGACCAATTGTATGAAGACAAGTTGTTAAACAACCTAGTCCACCATAGTAGAGCCTATGAACACAATCTTTCCCCATGGTTTTTGGGAGGATAATTGATTAATCATTGCTAGTGAGGAATATTCTATATATGCATCAACAAATCTTCGCCATGGTAAAGGTTTAAAACCTCCATGTGCTCGATTTATGAGTATGTAAATGTCTTTTAGGAGAAAAGTCAACAAGCGATACTTATTCCTTTTATCTATTTATTGTGTGCAAGAGAAAGAAGCATATAGAGAGAAAGAAGAAGAAGAAGAAGAAGAAGAAGAAGAAGAAGAAGAAGAAGAAGAAGAAGAAGAAGAAGAAGACTATTGAGCTCTCTAGCTTGCCCATCAATACTTTGACATTTCCAATTTCAATCTTTATAAGGGCATGAATTTCTTAGGTAGACACATTACTAAACTATTATTAAGTATAAGACGGTGATATATGACAAGATTCTAAGCTTGCAATTTTCACCATACCCAAATATCAACATTGAGAAATGTTGATGTGTTGAAGCTCTCTTCTTTTCTGATTTTGATAATCCGACTCCAGCCTCTCTTGTCGAGAGGTAATGCCTTCTAGCAGCATACCAGGAGGGAATAGATGTCATATCAATTTTAAACATTTCCTTGATATCACTTCCTTTAGCTAACGTCTCTTTTGGCTCCCCGAAATCCACAAGGCATTCCACAATACCCTATAGCCTCGGTGGCTTACTCCTAATCTCATAATAAAACTTTTGCAAAGTGATTAACCACTTTGCTAAACGATCAGGTGGCTATAACTTGTTCATCAACAATCGAAGCCCTTTCGACTTCGTATAAAATACAACCTTCTCATAGAGAATGTAGTGCTTGAATTTTTTAGTCACAAATACTATCGCAAGGCACAAATTTTCCATGTAGGTGTAATTAATTTCTAATATGCCCAACTTTCGACTAGCAAAGGCTATTCAACTAATACTATGCATTGTTGCTGCTGAAAATATATAAAACATTTCACCCTTTTAAGTGATTTTAAAAAAGGTGCTTTGGCAAGCTCCTGCTTCAAATCATCAAAAGATACTTTACAAGCATCACTCCACGCAAACAGATAGTTAAACGACAATAGGTTCATTAGTGGCAACGTTCTTTCTACCATGGCATTGATAAACCTTCGATAATACCCTACTGATGACAGAAAACTATGTACCTTCTTTGGAGTACGTGGCAGACTCATAGCAACTATGACCTTTATCTTTTAAGGGTCAGTTGCAATCCCTACTGAACTAACCACATGGCCTAGAAATAGCCCATAGGGTACTCCAAAGACAAACTTTCGTGGGTTAAGAGTAAGAGCTATGCAAAGTTGTCTGCAATGCTCAAAACACTTCCTTAGAACGATCAACTATCTATCCCTTACTGTGGCTGCCCCCAGATCATTGATAAATACTTTCAACTCCTCTCGAGAGATTTCACCAAAGGTCTTATCAGCTGTTCTTTGCCATGAACCATATGCATTACATAAACCAAATGCCATCACATGGTACACAAAGGTACCAAAGACAGTAATAAATATTGTTTTAAGATTGTCTTCTTTTGCAATTGCAATCTGGTTGTAAACCACAAAACAATCCATGAACGAATATATTTCCCTACCCGCTAGTTGATCCAAAATTTGGTCAATAAAGGGCAACATGTAGTAGTCCTTAATTTTTTTCTTATGTAGCTCTCTGAAGTCCACGCAAAGCTGGATTTGATTATTTTTCTTCTTCCTGATCACAACTAGTGAACTGGTGAACTTTATGTGTATATGTACTTGGGAAATTTTTCTTTTGTTGGGACCGGCATTCAAGGCATGAAGTCCCAAGGTTAGGTTAGCCATGTCTAGGGAGATTTGAGCAGTTGTCTGCCTCCTGTAAAGACACTGTCAAGCACTCTAAGAGATATTTTTTAGGGTAGTCCCAGTGACCCTATTCTGTTAGCTTGCTAGGCAATTGTTTTTTTAGGAATCCCTATTAGTTGCGAGGCACATAGAGAAGTGTACCAAATAAAAGAGATCAGAATCAATGGCTATATTTAAAATATATAAGATGTGTTAAAAGGGATTCTAACCCCTAAATTTAAAAAATAATGAAAGAAAAATTCATAGAGTAGATGATCATTGCCTTGCAAAGGCCTAGTAGGTTCCTACGGATGAGTTAGGACTCGGGATTGATGCCTTGTCTTCTTAGGAGTGACATTTAGCCAAAAAATAAAGAAGAATGATTGGAGAAAAAATAAAAGTTAGCGAATAATTTAGTATCACCTTGTGAGAGCTTGGTAGGTTTTTGGATACCAAGATAGGATGTGAGGTTGATACCTTGTTCTCCTTGGGACACAATACACTCAACTGCCCCCTTTTTACATGCTCAAGTATAAAGTACTGAAGGAAAAATGTGATGAAATGAAAAATATGTGACTTTTTATAGACCACACTATAGGAGTTCTTACCTAGTAGAAGTTTCTAGTCCAATTATCCTAGGTCAAGTAAGTAGGTTAGATCACGACTTAGGACGACTCCTTTGATGGTTATTTTTAGCTGATCTATGTTGGAGCAATTGGTTAGTAACTAGCTTTGGACCTCTGTTAGATTATGCTTTGCCAGCTTGATGCTCTTTATGATTTGTGTTTGTGCAAATCATTTTGTGCTTCGATGGACTGAGTCGCCCTATCACATGGTCACCAAACAATAAAAGATGATTTAAAGCTAAATTTCAAGTGCAAAGATAGCCCAAGATCTGTAAAAAATGTCGTTTGAGAAAAAATTGAAACGATCACGGATCAAGGAGTTGGAGTTTTTCTAGATGCATTTCGATGCCAGGAATTCAATGCAAGTGTCTATTCATCAATTGGAGTCCATTGGTCCCCCAATTTAATGATCAAGTTTGGCACTATGAAGCAGCTACTAGATGTGAAAGCCGAAAAGCACGTGACGGAGGCTAGGGTGATAGATTTTGATGCTAAAAAGCTGCTTGTCCAGTCAGATCACCATTTCAAGGCCATTTGCCCCTTCGTCTAGGCCAGAACCACTTGTGGACAAGTGTGAACATGCAAGTTTGAACTAGATATTTTGGGACTTGTGTTTTAATCATGATTAAGAGGGCCAAAACCAAAAAAATCACACGAATAGGGTCGGGCATGTTTTTTTCGGTGCCCCTTCTTTCCTATTAAAATTCTTATTTTTGTGCATGTTGCAATCTACCTCCATCTTTGAGGCATGAGTTCTCAAATTTCTTTGCTCTCTAATGCTTCAGACCGTAAGAAAAATGATGTAGTAAATGAAAAGATCCAATTTCAATATTTCTCTCTCCTCTTTGTTCCTTATTCATATGGTTGCGTATGAGAGAGAGAGAGAGAGAGAGAGAGAGAGAGAGAGAGAGAGAGAGAGAGAGAGAGAGAGAGAGAGAGAGAGAGAGAGAGAGAGAGAGAGAGAGAGAGAGAGAGAGAGAGAGAGAGAGAGAGAGAGAGAGAGGATTGATTCAATGAATTGGGGATGAACGATGGTTCAAAAGCATAATGGCACATAGACTGGGTGATTTGGATGCATCAATAGGGGGCTGGAAAAAAGCATTAGTGGCTCCATTTTCTTGGAATATGAGGCATACGTATGCAAATTTTAGAGTAAGCGACTTTTATATAATTGTTATGATGAATCATTCATGCATATGATGAAAATATGATTAAAATTGGTTGAAATATGTTTATTGATGTTTGAAATTTCAAAAATTCATTCATTTTCCTTCACACATATTAAAAATAATAAAGCTACAAAATCCAAAACATAATATTCAATGGAAAAATAGTATTATTATTGGATTTTGGAAGACAAATGATGTTCATATGGCATAAAAATGAGTATGCTAACATTTACATGAGTTATAAAAATTAAAAAACCTTAAAATTTTAATAATTTATGAATAACTGCATTAAAACTTATAAAAAATCAAGAGAATGTTTGTGATTGTGTAATGAAGGTAAAGCATGAGGGCTTACCTCCATTTGTATGTTAAAGTGTGTGTTTAGAGCTTTTTTAAATAAAAAATTATCATGAAATATTTCTACATATGTGCAAGTAAAACGTTAATGGTAGGGTGTGCGGGACATCTACTCCCATGACTTCACGTTTTGCTCAGCCATCTGCAATAGTTGGTATCTCTATGGGTGCTACTTTGAGAGATATCACCCCTGCAAGTATGTCAGATGGACAGGGGTCTCTTGATTATGCCTAGGAGCATGGGCCTTTGTGGGAGAGGTTGTGCCTTAGACATAACATAGCAGGATACTGGTACCTCATGGATTAAAAAATAGGTGTTGTGATCATGAATGATGAGGGGAAGAGGGTAATGGCTCGCATGAGAGAGTTATGCCAACAAGTATGTAGGCACAATGTTTTAGACCATTGAAAAAATATACTAGAGGGAAGCAATGACTATGTGGTAGCATTCTTGTATGAGAAATTTATGGAATGCGCATCCTTTCCTTTCTTAGCCCTATGATCTATGCATTATCTTTTCATGTAGAATTCCTTAGATATATTTCTCATCCTTTGTATGGACTCGTGTTTTGTGATATTTATAGATACATTTCCATGTTTGTTTTGGACTCTCCTCTCTATCATTTCATTTAGTTTTATGAGTTGTCATCATCAGTCTTGTACTTATTTAAATATTGAATCAATGACCCTTTTTTCTAGCATCTCATGATGCATCTGTATTGATAATGATTTTGTATTCAATATATAATTGCTTTATGAAACATTATTCAGTACATGATGCTAGAAGGTGATAGGGCAGCATGCTGATTTGCCACCTTTTTTTCCCTGTAACTATCACTAATTTACTACATGCATCACTATTCGTGTGGGTATATGCATCGAAAAGCATTGCTATTTTTTATTAATTTTGCAATAAAAATGTAAATTGATGCTTTTAGCGATGATGGGGATATTTTTTAATGAATATTTGCAAGATTTAAATGTCAATACGTAGCCCGTAGCTTGTGGCGTATTTAAATAAATACAAAGATGAGGAAGATTTAACTCAAGTAAGAGTTAAATACTTTGAAGAAATGAGAATTTGGTAGAGATTGTAGTAATTTTGGTATTATTTTCCATTATTGTAGCAAAACATGTCATATTGCATCCCATTGTTATGCTAAGAAGGAGGCTATATGCAGTGATAAATTGCAATAACAAAACTATGCATCATCTTCGTGATAGAATGAAGACAAAAATGAATGTCTATTTGTTATGAACATATAATGAATGCTAGGGGATACATGATTATGTATGGTATATCAAGTTAGGTGCATCTAGTCATATAATCCGTCTTGCTAAATGGCTTGGAGCTTGTTTAGAGGGATGAAAGATTTACAAAATCTAGGTTATTTGTGGACGGGTGATGATCTATGCCACCCAATTTCACACATTGAAAAGGTTCTCTTATCTTTGCATGATGGCTAGATAAAGAGTTTGTCAGATGTATAACATATGCCATCAATCATAAAGAATTTAGTGTATGTTGGCCAAATGCTAGAGCAAGGGTTGCAAGTTTAATTTAATGCAAATGGTTGTTTTATAGAAGACATTAATGATAAGTGCAAGTTGTTCATAAAAGGAAGTAGAGTTGAGTTGGCCACATGTTCACTCTAGATGTTGGAATTCTTGTCATGAATGCGACTATATATGCTAAAGAAAAAGGAGTGGTTGTAGACATTAAAATATGGCATAAACGTATTGGACATACAAATGTGCAAAGTCTGAAATTAATACAATCCAAAGGATTGGTTGCAAGGTCACTTGCTTTTAGAGTCGCATAATTTCATAAAGTGTGTGAAGCATATCAGTTTGGCAAGTAGGTAAGACAACCTTTTTTGCATAACATAGATGTGAGCAAAAACATACTTAATGTTGTACATTTAGATGTTTGGGGGTCTACATATAATATATATCTTGGTGGCAGTAAACATTTTGTTATATTTATTAGCGTTTTTAAAAGGAAAATTTGGGCATATTTCATAAAGGAAAAGCATGATGTATTTGAGTACTTCAAAACTTTCAAAGCTGTTGTTAAAATAGAAACGAGCTTGAAAGTTAAATTCTTAAGATCACATGGAGGGGAAGAGTACCTATCTAATGAGTTGATTGACTTCTTGAGATCTCATTGGATAAAGGGATAGTCTACTTGTAGGTATATCCCACAACAAAATAGGATTTTAGAAAGAAAAAATAGGCATAATGCAAAAGTTGCATAAGAATTGATGGATGAAAAAAATATGCCCAAATATTTTTGGTTTGGAGCTGTTCATATTGTTGTCTATATTATGAATAGAACTCCCACAGCTACAGTTCATGCGATGACCCCCTTGAAGAATGCTTTATAGGCAAGAAGCTCGATGTGTCACACTTGTTTGGGTGTATTGCATATGTTCATATTCTAGATGTGCTACAAAAGAAGATTAATCCAAAAGTTAAAAAATGCATTTTTATTAGATACTCTTTAGAGTAAAAACGCTTTCATTGTTATAACCTTATCTCATAGGTGAGTTCAAAGTGAGCAAAGATGTTACTTTTGATGGGATAAGCACTTGATATGTATCTAGTGGTAATGCAATGGATGATGATCATGATCATGATAGTTATATGTAGAAAGAAAAGTAAGAATCACATAGACTTAGTGGACCAAAAACATAATATGGTGGTACATCTATTGTTAGCCCTTAGTCTGGGAGACTAAGGAGTAGCTCCACGTCTTCATGGTGATCTACAAGTGTTGTATGTAAAGACAAAGAGAAGAAGAAAGTGTCAAATGATAATGATGCATCTACTAGTCATTTGGGATTTAATGGAGGTTCTAGTGGTTGAGAGAGTTTGGATGATGAGCTTGGTATTCCTTTAGTCAAGACACCAAGTGTACAGAGAGCAGATGGTAATGTAACGGCTCCATTAATTGATCGATTGGTATGTAGGTCTAGCACGGAAAGATTCCCTATTAAAAGATTTGGTTTGAAGGTTATGGAGCTCACTATTATGATTATATACTAAAGGTGATTGAGGGTGTTAAACCCACTTGCTTTGAGAATACTATTGGTCATGCTCATTGGAATGCAACAATGGATGAGGAGATGGCTACATTAGAAGCCAATATGACTTGGGATCAGTAACATTGCATAAGGGCAAGAAATCTATTGGTTGTAATTGGGTTTAAAAAATCAAGCATAATGCAAATGGTTCTATTAGTATATATATAACTAGGCTAGTTACAAAATATGCTCAAACATATGGTATCAGTTATAAAGAAAAATTCAGTCTAGTTGCTAGAATGGAAACTATTAGATGTGATTGCTTTAGTAGTAGCCAAAGGTTAGATTTTGCAACAAATGGGTGTCAAGAATGTCTTCTTGCATGATGAATTGCAAGAAGAAGAGTATATGGAGCAACCAACTAGTTATGAGAATTTAGAGTATCCCACATATGTGTGCAGGTTAAAGAAAGTGCTCCATGGACTATGTAAGCAACTAGAGCATGGTCTAACAAGATCAAAGAGTAACTTATCAACATCGAATTTTATATTTCTAATGCTAATCACTCACTTTATGTGAGAAAGAGAGATGTAGGTTTGGTCATCATAGTCATCCATGTGAATGACTTGATTATTACAGGTGACACTGATAGTGGGATTGCTAAAGTTAAGGACTTTTTGAAAAAAAAGTTTGACATGAAGGATTTGGGTGAGCTAAGGTACTTTCTTGGTATTGAGGTAATCAAATATAACAATGGTATGTGGCTGTCCCAAAGGCAATATGGCTTGGATATACTGTCCATGTATGGTATGATAGCATGTAAGCCTCTTTCAATACCATTGGAGCAAAATGTAAAGTTGAGTGGTGCTAATGTTAGGAATGAGATAGAAGACCCTACTATGGTCAAGAGGATAGTAGGAAGGTTGATTGACATGACTATCACAAGGCTAGACTTGAGCTATGTTGTTGACCTTGTCAGTTAGTTTATGCAAATGTTTAGAGAGCCTCACTTGGATGTAGTTAGATGCATATTGAGGCATGTGAAGTCCACTTTGCATTATATACTTTTTTATAAGGCAGGTAAGGATATACAAGTGTTTGAAAATATAGATGCAAATTGGAGTTTGACAGAAGATCTACCAATGGATTTGTGTTTTCCCTTTGTAGCGTAGTAGTTATATGGAGTAGAAAAAAGTAATCTACAATTGCTTTATCTAGTATAGAGGCTGGGTATAGAGGTGCTACCATGGGAGCATGTGAGGTGGTATGGTTTGAAAAGTTTTTGGGTGATTTGGATGTGCAGGGAAATGGTCTAGTTTTCATTCACTATGACAAGATGAGCAGCATGTAGTTAGCTAAGAACCCAGTCTTCAATGCTAGGACAAAACATATTGAGGTGCATTACCACTTTGTAAGAGAGAAGGTACTTGCAGAAGCAATTGACCTAGTATATGTTAGCACAGATGATCACATAGTTGACATTTTCACAAAGGCATTGGATACAAATAAGATTTAAAAGTTTCGAAGCTTACTTGGAGTTGTAGAGATACAATTGAGCTTGAGTGGGAGTGTTGAAATGGCAAGCTCAACACATATAGACATTGATAATGGACCATGTGGCTAGATGGGTCTGCATGTCTACACTTAGTGCATTAGTGGTCATTATGATTCTCACATGGCTACCTAACTTATCACTTATTATATTTAGTTTGTTGCACCTACCTACAACTAGCATACTTATAGTACCAATCAATTAGTATAGTTAGTTGTGCATTGTTTGACTTATTAGGCCACTTTTCTTTATGTTGTATCTTTTCTATACTTTGTGTCCATTGTATTGCGAGTGGAAGAAGAAGAAAAAACTAGCATGAAAATGTTTTGGCCTCCATCTCTCTTCTTATGTTCTTGAGTGAGCTTCCTCTTGTGTGTATGGTGTGTGTTTGGTGTAGCAACTCATGCAAGTCCCTCCACCATGAGATTCTTGATATATCATATGCATGGTCATAGATATGAGATGGTGTTGTGAACACCAATCGCCATACCTAGGAGCCCACATGCACCTTGTAGAGTTGGAAAGTGAAAATGAAAGGAAAATTCACACCATTACTAAGCATATGTTTTACCTAGTAGTGCTTACATTCTCAAGGATGAGGTTATCCTCTAGAGGGCTAAGCTCTAAATATTGATGGGATTATAATCATTAGATTGTTGTTTGGTCATCAAATATATTGCAATGATGTTATTAGTGATGATGGTTGAGATTATTACCCTTGCTCATGTTCACAATCATGTTTGAGATTATATCCATTGGATTGTTGTTTGGGCATCATATAGATTGCAATGATGTCATTAGTGATGATGCTTGAGCTTACTACCCCATGTATGTTCTCAATCATGATACACAAGGCATATATGTGTGGGAGGAGGATTAATCTTTTGATATGTCCTTTCTTTCTTTTGACATTGATTCTTGCCTTGACTCATGGATGTAGAGATTTAGCTATGATGAGGATATTCTAGATGTTTTGAATGATCAAGACCTTTATATGATAGGGGCACATAGCTTATTGTATATAGGCACTTCATGGAACATGGCATGTTATGGATGATGATGGACATGATTGGGACTGTGATGAGCTTCAAGAATTTTTGAATGGGAGAATGGAGCAAAATGTTGTAGGAGCCCTTTGTTTGCAGATTAGAAGTGTTGTGTAAGAAGATGATGCTTTGACAATATGTGGATCTTGTTACCTTGCTATAAGGATGGGTGTATATTATTATTATCCATGCCACACATTTTTTGAGCATGCTTATCTTACATCGAGATTGGATTTGGAGGCACTTTGGGAAAATATACATTTGCATGACACATGCTTATAATGGAACGATTTACTTTGTCACACCTATTCTGACTCATGGCCGAGAGGTTCCAAGAGCTATCGTATTATGCCTTGTTAGTGCATTTGAGTATGGATGCTATGGCTTCTATTAGCTTGTGCTAGTAGAGTCCATAGCTTTGAATGTGACCGGAGGAACAAAAGCACTGGCTCTTTCTAGACTTGGCCATAAACAAAACCACAAGCACTAGTGCTTTCTAGATAGTTGGCTAACTATTTTAGCATCTAACTATTGTACCCTTTGAGATTCTCCTTACAAAAACATTGAGGGTTTCCTTACAAAAACATTGAGGACCTCCTTACAAAAATCCAAAAGTACTGGTGCTTTCCTTTCTACCATATCCATTTTTCGATCAAATCATTAGTGCACCTAAGGTATCATGTATCTACATTATAATCTAACCTAAGAATGCAAATGCATGGAGGCATGTGCCTTAAGGGAGGTGTGGTCCTAATCAATGTGGCTTAAGGAATATGTCTTGTAGAAGACCAATATGTGTGTGTAAGTGAAGGATGTGTCTAATGTAAGAGAGTTATTGTGAGTGGAAGTGACTAAACTTTAATTAATTAATGATTATTTTCGCACAAGTTGAGTTTAATGTATCGTAACCAAAAATGGGTCCGGCACTGGCTCTAGGGCTCTTGCAGCTAGACCTCTTATACTTACCTAAACAATCCCATGGCCTTGTGGCGGAGTGTATAGACACTATGAACTGATTTATTAAAAGAACATGTTTGTAGATGCAATCTCTAGATTTTAGTCCGACGTGATGTCCTTCTCAACTCCAAGCAGAGGAAGTGCCCAAACATATAGGTGGCTAGCACCTCCTTACACAAATAAAGGGAGCACTCCCTAGCGTATAATTGTGGCCCCACTATCGCTCTCCTACACCCCCAAGGGATTGGCCCTAGGATGTGCTATCTCAACATATAAACATATAACACATACATACAAAGTCTACTCTTCACAATATTCATTCCAAGAGAAAGTATATTCCTCACTAAATTAGTTCCCAAGAAAACAATTATACTAAACCTACAATATAGGATGCCTCTCACACTCATTGTGGGTCAATACTTTTAAATCAAGTGATATACATCCAAGAGATAGTTCTATTTATATCATGTTGATGTAATGCAATGCAAAGTGGATGCCTTTAAGTACACAAATATTTTACTTAAATGAAATCAACATTGTGAATGTGCTCAAACATTCTTTCCATGATTTTCTTTCACTAACGACTTTGTTGCAATGATAAGGCAGTGTCGGGCTACTCTGTGCCACTGTACCTCTTAATACTTAAAATAAGATCAAAACATGTATGAAAAGTGTAGCAAAAAAATAAAAATTTGAACCATATTTAGTATGTAAACCCCTTCTCTCCCTACCATTTAGGGTTTTTCTTACGATAGTAGGTAGATTAAGAGGTGTTTCTATGTATGTTTCTTCATAATGTAAGTAATAAATATGCACTAAAACATACAAATGGGATAATCTGAGGCAAATCCTTGTGCCCTACCTCCATTATACTTGCACAAACATAGCCTCTATATGTGATTTAATTTTTTCTCAATGAAAACTCATTTTTTCTCCATTTTTCACAATTATTTGTAAGTTTTTTTTTTGCATTTTCTGATGTGAAACACTCAAGAATATTGAGATTCATTATTACTCTCCATTTTTCTCCATGGAAACACAATTTGTCATGATAAAACTCATAAAATTGATGATTTAGCATAAAATAGCACTTTACGTGTTTCACGTGTTTTAAATAAAGTGTGTAAATGATTAAGACTTGTTGTTCATGTTGATACTTTTAATATAATGAACCATTTTGAAATACTAGAAACCATTTTCAACCTTAGGAAACCAATATGCATCATAAAACCAAAAGAAAGCCCACTTACACATAAAATCACATACGCTTTCCATTGTATTTTAAGAACAAGATGCTATTGACGCTCATTTACAGTCACTAATGCTTCCTTGGTGCCTTCTTGGTCTATCCCTTGCATTCTCTTGTCACCACCGTCATCCATTCCCCCTCATTCTCTTAGCCCATATGAACCATGTTTATAGCGAGAGAGAAAGAGGAGAGAGAGAAATACTGAAATTTGATCTTGCTGAATACTACATCATTTCTCGCATAGATTGGAGTGATGGAGAGTGAAAAATTCATCGATCCAATGCCTAGAAGAAAGAAGAGAATCATGACATGTCCGAAAATTCCATTTTTGGGGGGATGGAGGAGGTATCGAAAAAAGTGTGCCCTCCCAATGGCATTTCAATTCTTGCTTGATTTTTAATTCTTTCATCAATTTTAATCATTAATCTAAGAAATAATCAATTAACCTTCAGAACAACAGAAGGCATAAAGAGACTTATGAAGGAGCATGAAAAGACAGCTCATTGGAAAAATAAGATCAAGAAGTGTGGAAGAATGTTAAAAATCAAGAATAAGACACACAAGAAATAAAGTGTATCTTAGCCCCATGTAAAAGAGCACCACGGTCCCTCCTATGTAAGTTGTAAATAAAAAGGCGTATGTAAAAGAGCTATGAGAATAGGAAAATAATAGGAAAAAAAGGGGAAAAGATAACCAAGGTCAGATGGTTGGTCATGGAAAAGGGTTGGATGCCCAAGGGAAGAAGGGCATGTATAAAAGTCAAAACGTAAATGGATAAGCTCATTCTTGGTATTTGTACAAACTAGCTTTCTTCTTGTTCTTGCTCTTGCTTTCTTCTTGTGCATGAGAGACGGAAAGAAGGTGTGTGAGAGAGGGAGAGAGAGAGAGTCTGTGTGTGTATGCGAGAGAGAGTGAGTGTGCATGAGAGACGGAGAGAGGGTGTGTGAGAGAGGGAGAGAGAGAGAGTGTGTGTGTATGCGTGAGAGACCGTGGAGAAGCTCTTCTTCTCCTCCTTCTCTTCTCTTTTCTTACGTGCACGACTATGGAGATTGGAGCTTGGAGTTTGGAGATGGAGCTTGCTTGAGAGAGTGCCTTGAGTCGTGGAGTCATTGAAGGATTCAAGCAAGATGACTACAATGATCAAATTCAACAGTAAGCTCACTACATCCTTGTGTGAGAGCGTGCACGGCTATGTAAGAGGTAGCCATCCCCACTTTCTTGAAACACTTGACTTGATAAGCGGTATTTAGGGTCTCGATAGTTTCTAATGATAGCGACGAAATTTTGGCTCCATTATCGGGACCAATGGACTCAAGCTTGAGTGCTTCCGTGCTCCAAATCGAGTGACAAAGTAGGAGTTCATCTCTGAAACGGTGCTTGGTTTAGGTAGGAAGCGAGAAAGTCGAAAGGTGTTTGATCTCCTATGCTAGATAGTTTAGGTATTGGAAGATTCAAGAATGTTAGTTAGATCAATGATAGGAGTTTTTTCATTTGTAGGATGATGCAATAAGGCTTGGAAAATAGGGAAAAAGAAAGAAAATATAAGTTTTTGTAACAACCAAGAATAGGGAAACAGAGAAAGAAAGGAAAAAAGATTTTGAATATCTTGGAAGGAAAATAGAGATTAAGGAAAGAAAGAAAGAGAGAGCATTAAAAGGAGAGAAAAAGGGAGGGAGATCTCACTTCAGCTTGTGAGATAATGAGAGAGAGAGAGCAGCAGGTCATCAAGGGGGAGCACCATGCCAAGAGAGCAACAGAAATGTGTGTGTCATCACCCTCGGTGGTTCTAGGTACGGTCAGAACTCTCCTATTGACTGATAAATGAGGATAGGATCATAGTTAGGCACATGATTAAAATGGTGGCAAAGAATTTCCAATTGGGGAGGAATTGAATCTCATGTAGGTTTGCTATTTTTCTTAGCTCATTAAAAGAATTGCCTATTGGGGAGGAATTGAATCTCATGTAGGTTTGCTATTTTTCTTAGCTCATTAAAAGAATTGCTACACAATGTACTAATAGAGAGAGCTACTAACTTTGCTCTTGGATTTAACTCTATAGGATAACAAAAGTCCCTAGGAACGTGCTCAGATTCAAAGCATAAACTTGTCGGAAATCATCCATGCTAGCTGGTTAGTAGTAGGTGAAGATGGAAAACAAAAGATATCACTCTATGATGCATGTGTTACTGATGTTTTGAATGCATATATCCAATGTGCAAAGAGGTTGGGATATATCATGGGTAGGTATATTGGATCTAGGCCTTCAATGGACTCTTTGATGGCTAATGCTAGCAAAAGGAAATCCCCAAATCTTGCCTTTGTTGTGCATGCATTGCACGGTATTGTAGCTAGCAGTCCTTTGTATGAGGAGCCCACAATGCAAGGTGATAGGAAGACTGTGCATAGAAAAAATAAGGGAATTGGAGCAACTACAAGTTCCCACAAGCGGGGATATGTGATTGAGTCAAGGCAACGTAAAAATAGGGGCAGACCACGAAGTATGCAGTTTGATGATGGTGAGTTGGAAGAGATATATATTCAGGATGCTGAGGAGAATGAAGAGATACCAGTCAAAAGCCGGCGGAAAGTGGAGTAAATGTGCCAAATGCAGGAACATCGAATTATGTAGAAGAGGTAAAAGTGGCATAGGAGGAATGGGCTTTACGAAGGATGCCACCTAACTGTGTGAGAAAATGTTTTGGTATGGAGGGTAGAAAGAGTTGTAGCAACAAGTTACAAAGTTGGCAAGTGGGGCTAGTTGCACCATGCTTTTGGTTCGAGAGAGCCTATAAGGACAAGATCATTGCACAATGGATATGGTTTTCCAATCATGACGTCACATATACAAATGCTTTGTAGAAAAAAGTGAAAGTATCACTAATAGTTCCTTTTTTGTGGCCAGTTAATATAGGGACAAATATAACAAAGGAAGAGTGTAACAATTTAAAACATATTGGTTTCAAGTTTTCCTGCTTTTCAACACCATCAAAGAATGAGAAGAGAAAACCTCTTACTTCTGTAGAGGGTGGTTCAAGTGGAAGGAGACACAAGTGGAGGCATGGAATTTCCAAAGACGCACAAAGGAGAATAGAGGTAGTTGTTGCATGGTTGCAACCTTCTTGGAGGAGATAGTGAAACTTGAGAGGCAACATTCAGTATTTCAAGACTTGATAGAGAGTTGTTATGATGTGCACATCAAAGAAGAGCCTAGGTGCACTTGTCCTGATTTTCAAAGAAGAGAATCTACCCAAAAGGCATTTCTTGCCTGCAAACATATGTATTTTGTGTACGTGCACATACTTGGCCTTCGACCTAAGGAGCACATAGTTATACATCAACTTGCACTAACTCCCACTGACCTCGCCTTTGTGTTAGGGAAATCACATAAGATATGCCGTGCCATGTGGAAAGCCCAAAAATAAGCATAACTCATTCATTGTTTTGGCCCACTCGCCATCATGCTCACATTAGTATGGTGTGGCATGTCCTTTTTTATTGCAAAAATATTGGGGTGTAGCAATCTTGGAAAATTTCTAGATATTGTACTCTTTTTGGGAGATACAGAAGTTCTCTATTGCTCACTGGAGGAAGGTTGCCCATACTCTTTCTAGATATTTCTCTCTTTTTGGGTGATGCGAAAGTTTTGGTTGTAGAAAACTTGGAAAATTTCTAGAATTTTGTATTGCAACTTCCTCAATTCTAGATACTATACGTCTTGTTGCAAGCTTGAAAAATCTTGAAAAATCAATTTCAATTACAAAAACACGAAATTGAAAGCTCGCAAAAATAACACACTCACGGCTAAGAGGAGCTCAAAGAAAAAAAATTTTGAGTTATGAAGAAGACTGAGAGGAGCTCTCTCTTTGTCGGTGGAGTGGAGAAGAAGAGGAGGAAAAGGGACAAGACAAAAAATGTTTTTATTTGAAAGGAAAATTTTTGGCATCTAACACCCTAGAAGCCATTTTTTCGTTTTTCAATAACGAAATGATAGTGATATTAATCTTTTGAATCATAAATCTCATCGTATCCGCGAATCATCTTGATTAGATATTACTTTAATAATATTATTTAACTATTTTTAAGATGACGTAATTAATAATCTTTAAATGATTATTAAATAAATCACTTTGTTCAAGGTTTATTGATTACATAATTATTAAATCATTTTTAATTAATTAATATTACTTTTAGAGTTAATATGATTTAATCGTTATTAATTGTTAATAGTTAATTGTTATTACTATTTTAATTATTAATAATTAACCGTTAATTGTTAATAATCATTAATCATTAATCATTAGTTGTTTTGATTATTAATTGTAGATCATTAATAACTAATTGTTATTAATAAATAATCCTTAATTAATAATTGTTAATCCTTAATGATCAATAATTGATTAACAATTAATAATTACAATGATTAATCAATAATCGTTAATCATGGTTTTAATTATTAATCGTCGTTCAATAATCGTTAATCAATATTTCAACTACTAATTATAACTCAACATTTTAATTATTAATCGTAATGTTAATCAACATTTTAATTATTAAACATTGATTAAAACGTAACGCTAATCAATAATTAAAATGTTAATCAATAATCACTAATTAAAACATTAATACGTTAATCACTAATTAAAACATCTTAATCAACGTTTTGATTAAGGTCATGATTAATATTAAAGATTAAAACGTTTAATTAATTAATGATTATTTGAATTAACATTTTAATTAATGATTAAAGATGATTTGAATTAACGTTTTAATTAATGATTAAAACGTTTTAAAGCTTTAATTAATGATTAAAACATTTTAATGAACTAAAACGTTTTAAATTATTAAAAGTTTTAATTAATCGTTAATTAATTGATCATTAATTAAAACGTTAATTAGCTATTAAAACATTTTAATTAATTAATAGTTAAATGTTAATTAATTAAAAAATTAACTAATTATTGAAACATTTTAATTAATGAAAATTATTAATTATTAATCATTAAACATTAATTAATTAAAATGTGCATTTATTATTAATTAATGAAAACATGTAATAATTAAAATGATTAAAATCATAGCATTAATTAATGATTTAATTATTAATGATTAAGTATTTAATTATTAATCATTTTAATTAGGCATTTATTATTTGGCATTTTGGAGAGGGTATTTGTTATAACATCTAGGGACATCTAAATGAGAGAGTGATTATCAAAAGAATGTACTGGTTTATTATCAACAAGGCTAAAGAATAAGCTGGAATAATAAAGCACTGAAGTAGGGTTGTTTTCCTATTAATCTCCTTCACCATATTTCCATGCCCACTTGTTTGAGAACCTCCTGCTCGATTAATGTTTATTAAAGGCTCGCAAGTATTACAATTTTGTGAAGTAGATGGCAAAGACCGAGCATCCATTGTGAATTAAAGGTGGCAATCATAACTACAGACATCCTATTGAAGGTGTTTATTATTCTATCATAGTGAGGAGTTTGGTTCATTGAAGCTTTCAAAAGGTCCTTATTTCATCCTATCTGATGCTCATCCAAAGGATTATCATAGTGCATTGCTATTGTTTGCAAGAATCATAAGCCGTATACTCTATGAGTTGAATTTGACTGAGTTTTACACACTAGATTCGATGTCTAGAGCTGAATGTTGGCTTACAATATCATGTGCTTTGTGATAGAAAGGGGTGTAGGTCATCTCTTACAATTCCACCTTCATGGTCGCAACTCATTGGTAGCTGAAGCAAAGTCATATTGAGAGATCAAAAGTGATTATTAGCTTCATGGAAATGTGATGTCATTAGAAAAGGGCTATTATGGGAGGTTGCCACCAACGACTATAGTCTAGGTAAATCAAGAAAGGAATCAACTCAAAGAGAGCATGAGAAAGCAAAGAGAGTAAACCTCAAAAACCCATTAAGGCACTCTTCACCCTTTTGTATTTGTCCACATCCATATTTTTCCTTGGTAGTAGCTCTCCAATATCATGGGATGAAAGTTGTGATTGATCGGGCATTTAAGTGTGAAGCTTCATGATGTAAATGAAACCTAAGGGTATTGTCTTGCTACTTATACTTGAACTAAAAAATAAGATCTTGATATTTGTATGATGTAAGATGAGAGATAAAGAGAAACACTATGTTTATGAGGATGATCAAGGTAATGAGTAGATGCTCATAATGTAAATATGGTTTCTTCTTGGGATATGGATTGAGATACATATTGATAGATGTGGCTTAAAGCAGAAATAAATAAAATGGATGTTCATTAGTGTTTGTAGAGCTTAAGTATATCTCTTCTCCTCTTTCCCGAATCACTTCATAAAAATCCTATGTCTTTTTTTGTGTACACACTAATATTTTTTATAATGCAAGGTAGTCTTTTAGGAGGATCTTTAGTAGCATTCATGTATGCATTTTATATTCATGCATTCTATTTTCTAACATTATATTAGAGAAATTCTCAATTACTATATCACTTTCACTTTCACTATTCTAGTCTCACACTCTATTTTCTAACACTATTAGTGCATACAAATGACAAACAAAGTGGATGTAAAAGAACATTTAAATTTATATTAAAATTGTGCTTGTGAGCACCTTTAAAAATTCATTAAAACTTGCAGTTGTCATTTGTTGAATAGATGCAAGCACATCCATGCATCTCATCATGTGATTTTAATGCTAGCAAGACTAGTGCCAAACACACTTCTCTACTATAGGTTGATCAGTTGATCATCAATCACATTGTTAATACTAGGGAGGAGGATATATTTGATGTAGCTAGCATTGCCAATGCCACCCCAGAGCATATAACGTTCCTAGGTTTCACTGAGAACATCATTGCTCTATAGGACCACATCGATCACACAAGCTAACATAGACACACTAAAGTTAATCACACAAACATCAATTACCCTTGGAAATAAAGAATGCAATAGTCTAGGCGTGATGGGGTGGACATGAGAACCATGTCAACTTTGGAGATGCAGGTAGGGTTGTCGCCATCAATTCTTGTGGAGAAGACAACGTTATTGAAGTTGGAGGAGGCCATGTTACATCAAATACCCATAGGCAAAGTAGTGGCTTATAACTCAAAGTTGTAGTAATGTTGCCATGGCAGGAGTTGGAGGAGGCCATGCTAGATCCAAGGCTAGATAACCTTAGGATGACTTTACACAACCAACTAAATTAATGTATGTAATGTCTAGATGGTGTAGTTAAGGATAAGAAATCGAATCAATTACTAAATTTTATCTTTCCTCGATCTAGGAAAGTTACGTACCTTGCATAAAGGGATAACAAAACCCTTATGTGCTATTGAAGGACTTTTCATATGCAGTGTGCAAGCACACTCAAAGAAGAATAATGTATTTTTATTTCTTCTCATATCATTGTAGAAATATTATTTTTGTTAATTTTTATGCTTTTTTATTTTATTTTTCTTCCCATCGTTCTTCTTCTTCTTCTTGCCATCCTCACTTTGAAGAAATAAACAAGATTTTCTTTTCCTTTTCCTTCATATTTCAAGAGAGAAGCTCAAAGGAGGGGCAATGTGAAGGACCATTCCATGGGTGTATATACAAGCTAGAAGAAGGAAAATAGAATTTTATTCCTCTTTTTAAAAAAGTAAATGTGGGTATTGTTTATTAATTGGATTACTATGTCAGTGTTTCAAATTTTCTCTTTTATTGATTTTCTTATTGTATTATTTTGTTCAATCTAGTCTATAGAATCATGTCATGCACATGTTTAACAATATACACAAATGAACATTAGACATGTTCATTAACATGCTTAGATGCACTATTGATAGTATTATAGATGTGGATATAAACTTGTCTAGATTTATTGCCTATATTACTGTTATGATAGCCCATTATGCTCTTAGGGTCAGTTTATGTCTAGTTTCAAACTAAAGCTATTTTAGCATCAAAACTAACTAACATTAGTTTATATGTGCATCAAGTTTGACAAATGCTAGTTTAATATTAGTAGTAAAACCAATAGTAGTTTGATTTACATTTGTTTAATTGTCATTACTTTTACATTAGTGTCATTTTATTCATTTGGCTTTTATGCTAGTTCAACTAATACTATATTAGATGAGACTAACATTAGCTCAATATTAATAACTTAGTAGCATCTTACCCTTTAAAAACCTAAAAACCCTAAACCTTAGACTTTAAACCTTAAGTGCTAAACCCTAAATCCTATATCCCTAAACCCTTGAGACGATAAGCCCCAAACATGTATCCTCTATGCTAAGCTTGAGTACATAGAAGTGCTTGGGTGATTCTTGCATGATACACACTTGAGCTTCTTACTAGATACATGCGGTCCAATGGTTGGACTTTTGTCTTTGAGGTGGCTAGATGGGTTGTCAATTCATGCATATGTTGGTCAAGTCAGTAGTAAAGATCCATTGTCAAGAAAATAATATCTAGTTTTTACCCATGCTAGGCTAAAAATGGGGTATCATTGGGTCAATAGGAAGATATCCACTACAAGAAAACATCCCCATTTTCCCCATGCTAGCCATTTTCATCTTGCTCCTCATGGACACATTGCAAACTCTCGTGGTCTTTTAGACTTCCACTACTAGTAATGCAATGTATTAGGAAATAATTCTAAATAAATGCAAAAGGTGCGCCCTAATTAATTTGTGGAAGTTGATATCTAACATAAGTGACCTAAGATGTATGAGTACAATGACCCATTATGCAATCCTTATTCGTAGTGCAAGGTATGAGGTATGTATCGTCAAGGTTATGCCTCAATAGATAATTGTCTTCTATGCACAAGGACTAGAGAGGAGCCTAAATGTGCCTAGGTTCATGAACTCTTTGCACTTGTGAATTATGGAAAGTCAATTATGTAGGGTGGATTGCAAGTCATCAAACACATTATCCATCAAACACTAGACATCTTCTTATACCCATGTTCCTTGTTATGACTCACATCCACTTGACTTTTCTAATGCTTGTTGCACAAATAATGTCAATTATGTAAGCATCAAACCAAGCTTTTCCTATGGCAATTTAAAAGATAAAAAGGAAAGTCATATGATGTAAATCTTCTTTGTGTGATATGACTTTAAGGTGTCTGTAGCACACAAGGGATGGTAGCTTGGTGAGATAATGGGAGTTTGAGGTCTCTTTTGTTGTGTGAAGTTGAGGCCTCTTTAGGACGAAGCTTGAGAAAATGCTCAAGCTTGCATCAACCCTCTTCGTCAAGGAGGAAATTGGTAATATTGTTTCCCATTTGCCTCTACTGACGGTGACACGATAGTTTCTCCCTCTCTCATTGAGCTTGAGTAGGTGCTCAAGATGGTACCAACACTGTCTTTTTTATATTGACTTCCTTTCTATTCTAGATGTATTTGAGAGGGAGTGTGAGCATATGATTAGGACTATAGAAACCTTTTGTGTTTCATATGACTTTGAGGTGTTTTTGAGATGTAGGGGAGGGTAACTTGGCAAGATAACGGGACACATCTTGAGCATGTTCCCAAGCTTATATAGACCCTCTCCATTTTTATGTGGCTTTGAGTTCTCTTTAGGGCAAAGCTTGAACATGTGCTCAAGTTGGTATCAACACTATCTTTTTTGTGTTGACTTCCTTTCTCTTTTAGATGTATTTGAGAGGAGCTTGAGCACATGATTAGGCCTATAGCATATTTTTGTGTTTCACATGACTTTGAGGTATCTTTTAGACACAAGGGAGGGAAAATTGGCAAGATAATGGGTCACAACTTGAGCATGTGCTCGCATCTATATAGATCCTCTCCACTTTTATGTGGCTTTGAGATCTCTTTAGGATAGAGCTTGAGCACATGCTCAAGCTTGTATCCACCCTCTCTCTATCAAGAAGGAGCTTGATAATATTGTTTCCCCTCTATATTTGAGATTGAGCACATGGCCACACTTATATCAATCCTCTCTCACTTTGAAACAAGTTTGAGGTACCTCTCAAAAAAAGCTTGAGCATGCTCAATCTTTTATCAACCCTCTATTTAAGTGGGAGGGCAAGGAGCTTGGCAATATAGTGAGATGGTACGGTTTGGTCAATCTTGTATCAATCCTCTATTTAAGTGGGAGGACAAGGAGCTTAGAAAGAAAGTGAGATGATAGAGCTTGCTAGTATCAATTCTCTCTTTATTATGTGACTTGAGTTATCTTTGGGACAGAACTTGAGCACATGCTCCAGGATCGTATCAACCCTCTCCTTATGGGGAAGGATCTTGTTAAGAAGGTTCCCCCTCTTCCTTTGAGGGCATGGAAAAGTAGTTTCTCTTCACTCACTGAGATGGCTATGAGACAATGCACTCCTAGAATTGGATCCACCCTTCACTAGGGCAGAGCTTGGTAATATTGTCTCCCCTTCATCTCTGAGGGAAACTAAGTAGTTTCCCCTCTCTCATTAAGCTTGAGCATGTGCTCAAGCTAGTATCAACACCATATTTTTAGTATAGATTTACTTTTCTTTTAGATGTATTTGATAATAGGGAGCTTGAGCATATGATGAAGCTTATAGTAGCCTTTTGTGTTTCATATGACTTCAAGGTTTCTTTGAGACACATGGAAGGGAAACTTGGCAAGATAATGGGACAGAGCTTGAGCATGTGCTCAAGCCTATATAGACCTTGAGCTAGTATCAACCCTCTCTTTATTATGCGATTAAAAGTTGTCTTTGGAATAGAGCTTGAGCATGTGCTTGAGCTCGTATCAACCCTCTCCTTATGGGGAAGGAGCTTGTTAATAGGGTTTCCCCCTTTTCCTTGGAGGGCATTGAAAAATAATGTGTCCTCTCTCATTGAGATTGCTTAAGCTGGTGTCAACACTATTTTTTTGACATTGACTTCCTTTCTCTTTTAGGTGTATTTGAGGGGGAGCTTGAGCATGTGATAAAGCCTATAGTATCCTTATATGTTTCATATGATTTTGAGGTGTATCTGACGCATAGAGGAAGGAAACTTAGCAAGATAATGGGACATGGCTTGAGCATGTGCTCAAGCTTGCATCAACCCTCCATATACTAGGAAGAGCTTGCTAGTATTGTTTCCTCTCTACCTTTGAGATCATGGAAAAAATAGTACCTCTTCTCTCATTGATATGGCTATGTGACAACATGCTATCAAGCTTGGATCCACTCTTCACTGAGGAGGAGCTTGGTAATATTGTTTCCCTCCATCTCGATGGACTATACAATAGTTTTCCCTTTCTCGTTGAGCTTGAGCACATGCTCAAGTTGGTATAAACACTTTTGTCTTTTTTATATCGACTTCCTTTCTCTTTTAGATGAATTTGAGAGGGAGCTTGAGCATGTGATCAAGCCTATAGGAGCCTTCTATGTTTCATATGACTTTGTGAAGTGTCTTTGAGACATAGAGGAAGAAAACTTGGCAAGATAATGGGACATAGCTTGTCAAGATTGTATCAACCCTCTATTTAACAAGAAGAGCTTGATAGTATTGTTTCCCCTTTGTCTTTGAGGGCATGGAAAATAAGTACCTCCTCTCTCATTGAGATGGCTATGAGACAATATGCTCTCAATCTTGGATTCACTCTTCACTAGGAAGGAGCTTGGTAAGACTATTTCCCTCCATCTCTAAGGGCAATATCGTAGTTTCCCTACTCTAATTGAGCTTGAGCACATGCTCAAACTCATATCAACACTGCCTTTTCCTTCTCTTTTAGATGCATTTGAGAGGGAGCTCGAGCATATGATCAAGTCCATAGTAGCCTTCTATGTTTCATATGAATTTGAGGTGTCCTTCTCTTTTAGATTCATTTGAGAGGGAGCTCGAGCATATGATCAAGTCCATAGTAGCCTTCTATGTTTCTTATTAATTTGAGGTGTCCTTAAGACATATAAGGAGGAAACTTGGCAAGATAATGGGACAAAGCTTGAGCAGATGCTCAAGCTTATATCAACACTCTACCTATGAGGAAGAGCTTGATAATATTGTTTTGCGTCTATCTTTGAGGGCATGGAAAAATAGTACCTCCTCTCTCATTGATATGGTAATCTTCTTATATCCATGTTCATTATGACTCACATCCACCTTACCTTTTATAAGCTTGTAGCAACACTATCTATTTGATATGTCTTTGATATGACTCAAAACTCTCGTTATCAATGATAACCTTGGCGATACACATTCATGGTATCTCATTTGCCTCTTTCTTCAGATGCCTTTGAATTAGAGCTTGAGCATGTATGCAAGCTTGCCTCAACCATCTCCTTTTTGGCAATAATTTTGGGATAACTTTAAAAAATAGCTTAAGCGTGTGGTCCAATTTGTATCAATCCTCTCCTGAAGAAGGTATAACTCTCTCAAGATCTCTTTGGGGTAGCAAAGATTGGCCATGTGGTCAAGCTTATATCTCCACTTTCTTTATGAGATATATCCCATAATAGAGATAGTTGAAATAGGTGTGCCTTATGGCCAATCACCAGCTAAAGGAGATGTACTTCATGATGTGGCAAGGCTTTCAAATAGAAATAAATCATTTATTAAGTTTCAAATTGGTAATGTGGTTGAGCTCAACACATTAACTCTCTTTGAGCTTAGCAAACTCTCATTGAGATGGAGATTTTCCATGTTTGGTAGTTAACATTTTCTTCATTACATTAGGTAGAGGTTTTGTATGCTCAGTTGGTTGTATTTTGATATTCTATGTTTGGTTATCTAGAATGTTTTCATATCTCTATTAGTTTCATGCTAGCATAGTCTAAGAATATTATTTGTGTTTTATAGATTATATCTTACAAGCTGGAGAAAACGTTTATTTTGTTGAGATTTGCAATCACATCCATGTTGCCTCTTTGTTCTATGAAGTAGATGGGTAGAGGATATGCAGGCAAATTGAATCCCATAGGCATAGAGGGGAAAACTACCCCCTACCCTATTCTATATAACATTGTACTTGGATGTCACTTTCATGATGTGATGAATGCAATGCCATTGTCATTTTGTTCTTCAGTCTAGTGTACTTAGTTTGCTTGTGTTTGTACTTTGAGTCAAGTCTTGATTCCTGTAATGTCTAAGTACTCATGAATCTAGGTTGGTCTATGAGCCACCATAGCTGCCATGCTCTAGATTTGTGTTTTTGCATGGTATCAGAGTAAAATTGAGCATGGCTTAGCATGTTCTAGCTCACCTCTTTGCTTTTACAGGTCCCCTCTCACTTCTCTCAGCTTAGGTCCAACTTGGGTTGAGTGCATGAACTCATTTTACACCTCCATCTTCACTTTGCCCTCTTGTGTGCCATAGCCAACAGACAGTACCCATAACTCAGTTGGAGCTTCTTGATCTATGCCTACAACCCATATCTCTTCATGCTTCCTTCTAGGGGAATGTTTCTGAAGTCAAGGCGTAGCTTTCCATCACGAGAATGCCTGACATTGATCACTTTGTAGGCTGGCATTGTGGAAATTCGTGGTCGCAGTCCCTGAACAGGCGTAGCCTATTTGTACCGTCTCTGCACTTCCTACATGCTACGATTTGGGCCACCACCATGGGTCTTTGAAAGCCCATAAGATAGGCTTTCTACCCGTGTAAAATTTTTGGGAAATGATCAAGTCTACAATGCACATGAGCAGAAAAACTAGTCACTAGAACCCTAACTCACAGTCCTCCATAGCTTTTTGAGCTCAAGGTAATCTCTCACTTTAGTTTCTCTCTCTTGCCACTCAAATTAACCTATTGCTACTCTGATTCACTGATCTACTTGGTGACACACACCAAGGAAGGAAAGATCATTGGAAATTTTTGGGAAATCCTGGTGATTTTGTTTGGCAAGATTGAAGCATAGTCAAGCATAGTGTCTCTTGACACTGATCTAGTGACTCTTGTCACTTCTGTCGTCTAACACAATCGGCTTTACCTCTGATCAAATATGAGATTTTTGTAATACTCTAGCATCAAATCAAGGAGGGGAAGACTCAGAATTGCAACACCTTGAAGACCTCAAATATCTTTGAAGATTTCAAGTTCAAAGGGCATACTTCAAGTTCAAAGGGCATACTAGTCACCTAGTATCTTTTGATACTAATCACCTAGTGCTTCTTGGCACTTGTGCTCAACTCTTCTGCTACTAAAATCTAAAGTTTTTTGGAGCTGATTTTCTTGTTGATCTTGCAACCTCAGCATGGGCAAGGACTCACTGATAGTTTGATTCAAAGGGGTCGGGTTTCACACCTCGCAGACCCGCATCAAGCTCATCTTAATGAAGAAGGATCTTTGGGCCATCACAAATGGCAAACAGAAGAAGCCTCGGGATACAAACCTTGCTGTCACATGGAAAAAGAATGATGACAAGGCACATGCCATTATCAAACTAGAATTGGATGACAGCTACATCCACCATGTGGATACTTGTGAAACCTCTAATGATACATGGAAGAGATTAGATACTTTGTTTGGTGCACAATCAAAGCCATCTAAGTATGGATTAGTGATTGAATTTTTCAGGCTAGATATGAAATCAAACACATCTCTTGCAACTCACTTAAACTACATGGAAAGTCTCTTAACTCAGCTTGTAGGAATTGATCTCAAGATGGATGAAGATATTCGTATTGGTGTGTTGTTAAAAAGCCTACCTCCTGACCATAATAATGTGTCAACTACATTGATCAACATGCCTAGTCCTAAACTGGTTTGACATTAAGGCCTCATTACTAGAAGAAGAAAAGAAGGTAAAATTCAAAGAAGAATCAAGCACCTCTAAAGATGAACAAATGTTATATGTAGGTACCAGGTACAAAGGCAAGAAAGATCATCTGATATGTGAATTTTGCAAAACGATCGAGCACATGAAGAAATTTTGTCATGCCAAGAAGAGGTCCCAAAAGGCCTATCTAGTTACTGTTAAAGAAGAAGAAGACCATGGAGCAAAAGAAGAAGAAGAAGATCACCAGGAGAAGGACAACAAACCTCATTAGTCCTTCTATTTTGATAGAATTTTTTAGCCTTGTATTGCTAGCCCTAATGCTTCGGACATTAGCTTGTAAACTCCTCATGTAACCTTGTACTATAGCCTCTGTACACTTTGTGAGATCCTTGTTACAGCCTTTGGATGCCCACCATGTCTTTGGTACCCACACAACTTTTTCTTGACAACCTGTGTGTTTACCATGTTTGTGGTGTGCCCACACTTTTCAGGTGGTTGCTCACTAAAGCCTCTGCACACTTTGTACTTCTCTGATTGTGATTGAGGAGGGGTGTTGAGATTTGCAATCACATCCATGCTGCCTCTTTGTATGAAGTAGATAGGCAGAGGATATGTAGGCAAATTGAATCCCATAGGCATAGAGGGGAAAACTGCCACCTACCCTATTCTATATAACATTGTACTTGGATGCCACTTTCATGATGTGATGAATGCAATGCCATTGTCATTTTGTTCTTTAGTCTAGTGTACTTGGATTTCTTGTGTTTGTACTTTGAGTCAATTCTTGATTCCTGTAACGTCTAAGTACTCATGAATCTAGTGTTAGTCTATGAGCCACCATAGCTGCCATGCTCTAGATACATGTTTTTACATATTTGCTATTGGATAATGTAGAAGTTGGTTTTGGTTCCATATGCTCAACTTTTCCAAATGCAATCTACGATGGATCAAAGATTGGGATGGGTAATGCTTTTGTGATATTGAATGCATGCTTCAAAAATGTCATGGTTCCTTTTCCTACTTTAGATGTGAAAGAGTTGAAAGATGATGTGTGGAGAGCTATTCGATGGCCCTTATTGGGTGTAAGGCTATTAGTTAATAAAGAGAATACTACAACTTTAGTATCTCCAGTTGATGATTTTGAACAAATAAAACACTGTGGTGTTACTAAAAATGTGGATGTCTTGCATATGTGTGAAGAAAGTATACCCTCTAATGGTTCTATACTGCTTGATGCAATGTCACCTACCTCAGACCAAGATGATGCAATGTCATCTATCTCACTCCAAGAAGATGTGCTAAGGATTCATCAATCATGGAAGGATTATCGTGTCACCTTATGGGATGAGAGTAAGGTTCTCAAATTCCACGAAGGTGTTATACTATTTGTGCATCCAGATAATGCTATACATTTTGACTACTTGGGAGAGAGTTGTATTGGGATTAGCATAGAGTATACTTTCATTGAAGGTTCTCAGGAGAATTTGTATACAGTTGTGAATAGTCTTGACATAATTAGGTGGCCAATTGATCAAGTGACTTTGTTGGATGGTAGTCCACTACCATGTTCTTCTTTGGACCAATCACCCAGTAGAAAACCTAAGCACTTCAATTGGTGGAATCCTAGATATGGCTTCTAATAAACCATTCTCTAAGAAAAGGAAGTATACTTTCATCAAGAGTGTTCCAAGAGACATGTCTCCAACAATTGCTAGCACATATACTTCACTTGGTTCAGTACAACAAGTAGCTATTGTGGATTGTTGCTCTAATAGATGTTGCCAATATGCAAATTGTGGTACTAGTGTGATGCAAATATGTAGACAATTTTGGGGGAAAAACTCGAAATCTCAAACTAATTATGTATATGATATACTTTCCACTACTTGGCATGATGACAGTACAAGGAAGATCAAGTACACTTTCAAGATAGATGGGCTCACTGTATGTTGCAAGGCATGGTACATAGTGCATGGAATTCCTAAAACAACCTTTTATCATTATAGAAGCAAATTTGAGAGTGGAGCAAGGTGTTATGTCCATGGAAATACAAAAAGACTAAAGAGAATCCAAGCACATTTGGGGATGGCAAGGTTATTTGTAAAAGAGTTTGTTGAAAAAAATGAAGAACATGTGCCAAACAGAAGTAGGACATTGCTTGATGGGGTCAGAGAAACTCAATTGGTTATTCCAGATACGTATAAGCAAGTTTACATTTTACATGAGGTGAATTTGTCACTACAACAACTAGGTTACAAAGCAGGAATGTCAAAGTTAACATTCGATAGAATCAACTTGAAGCCATAAAGGATATTTAGGAGAGACAAAGCATATCTACAAATAGACAGTTTCATATGCCACAAAAGCTAAGTTGTAGGAACCTCTACTACACATGGCGTAGGTACTCAGAGGTTCAACCAAAAAAATATGTGTGCATCATTCATGATAAAATGGATTTAAAGAAGATTGCAATCCCTAGATTGACTCAAGTTCCAAAAGAGTTGGATTTAGAATGGCAACTCCAAGTATCACTTATTGGAGCAATCACTCATAATCATGGAGAAGGTCACTATGGGCACTTTGCGCTAAATGGTATATGGCCTTCTGATCCTAATCTCACAATTGGATCTCTTGCATTTTATTTGCATAACTTAGAGAGAGCAGATAGACATGATATTGGGGATCTAGTGACCAGTGGTCTAACAAGGGGTAAAAATTCATTGTTTAATGCTTTGAATGGTAGAAATGCACTAGATTACCATATAGCTCATGGTGGCAAATGACAACTACAACCACCCAATAAACATCCTTGTACTGCTAAGTTGTATATAAATGGCTGCTCATCAAATGGAGAGGATATGGTGATTGATATCAACAACAATAGCAAAGTACTTCCTCTACCTGGGAGCACTCATTTCGTAAGCTCCCAAAAAATTTGTTACTACAAATGGACAATTGTGCATCAAAGAATAAGAATAGATATGTATTCACATATCTCTCCCTTCTTGTTGCAAGGGGGGTTTTCAAAATTGTGCATCTTGGTTTTTTGATGGTGGGCCATACACATGAGGACATAGATGCAATGTTTGGTCGATATTTAAAAGTCTTGAGAATAGAAAAAATATGCCCACATTTGATGGAGGTACTACAAACATCCACATCATCAATGCTAGCCCCATTTTTACTTACACGAGCTCCCAACTTTAAGAATTTTATTGATGGATACCTTTGCGATGGTCCCGATGCCCTTGTTGGCCACTCAAAGCCACTCCAATTTCAGTTTTTATGTAGGGAACTAGTCCAACCATGCAATATAAAGCGCATCCAAAAATAGTTGATTGGATGCCTAAGGATGGAGGTCTAGAGTTATGGAAGAAGGATGCCCAAGGTAGATCACTACTTCCGAGAAGATGTCTTGAATTGTTGCTAATGGCTAGTTTTGTCAAGGATCACGAGTTAGTTATACCAAGGATAAAGGCTCATATGAGGTTTTGGGAGAAAATAGGAAAGGGTCATGATATCCCTTTGTACTTCAAGCATGTTATCGACTATTGGCATAATATTATTAAAGAGATTGAGAGTCCTATTAGTCAAGCAAAGAAAAATTTTGCATCAAATGCAGACTTTTGGCCAGGACATGTCAAATAGATGATTTTAGCATCACATAGAAAAATGGAGACTCCGAAAAAGATGAAAAATGGTTAGGATTTGAGCAATGGAATGAACACTATTGTGGGTCATGTTCTTTGAAACCAAAGGAAGAATTAAAGTTGTATATTGATGTGTAGCATGGAGAATTCCTCCTACTATGTCATCCAAATGACAACATCTATCCCATTCGGATTGTGGTTGCTAAGCCAAATGTTGAGGTGGATAGGACATCACCAAACAACCAAAAAGTTTTCATCTAGTATTGGGCACCATGTGCAAAAAGGAAGGATATGGATGATGTAGAGGTTTATCATGATTGTTGGAATAAGTATTGGATGGAGAATAAGGTAGACCCAAAGGTATGGGAACATGTTGGTTCAATTGTTTGAGCATGGAAACCAAATGGACAGGTTCAGCATAAAGGAGTGAAGATACCAAAGACTGCATGTGAGAAGGCACAATCAAGCCTATGAAACATGCAACTTTAGTTCATGAGCACATAAAGGGTAACTAACAATGCCTTCAATATCATGTTTCCTTAAATTATATTTTGTTAACTATTGAGTTTTGACTATAATGATGTCAATGACATTCAAATTTCATTAAATATATTGTAGTTTTCATTTGAATTTATGCAAGTTTTATTTGATCTTTTGTCTTGTGAAGACTTTGTACTATGACATAGTCTAGCAATGTAACCCTAAACTAGTACTTGTGACTACTTGGAAGGAGTTCAAACGGTGTTTTAAAACACCACCCACTTTTTCTTGAGAGTTATTACTAAAAGATAGAGTTACCAAGTCTTGCCAGTCCAACATACTTCTCATCATATACTATCATCAATGACCTTGCTAATATTGATATTCACCATAAAATAACAATATTAGCTAGTAATAGTCAAGAGGGCTATTCATATTCAATGTATAGATGTATGGCCTGGTCACATAGCTCAGCTCAAAATCAAAAGAGAGTAATAAGCATACTAAATTTGATACTTCTCAACCATATTATCCCTTCCTAGACTCATAAAACTAGACAAACTTACTATAACAAATGTTCACCTTGGAAATTTTAATTTTCCAGTAACATGGGATTTTTCCCATTTTACCTAAAACACTCTTTATATCTTTTGACTAAATTGTCATAGTCACTTGTCCATTTAATTGAAAGAGATATATCTTCTAAGACGATGGCGACGACATATATCTCACTTAAGTTAAAAGTTGTCATCATCGCTTTGCCCATATATCTTTTGAGATTACATATAGTTGAATTGACTATAAATAAAATAACCACTTTTACCTTGAGCTTATGCAAAATTCTAATCATGTGCTCATTACGTGTTGCTTCTAATTTGACTTCTTAATCTTTAACCCCTTTTCTTAAATCACAAGCTACTATAGGTAGCACATAGAGAGAGAGAGAGAGAGAGAGAGAGAGAGAGAGAGGCTAACACTCACACCATCACTCTTTGTATTATAAGTTTGCTAAGGCATTTGTAATAATTTATTTCAACATTCATTCTGCATTTTTTTGTGTGTTGTGTGTGTGTGCATGCGTGATAAACCATATTTGAGCTTTGCACCAATCTCTTCATGCTTGTCTTGATTGGTTAAGCAACAAAGATTTAACTTTTCATGCTCTCTAATAATGTTCATGTGAAAAGATCCCGCTCATTGAGGAATCCCATTCTTTTGAATATATTTAAAGTAGCTTAATAATTGTTTACAAGAAATATGCGTAGATGTGTTGTGAGGTGGTTTATACGTGTTAACACAATATTAGTGAGTTTGGGAATCTCCTAATTTCCATTTTTTGAATACTAAAAAGGTGGCACCCGGATAACATGCCCATAAGTTTCTCAAAACCATATGATGTGACCTATCATTGGAAATCACTTGAAAAATGGAATCTATTGAGCTATGGAGCACTTGATTTGGAGTTATAGTGTTCAAGCTATGACAAATTCAAAGATTTGACCACGTGTCCCAAACTTGTGGAAAATTCCCATATTCCCCAATATGGTGTTTGTTGTTGTATAGTTCCTTTCTATGGGCACTCGGCATTTCGACCTGGCCCTCCATAAAAGAGAGAGGTTTTCCAATTCTCATAGTGAACAACTTTGACATCATAGCAAGCAGGGTTGCTAGCATATGTCACCATGTCATCCAGTGATATGTGTTTCATCTTGTTGTTGGAATCAACAACTTGTATGGACTTGACAAAAGCAGATTTTGTGTATCCCTCTTTAGGAAAGTGACCACTGCCCATTTGGGTTGTTGTGTGTTGCCCATTGTCTGCACCCACGTTTGCAGTCTCTCCACCCCATTGCATCATATTTGCACTATCAGAGAGGTGCTTGAACAAAGAGCTTGGCCAATATCCTACCACTTCTGAGAAATAACTCAGCCACCAATTTCCAGTCTCTGGATCCTATGTACAATGACACAGGAAACTTGTTAGCACAAGAAGCTCATTAATGCAACTCATATCATTCTGATGATTATGTGCATCCTCACGCAACTTCGAATTATAAATGTGGTTCAAGAGTAGCTACCTTCCACACAGAGAGATCAATTTCAAACTGGTTTCCTTGATAAGTTGAGAGTGGAGCAATTGTAGATCCCAATGCTACCAGTGAAGATGTTTGCACAAATCCAGGGCTACATCGTAGGTCAAAACACTGGTGTTGTGTGTAATAATCATTCTGCACACAGTCACATTATCCACTAGCTACTTAGATTTGCATCCAAGTCATGAGTAGCACATAATTATATGTTTACACCTTATAAAATGAGTAGGTACTGATTGATGAGAGTAAGGCGCCCTAATGATTACCGTCCAAAATGCAAAGAAGCGAGGATTACTATCACCATAAAGTCGAGGATTCACCTGCGAAGGTAGAATGACTTATAAAAATATTGTACAATCGCCAACATGGGTAAACTAGATGACTGACTGTCCAAGTAATCAATCAACACAACAGAACGTTTGAGATTGAGAAGTGTGAGCATTAAACCAGCCATCCAGTTTCGATAGTCTCTAGATCAGTTCCTTCGTACTGGCCCGCTACTACCCAAATCTGCGCCACACTAATCTCAGGCTCCACTTGCACTCGCGGTTTCCACACATTGAAGGTCGCCGTAGTACCATACATCTTGTCTCCCGGTTTGTAACTTGCTTGTGCATACTGTATACACAGACAAAAGATCTGCAAATTATATCAGGAATAGAATATCATGATCACAGCTTGAGAAGTTTCATGCAACACATGATTAGGCACTAATCAAATTATCACAGACCACTACATTCTCCTGTATAATTATCACATTTTCGCAAGATATCACGTGGGCTGAAAGGAATTCCTTGATCCATTGGTTGTTTCGTCAAGAAGACAAGCGACAATCATGTGGGCTGAAAGGAATTCCTTGATCAATTGGTTGTTTGGTCAAGAAGACAAGAGATTTTAAAAGATGAAGTACAACGCAGTCTATTAAAATGAAGTATTCTAGAGTCATGCAGCAATTAATGATGTAAATTAAGTTAAATTGATCTTGTGGTTTGATGTTGATGTAAAGTTAGCTTTTTAATGAAGAAGAAAGAGAGATAGAGAGGCAACAATAAACAGCCAAGGTCTTGGAGAAGAGGATGAGGGTGTAATACATAAGTTGGCAAGTCTTTAGTTTCTACTTGAAAAATAAGAAATGATTGAGGTTGAGTAGTTAATCTAAATATGATGAGTCGCACATGACTTAAACTAAGAATGAGGGCGAGGACATGTGCAAGTAAGTAAAGTGGCCACTGACCTACGCATATCCAACATCAATCAACTTGAACCTCGTCAAATAAGGAACTTAATCCACTTTCCTAAGTACTTCTAAAAATGGAGGTGCTTGGGTTTACTCTATTGACTTCTTAGACATGGAAGTTTGCTAACCATTGCATTATTTCTCTCTTGTTTGATCAAGGTTTCTCTCCCCTTTCTATAGTCCATCAAGCTCTGGCTCCACTATCAACTTGATTTGCACAAGCCTATAATTGATGCGTATGTTCAATTACATTGGCAACTAAAGTTGTAAACTTACAGGTGGTGCGGCTCTAACTCTACTCTTTAACTTGGTCTTATGACAAGGTAACAACTTTGCCTTATTCGGAGATTGGTGGCAAATGAAATAACTATAATGGAGACTTGAGAGGCTCTCCAAATTCAAGAATATTTCACCTCTACATGCCCTACACATGTGATAGGGAGTGAAAAGTGTTCAAAAACCTGTTTTGGGATTGCCTAGAGGTACAAGCCCTTTGGCAATAGATAAAAGAAGGCATGAAGAGAATCAATTTAATTGAAAGAAAAATGATCATTTTTAATTATAGAGACAATTTGAGTGAGGTTTCAAAAAATGTATGGGTAGTTCTTAGAGATTTAGTTGTATGCTACGGTCCGATCCTTAGAAAATGATGTTGTCTATGGCAAGGTTAAGCAAGCCAAAGGTGGTTTAGGTGGCTATAGTAATAGCATTTTTATTGCTTCTCAAGTCTTGTTGGGGAAGCTTGCTAAGAACAATGCTTGACCTTTGTGTGTGTAAGCAATCTGATGAAAAGCTTAGGCACTTAAGATGGAGTGATATGATATTCTCTCTTTTTTGGCTAGGTGATGTAAATATTACCTACATTAATACAATGCACGTTACAAAAAAACAAAAACTTTGCCTTATGGTTCTAGGCATAAGGATAAATCATATATTCAAATGATGTACATGTAACGGGATGTAAGGACATGTCATTTAGGAATTGAGGCTATAAGTTGCTTAGTTGGTTGTACTACATTATTTGCAAACTAGGCATTTAGGCACCGTAAGGTACTTGATCATGGAGTTCAAAGGTGAACGTATTTTGAGAGGCAACAAGAACCATACTCTTGAATTGTTTAAATTCCCCCCAAGCTTATCCCAAATTATAGACAAGTATGCATTTATTATTATGTCATTATTGTTTTTATATCCAAGTGACACTCTTTCAAGAGGTAATATCCTAGTACTACTATCCTAATAGCACTCAAGAGTAACCATAAAGGATATTTTGTAATTCACCAAAATCATTAATTAGTTGACTTGAGACTTAGATGTCAAATATGCAATAATCATCAAAATGCAATTCTAAATTTCCTAAATAAAGGATGTGTGAAAATTTGTATCTAACTATGACTAATTATGCACATATGTCTCACATATTGTGATTGTGTGGTAGATTCGTATTTACCTCATGAAGATACCCATCAAGCTTGATACCCTTTCTTAAGAGGTGAATGCTACTTGAAAATTTCTCATTTTGGATTGCACCCAATGAGGTGCCATTTGACTTGAAGAGGTGATGGCTATCTACCACAGGAAATGTCTCATTTTGCAAAATTGCATCCAATGAGGTCATTAATCTTCGTATTGGAATCGTGCCGTTAGGACAAATGCTCTTTTGATGCCAAGGTTGTGTTCCAAGTGCTAGCATGCGTGCTAATGAAGTACTTGAGGTTAACACTCTTTTAGGGAAAGAGCTTGGAAATTCCTGCGACGAATATAAAAAAGTTATGAACTTTCTTGGTCTTAGCTAAGTAGTTGTCTTGTAAAAATTGTTGGATTCCACTCTTATTTGTTTCTAGTTTTGGTATGGCCACATTATCAAGTTCATAGGAAAGTGATGAAATGTACTAGTAAACAATATGCATTCCTACTGCTTAGTTGATAGTATTCATAAAAGTTTTGCTATAAATCAATTAAAACATGTGGATTCTAAATGAATATAATATTTGATGAAAGATCAAGGGTACGCATGTTGTTATTATAATTACCTGAAAAGTGTGATCTTTCATTGAGGGATGAGTCAATGCAGGTTGCGCCTCTCGTGGAATGCAATCAATAATATCACCGTCTGGGCTCTACAACATTGTAAATGTAAGATTGCGAATAATGCATTGCTTATATAATGAATCATGCCAATGAAATTGTTGTAGTATTGACCCATTCATGTGTGTGAGTATGCATGCAAGCCACACGTTAATGTATAAAATCTATGTGCACATGTTTTAGGCATAGAAAATGAAGCGCTCTCTCTCTCTCTCTCTCTCTCTCTCTCTCTCTCTCTCTCGTAATACTAGCAAACATCCATACATGTTTCCGATTGCGTACTGTGGATGTGGATACACACATATAATACTAATAAATCATAAGATCCACACACATACATCGATCCATGCATACACTATGTACGTGTATCATATGCGCTAGCTGGCGCTCGGTAATTATAGTGCGCGCGGTGGTTGTCATTGTGAAGCTCCAGAGGGTATAATTGGAGAGAGAGAGAGAGAGAGAGAGAGAGAGAGAGAGAGAGAGAGTTAATTACTTGGATGGTGTGGGTCGCAGCGGCTGCAGGAGGCTTGTCGACGTCGTTAATATTGAGGGTGGTGGCGCCATGATCAGTAGTAGTACTGGCAGTGATCAGGAGACGACGGGCGGATGCGACAGTATGATGAGTAATATTGCTATTCACTAGCGATGATGATCCCGTCATCATCGCCATCGTATAGCTCATCATCACTGCTAATATCTGCATCAAACTCACGATCGTCTTTATTCGCCTCATTATCGTCGCCGTCGTCGTTTCCAGTAGTATAGAGTATTCCCTCCTGAATTAAACTCGGCTCTCGAACTCTCATCAGTATATAATTGATCGGCCAGTAGTGGTAGTAGGCACAGCTGCGATGATAATGATGATGATTATCTCATTGAGCCTGTTCGTTCCTCTTTATATTATTAACATGTGCATCCTGCATTAGTCGGCCCGCCCCGGCCCGACAAATTTCATAATTCTATATAATTTTAATGACAATCTTATTATCTCAGCGTAAGAAACTTACTTACATCCATCGAAGTAGATTAGATCGAACATACAATTAACGATGAGGTTGTAACTCAAGCGGTCAAAGTTTGTGGGTGTGTACATGGGTATGTTAGTTCAAACTTTGGGTTCACCCTTGAGACATCTTTCAAATTTCAAACTTTTCTCCCAAAAAAAAAAAAAAGGTTGATAGCTAGACTTAGGTTTTGGGATTTTGTCTTGTAGACAATTTGAGGTCGGTATTGGTAATTTTGCTTGCCTTTCTAAGAGTCCTTGTGAAAGGCAGAGGAATTAGGTAGGGAGAAGGGGAGCTCTGAAATAACCATCTCATCACTATATTTAGTAATCTCTTATAAAAAATTTCATGGGTATATAAATCGTTATCTGATTCTTCTTTAAATCCTCCTTACAAGCATACACGGTAACTTGTGAGCCTCTTCTCCATCTATCTACCCAAAGGTATCTTAAGAAGAGGGCTAAGAGGTGAGAGAAAGGAGAGCAAAAGAGAGAGAAAAGAGAAGAGAGAATGAGTGATGAGGAGAGAGAAATACTAGAGAGATAGAATAGAAGAGAGAGAAGCCATAAGAGTTATGAGCAGGAAGATGAGATAAGAGACAATAATTGTATTTGACAAGGTATTATCAATAATTTGTCACTAAAATATAAGTCTTTCTAGCTTTTTACAATCTATTCCTTCCCAAAGGTTTTTGCCCATAAGTTCAAATTTACAATAGCTAAAAAGGATGGAGAAAACACAATCCTACTCTAATTTCACCTATATAAATGATGGAAAATGAATAAAGAGAATGAGATTTATTAACCAAACTAAAGATATAAAGGAAAGTCTCTACCATGTACATAATCCAGATGACATCTTCAAAAAGAAATATGAGCCTTTAGATTGTAAAGAAAATGTCTCTATAGTGAATATATAGCTTGTTGAAAGAATAGGCCTTATCGAACAAAAATTGAAACAGCTTTTGATAGAAGTCTCCAAATGAAGCATGCCACATGTCAAATGTAGCTATTGAAGAGTACTTTGACCGTATGTAGATAGCATATTTCTAAAAATTAGGTAGAATAAAATTTCTTTTAAAATAGAGTACTATCTAGGCCATGTTTACACCACTATAATTAGCTCAACTATAACTATGCCTCAACTACACTAATGTATCCCATAAGTAGAAAAACTTGTCCAATATAGAATCTAGCCTCTTAGAAGCTTCCTCAAGTGAAAAATCTCTCCATTTGATCAAATACTTAGTGATAGAACAAGAGTGAAGCTTCTTCTCATGGTGGCCGATGATCTCCGCATGGAGATATTGAATAAGACATTCTTTATCAATAGGAGATAGTTCATCAATTGTTTCCACTTGAGTATCATAAAAGGGTTTGAGCTTGCTGACATAAAATATATACATTATGAATCTTAGTGGAAGAGGAAAGTCCCAGTCTATATGCCAAGTCTCCAACATGCTTGTAGAGGCGAGCTACCGCCAAGACCCACTGACCGCTTATTGTTCAAGTGTTTTTTAGTAAACACCTATGGCTATCTATCACCTAGCCGACGCAACTTCGGTGCTACCAGGGTGTAGTGAGCTTACCTTGATGCCCAAATGAGTTGCCTCCTCCCTTAAGTACGCCGGTAGCTTCACGATTCGTGATGCAAGCTCAAGCAATCTCAAGCCTTTACCTTCAAGCTCCATCCTCCATAGCCGCACGTGCAAGACAAAAGAAGAGAAGAGAAGAGAAGAACAGAGGAGATGATGGAGAGCTTCTTCTCCTTGATCCCTCACCCTCACACACTCAGTCCCTCACACTCTCACACTCTCACACTCCCTCTCTCAAGCACACACAAGTAAGCAAGAAGGAGAGAAGAAGACGAGTCCACTTTGCCACACACCAAAGAATGAGCTCCTCATTCACTTTTCAACTTTATATACAAAACCCTAAACCCCTTTTGGGCGGTCATCCCCTTATCTCCTTTTTCACATGGTTGGCCGTGGCCTAGGCCATTTTTTCCCTCAGGTAAGTTATGAATATATGTGTGCATCATATGGGTTCAAAACAAGGTATTTTTAAAATACCATTTCTATACATTTTTTACATATAGAAGGGTATAATATAAAGGGGTTATTCACAAATGGAATAAAAAAGGGTTATGTTTTATTTAGGAAAAACTCACAGATAAGGATATTTATAAATAGGCCTTGAATGCATGTGATGCACATAATATACATATAGTAACTTCCTCAAGTTTTTTCCATTGTCCTCCTATCTTCCTAGCTTCCTTCCTACCGCCCATCTACCTTTGCAGTTTGCACAGGAGAGAGCTTGGTGCTTTTTTACAAAAAGTTTTAGGGATGCCTCGCATTTAAAGGTGTAATTTTTCCTTTGTCTTAGCTTTTGAGGCCGCCCAGTGCGCTCTCGGTCATTTCCCTTTCTGCTTCTTCTGTTGTGTCTGATTTCCTTCTAGGCCACCTCTTTTAGGTCCCGACTCGCACTTTTTTACTTTTTCCACTTTTTTGTTGTGCTACAGTTAACATTACCCTCCTCCTAGCACTATAGTCCCATGGCATTGATGGGAAGTAATTGGAAGGTAGGATGGGTGTAGCCAGATTACTTTTTTGAGTTTGTATACCAGCCCTTGCAGGGGATGGTGTTGGATGGATCAACCCTTGAAATTGAATATGGTTTTGGGCCTGGTTCTTTGCTAATGCTAACAATAGGGGGATCTCTCCTTTGAAATTGAAGATAAAGCTTGGGCGAGTCCCTCCCCGATGTTGACCTTGAGTGGATATGTCCCTTGAAATTGAAGATCATGTTGGATGGATTCTTCTTGGAGAATGGCAGATGGACATCTCCGTTTTTGAAATTGACAATGGTATTGGAGAGATGCCTCCTCATGCCTTCCGAGGGTGCTATGACTTGAGCTTAAGATGGCTTCTCCTTATTCCCTTCAAGTTGCCTTACCCCTTCACTTATGCCCGTACAGACTTTCCCACTTGCACAAGAGGAAACCTGGTATTTCTCATAAAATGAATTACATTGCACCTCACACTTTCCTTGTGAGAGCCTTCAGAGATTCTCCCTCATCCTTGAGGGAGCATCCTTCATCCTTGAAAAGACTTCTCTCATCCTTGAGGAAGCATCACCAAAGTAGTCAGAGCTTCCCCACGTTGTTTCAGAGGTTGCCATCCCATGCACTATTCCTAATGAGCTTCTTCATTCACTTTTTGATTGAGGCCTCCTTCGTCTTCCTTTGCTTTTCTTTGGTGGCTACATGGTGACACGTGCAACACTAGGAGTGGAAGTTGATGATGATATGGTTGTAGGGGAATCAGCCTTTGGAAGAAATCGATCAACCGGTTGAAGTGATGGGAGCCGAGAGTGTATTGCATGGATAATGGGGCCTCCAAAGTTGGTGGGTTGCAGCATTGATTTATACCTAAAAAGAAAAGAAGGTGCACAAATTAGGGGTGTGTCTGCCTTACTGTGTGGTGCATAGTGCTCATGCTATCATAAAGGAAATCCTCGGAGTCGACTCTACTAGTAATATGGAGTTCCTCTTCTGTGAAAATTTGATCTAAATAGGGATGCCCTCTCGCATGTGGTCCTCAAGGGGTGGATTACAAACGATGGTCAACACCCCATAGGAAGTTGGAGCTACATATGTCGGGTCATACTCTGCAGTTTTGGGTCGTGCTTCTCTATTCAACATTTGCCATGAAACCCTTCTAGTTCTCATTGAAGTCGAAGAGCATACCATTTGCGTAAGAAGGAGGAGTCGTTGGCAGCAGCGAGTTGCTTCAACTTTTTAATTTACTAGTCCGTGGCAATGACTTTTCTCTTAACATAAGATGTGGTCATGCATTACTTGCATACTTGTTCAATGGAAAGCTCGTTGGCAATGAGTTCTTGGACTACCTGGGAATTTTTGACAAAAAAAAATTCAGATTCCTCCCATGAGCAAGGTAGCGTACACACTTCCGTTGCTAAAGGCTCGTCCAAAAGACCTAAGTCCAGTTGATCGTAACTTTTAGTAAGCATGGTAAACGTGGCATCCAAGAGGCTGAGGCAAGCAACCAAGTCATCGCTTGTATTCTCAACTAAGTCTGCAGAGCCAAGGTTAGAATGAATCTCTGCTCTAGTAAAAGGGTCTAAGGCCAGCAGCAGGTGGCTTAGGTTTGGTTGGGCTTGATAGTTCTACAACTGTCGAGTGCAGATCTGTTGGCTGGGGTTGTGGCCTTAGTACATAGGTGTGGCCAGTCCAGTGGGTAGCATGCTACTAGATGCTTGGGCAATAGTTTGGGTACTAGAATGGCAAGGTTGAGGCAGTTTAGAAGTAGCAAGCTTTGGTTTGGGTTGATAGACTTGTTGAGTCTCGATGGGTTTAGGTTTTGGAAGGGTATTGGGCCTTGCAGTTAGAGGCTTTAGTGACGTTGATGCTTGAGTTTTCTTGATGCTTTGTGTGGTCAAGTTTGAGGGCGGCGTTTGAGTAGTGTCATTGGTCACCTTGGCTTTAAGTACTCAAATCTAGGTACCGTCCTTGTAATAGCCTTGCTCTTGTAACAAGGTCTTGGGGACCCATCACAGCTTAACCATTGTCGATGCCTGTAGTTTCTTATAGACCTCCTAGTTTTTGAGGGTGACAAGAAGACATGATCTAGGGATTGCTTCCACAACTACCACCAAGTCTAATAAGGCCCCAAAGATCGAGTAAAAGAAGTGGATGTGGCTAACGCCTTCTTAGATCCCGGCACCCCATAGATTGAAACTTGGATTGAAGGATGTTTTATTGCAGATGTATTGATTGATGGAGGCTCATCAATGAACATAATGACAAATGTGACAATGAAGGATCTAGGTCTACAAGGCATATAACCTACACAATGGTTTATTAGACTGGTAGATAAGAGCATAATTAATCCTTTGGGCATTCTCCCATATGTGAAGATAACTCTGGTGGAAGAGACTATTGGATGACCTATCTAGTGGTGAAATGAAATTCCTACAGGAACTCATACCCTCCACTTTATTGGGAAGACTATGGATTTTTGAAGCAAGAGCAAGGATAGATTGGTTTAAAGAAACCCTAATCCTAAGCAAGGAACCAAATAAAGTAGTATTGAAGTTATATGGTGCTCAAAAGGGACATGGATCCACCTCCATAGAAGACTCGTTTGACTCTCCCAATGAAGAAAAGTATAGAACATCAGACTACGTTGTGAAAAAAAATTCTCAAAAAAACCAAAAGCACAGTCCCTAACAATGGGCACCAAAATTCAACTCTTGAAAGATGCAAAGTCATTGTCAATGGGTGAATATCTTTTGCTGGAACCAGAAATGACTTTACACAATATTAGTGAGTTTGGGAATCTCCCAATTCCCATTTTTTAAATACTAAAAAGATGGCACTCGGATAACATGCCTATAAGTTTCTCAAAACCATATGATGTGACTATCATTGCGAAGCACTTGAAAAATGGAATCTATTGAGCTATAGACCGCTCGATTTGGAGTTATAATGTTAAAGTTATAACAAATCCAAATATTTGACCACGTGTCCAAAACTTATGGGGAATTCCCATATTCCCCAATATGGTGTTACTTCTAAAATTACATCTGACAATGAGATAGAAGCATCGATATATTTCTCTCCCTATTACATGGCCATAGCAGAGGTAGAGATAGAAGTAGAAGACAAAGCAGAGAACCTATTCTTCTCTTATAGAGCCCCTATAGAGGTAGAGATAGAGTCGAAAGAGGACAATGATGAAAGTCAAGATGCAAATCATGAAGGCAACATGCAAGAAGCTATCCAACCAAAAGAGGATACTAATGATGAGGAAGTCCAAGAGGCCACAAAAGCTAAAGATCCCATGCTGTTGGATAGAATGACTCTGGTGCCCTTTGGACTAGTAAATGAATCTCATTATATGCAAAGGATTTATAAGAAATGGATGAAGCAAAATAAACCTTCCTTTAGCAGTGGCTCTTGTTGCCCTAATTTATCCTTCTCAAGAAAGGACAATGATGATGTACCTTAGCAACAAGCACCAGTTCTATAGCCTAAACAGAACTTGGATGGTTCTTGTTATGTGACATTCGTAGATGCATCCTTAGAAGATGATTCCTTGATTTAGGAGGTAACTAACTTTCAAACAAAATTAGAAAAAGCCTTGATACCAATTCAACATCCCAAAGAGTCTGACAAGCCACCATTGAAGGAAGAAGCCACCTCTAGTAGAGAATTAGATGAGGAAGCTACTCCCTTGAAGGAGTTGGATATACCTAGAAGCATTCTGTAGGACCTTTGTTTGAGAAGTGGAAGGTGAAAAGTAATTAACTTTTCTGGATGCAGATGGCATTGAACATCACTTAAAGGTGGGTATCGGCCTTCTAAAAGAGGAGTTGTTGGTCCTATGTGACCTATCAAAGGAGAACTTGGACGTATTTGCATGGTCATATAAAGATCTAAAGGAGATCGATCCCACAGTGTGTCAAGATCACATCAGCCTAGAGCCAGAGGCACATGAATCCAAAATACTCAACCCTAGTGAGAGCAGAGTTGTTGAAGCTATTAAAAGTTGAGTTCATATATCTCATGGCCTATAGTGAATGGGTTTCATCCATTGTGGTCGTACCTCAGAAGAATGGAAAACTACGAATATGTGTAGACTTTTGTAGGTTGAACTCCAAGACAAAGAAGGATCATTTCCCTATCCCTTTCACAGACCAATCGTTGGATACAGTGATGGGACATGAGCTCTACTCCCTCTTGGATGGATTCAGTGGGTACAACCAAGTTTAGATAGTAGAAGAAGATCAGTCTAAGACAACCTTCACAATAGAATGGGATACTTATGCCTATAGAGTGATTCCATTTGGGCTCTGCAATGCCCCTGCCACATTTTAGAGAGTGATGACATCCGCATTCTAAAATCACCTGCATGATTTCATTGAGGTATATCTAGATGATTTTTGTGTCTTCAGCCTACTTTGTAAGCATTAGGGACACTTGGAGTAGTGATTTGATCAATGTCAAGAGTATGGGATCTCCCTTAACCTTGACAAATGCATCTTTGGAGTCTCTTCAAGAGTTCTTCTAGGTCACATTGTCTCTACACAAGGGATAGCAATAGACCTTGCCAAGATTGAGAAGATTGTAGCTTTGACAATAGCAATCGATCTAAAATAGCTGATAGGGCTTCTTGGCCATGTTGGCTACTATAAGAGGTTCATCACACATTTTTCTACAAAAGCAGCCCCCTTCAAAAGCTCTTGAGGAAAGGTGCAGAGTTTATTTGTACATATGAGTGTGAAGAAGCCTTCAATACCCTAAAGCAATGTCTGATTAAAGCACCAATTCTGGAACCCTCTAATTGGATAAAGGAATTCCATGTGCACACTAATGTATCAGTAGAAGGCTTAGGTGCACCCCTTTGCTAGAAAGGCTTCTCAAAGTTGGTTCAGCCCATCTACTACGCAAGCTATAAGGTCATTGATTGGAAAAGGAACTGCATAGTGATTGAGTTAGAGTGCCTCGTAATGATCTTTGCCTTGGAGAAGTTTCAATACTACCTACTATCAATACAATTTATGTTTTATGTGGATCATGAGACATTGTCCTTGTTGATGAATAGAGCAAATGTGATAGGTAGAATGATGAGGTGGTTACATTATTCTAGGAGTTTGACTTTGAAGTCCTTACAAAGCTCAATCGCTCCCATGTTCTAGCTAATCATCTATTGCACTGATCCCTCAGATTGAAGAATAGGAGCATGATGATCCAGACCTCCTTTATGCTTTTCTATTTTTGGTCAAAATAGTAACCTCATGATATGCAAACATTACCAACCTCTTGGCTATATAACAATATCCTCCTGATATCTCGAATAGAGAGAAAAAGAAGCTTTTGTTCGAATTAGCCCCTAACCTTATTAGGTGGTAGATTGTACAAGTGAAGCAAAGATGAAGTGCTACGGAGATGTGTTGTGGGAGATGAGATTGGGATCATGCTGAAAGCATGCCACGACAAGCCATGTGGTGGACACTTTGTGGGAGGAGTGACAGCTAGAAAGGCTTTGCTTGCAAATTATTGTGGTCTATACTGCATAAGGATGCCTATGATTAGTGTAATTGCTATGATGCCTATCAGCAGAGCAGTTAGAAAAGGCCACCAAGACCACTGCCATGCCCTTGCAGCAGCCCATCCTTTCCCTAGGGCCATTTGAGAAGTGGGGCATTGACTTTGTGGGCCCAATCGACCCTCCAACCAGAAGAAAGTAGAATCGGTATATCTTAGTATGTACGAACTATGTGACAAAGTAGTGTGAAGCCAAAAGCTCTCAAATGAGATGATGGCAATAGCATGGCCCTCTTCCTATATGGGATTATCATCACCTGCTTTGGTAGTCACTTAGAGTCGGTAAGTGATAGAGGCACCCACTTTTTGAATAAGACTATGGAAGAGCTGATAGAGCTTCATAAGATTCGCCATCGCAAGTCCACACACTACTACCCCAAGGCCAACGGCCAAGGCAAAGTTAGTAATCACTTCCTCTGTTCAATCTTGATGAGGATGATTATTGCACATCGTCACGACTGGGACCATCATCTTATAGAGGCTCTCTAGGTGTACAACATCTTCCATAAGGCTTCTATTGGACAGACACCTTTCCAATTAGTGTATGGCACAGAAGTTGTCTTTCTTATCGAGCTAGAACTATCCTCTTTGCAAGTGGCTATCACATAGCTCATGGAAGATGATGAGTCCTTACAATGCCACCTCCTGCACTTTGAATATTTGGATAAAATACAGTAGATGGACTTGCAGTGTATGGAAGCCACACATACTTGGCGACAGGCTTACCATGACAACTTCATCAAGCAGAAAGAAATCAAAGAAGGTGACCAAGTCCTTTCCTATGATTTGCACTTTGGCATATTTCCAAGAAAGCTCCAAAAGCACTGGATGTGCCCCTACAAAGTACTCGCTATCAATCCTAATGGCTATGTCCAAGTGCAAGCCATCAATACCTTTGATGATTCCTTACTGATTAATGGTTACTTCTTGAAGAAGTATTTCCCTCCTTGGGGATCCTAACAATCACTATTGATAGCCCCTTTCCATCTTGGGCGTTACTCCTTACTACTTCACATGCTGTTGTTGATATCCATCATTTTCATTCTGATGAGGTGACATGATTCTTTTAGCTCCTCATCTCCACCTCCCATCCCTATTCTGTTACCTTTATTTTTAATCTAGCACATGTGGTATATATGTTTCAAATATATGGTGTTTCTACCATTTACCTGAAGAAATTAAAAAACAGGTCATGAGAGAAAAGAACTTCAGTCCCTATCATACTGACCTGCTCTTTGGAAAAAGGCAAAAATACCCTCGAGAGTAAGAAAAAAATGAGAAAATAAATAAAATAAACATGTTTAAAAAATGTGTTATGAGAGAAAAGGAAGAAATTCCCTATCATAATAGGCCTCACTCCAAGAAAAGATGGCAAACATCCTTGGACGGAAAACTAGCTATGGAAAAGGTGGAAACACTTCGCACTCTAGAAATAGCTCACTCCTTAGTTGAAATTCCCATGATGCAGTTGCGAAGCCACCTCCCTCGGTACAATGTGACCTTTGCTTCCATCAATGGATCTGTCCCCTACAACAGATGACCTTTCCTACATACCATTCAAGTTCTTGATCTGTTGACTACCTCCTTGGGTACGCCTCTTCATTAGTGGCCGATATTATTTGACATCATCAATAAGGCAAAGCCCCTTTCCCTCTTGAACATCACTCCTTACTACTTCTCATGTTGTTGCTGAAATCCATCATTTTCATTCTCATGAGGTGGCAACATTCTTTTAGCCCCTCACCTTCACCTCTTGCCCCTATTTTGTTACCTTTCTTTTCAATCTAGCAAATGTGGTATAGATGTTTCTGATATATGGTGTTTCTACCATTTACTTGAAGAAAGAAAAAAAATAGGTAATGAGAGAATAGAACTTCAGCCCCTGTCATACGGACCTACTCTTTGAAAAAATGTGAAAATACCCCTAGTAGTAAGAAAAAAATGAGAAAATAAATAAAATAAAGATTTTTAAAAAATTTGTTATGAGAGAAAATGAATAAATTCCCTATCATAATAGGCCTCGCTCCAAGAAAAGATGGCAAACATCCTTGGACGGGAAATTAGCTATGGAAAATATGGAAACACTTTACGCTCTAGAAATAGCTGACTCCTTGGTTAAAATCCCTAGGATGCAGTTCCAAAGCCGCCTCCCTTGGTACACTGTGTCCTATGCTTCCATAAGTGCATCTAACCCCTACGACAGACAACCTCTCCTACATACCATTCAAGTTTCTGATCTGTTGGTTGCCTCCTTAGGTACGCCTCTTTATCAATGGCCGATAGTATTTGACATCATCAATAAGATGAAGCCTCTCTTTATCAATAATTTTTAAATAATGTGAGCTTTCATCCTAACTGGATGGGGATGTAAGTATGGGCTACCCTTTGTACCTATCAATAGAGTGTGAGATAGAAGCAGGGCCAAGTGTGACTAATTCTTCCTTCAATCAAATCTGAGAGGTGAGGATTGAGGGATGTTACGATGCTAGCACTAGGTATGTTGATCTTTTCCTATGCACATATGGGATGGGGCTTTGCCATCGCTATAGCATATGTCACTTTGCTCTATGCATGATATTACAATGCTCCATGGCTTACCTTCTCATACCTATGCTAGATGGGTTGGGACGCACTAATACACCATCAATTATATATACTGGCATACTCCCTCTGTGTTATTCCTCTTATCGATTTCTCAATCAGATGTGAGATGTGGTTTCTGTTTCTTTCTCTCTAAGTGATGTTGGCCATGGGGCAAGAGACTGATCTATCATTCTTACATGAGTGATTATTGAGCTGAGTGTTGTATTTTTCATCATCCATAACTTAACGACTCTTCATCAACAACACTACCTTCTTGGATATTGCTGCATGGTCATTGCCATGCTAGACCTGTGTTGTGGCGAGCTATTGTACCTCCTATAGACAACTCCACCTCAACCATCTAAATGGGCCAAGTGTTTCTAACCTTACATCTTACATTTATGTATATATATATATCATGTTTTAAGTGTGAGGATGCAAGGGTTTAGTTCATAGCTAAGTGCTAGGCCTCAGTTGATTAGACAAACCAGTCCATTAAGGTTTTAAGCATGGGGATATATCCCTGCACGTATCGTCTGTATACACTCATGAATACATCACTATATGATCTTTAAATGATATAATGTCTTCTTCATACCTTATTGGGGTCCCTTCTCCACCCAACTGTCTTATTCCACCCTGTACCCGGGGTCTTCTCTTGCTCATTAGTTCCTTTATCTCATTTTACTATTCTTCCAGGTGAACGCATCCTACGTTCACCAAAATTGACATCTACCTTGAAAACCCTCTTAGACCCTTTGATCTCGATATTTTCTTCTTACTTTCCTTTGTTCCCAGTAATAGTTCCTTACTTATTCATTTTTGAAGAATTTTACGTGAATCAAATGTGTTTCCATGTGAATGTGCCTTTACCAAAACTATAGTTTGACCTTAAATCCCTAATCCTCACCTTGCCTGAAACCTTTTTTCTTTTTATAGCTTGTCATTTTGATGCACAACTTGACCGTTATTCATTTTTTCCATGATTGCGGGTATTTTCTTATGTGTTTTTGTCGTTTTTCCATGTAAACATGGTTTTTTTCTTGTTGGAATGGTGTGTTACTTGGATAGCCTTGAGAGCAACACATCCAATAGAAAAAATTTCTTTTTTCTCCCCTTTGTTCAAACACACGGATTTCATGTTATTAATTCTTGATTGTGTAATTTTCATGAGTATGTATACCGTCTCTTCCAAGGAATGTATCGTTTGTCCATCAGAAGTGCATTTTGACATGACAACCTTGTCAAAAACCACTCCTCTAACACTTTTCCTTTCGTTGTGCTCTGTTTTGACTGATAGATCTCCTTGGATTAATTTTTGTTTCACTTTTCCTTTGCATTTTTACCATTTATGAACACCCTTGTTTCTCACTGGACCCGTGTTTTGATTTGATACCATGTCCATATTGTTCAACCGGATAATTTTTAGTTTTCTTGCACTCTATTTTGGTGAATGTATTTTCTATTCTTAATTTTTGATCACTTTTTCGGGTGTATTTTTTACAAATTTTCCATATGAATGCCTATTTTTCATGCTAGATGCATCGTTCTATTGTCCATCCTATTCCCCTGATCTTCTTGCCCAACTTTCCTTTTTATCACATGTCAATCCGATGCATGGATCTTTTTGAATTAAATTTTTAGCAAATTCTTGGTCTCGTTGCCTCTACATATTTGCGCAAATGCCCAATTTTCAACTCGAAATGCATGCCGTCAGTTTTATGAAGTATCACGGCCAACCCACCTATCCTCCTCCCTTTTCTGATCCTGATACCACAAATTTTTTTACCCTACTGCCCCATGCTTGTACATGGGATTGGGGGGTTCCAATTCTTTCATTTTTTTAATTTTTAAGAAAAGAAACACCCCAACTACCCCCCCCCCCCAACAGTATTCTCCTTCTCTCTCTTCTTCCTCTCTCTACTCCCACCTCTTTCTCTCTCCTCGTCTCCTCCACCCCTTCTCTACTCCTCCTCTACTCCTCCCTTCCTCCTCCTCCTCCTCCTCCTCCTCCTCCTTTTTTCTCCCTCCCTCCCTCCCCCCCGCCCTCCATCATGTCCTCCCTCCTCCCTCCTCCTCATCCTCCTCCTCCACCATCTCCTCCTTTTCCACCTTTTCCACCAACCCCCCATTCCCACCCCTTCCCAAACCCCCCATTCCCACCCCCCTCTAAATCCCCTTCCCCCCCCATACCCACAGACCCTCCCCTCCCCCTTTTCCCATGGACACTCACTTCCTCCCCAACCCAACAAAAAAAACCCACAACACCTATGTTTTTAATTGGCCCTATTCTTGCGATCACACACGTGTCTCTCCTAGCTTTCATCAACATGGTTCCTACACATAAGTTTTGTGGCTAATCATTGTGGTTTGTGTGCGCATGTGTGCCGCACTTGCTACTATTCACACATGACTGCAACCTAATTCTTGTGTGTTTCGAGCTAAGTTGTTGTTCATGTGCAAATTTTTGTATTCATGTGTACTTGGTTAATTTGTTGATGTTCACGCACAAGGATGCACGTGCCATCTTAATCGTGCCGTAGAGGTCTCAGACCTGCTATTCACATGTAGTAGAGCAAATTCGAGTACACACCTTCGTGTAATTAATACACACGTCTTTCTAATATTACTAAGATATTTGCTAGAAATCATTTTTAAAAACTAATAAAAAGAAATTATTAAAAATTTAAAAATCATTCCACACAAAGTTAAATTTTGGAATATCTATTTCCCATTAAAAATTACCAAAAAAGTAAACATCTAAAATAACATCAAAGAAAAAGTCAAAAGATCCATAAAATTTTGAAATTATAGCAAAAAAAGTATCAAAATTTTAAGAAAACCTTATGATATATTATTTTCACATTTTGCATTTATATATATATATATATATATGAAACAAAATAAAACAAATTGAACCAAACCAAACACATAACTATTATTTATTTTACACAACATATATACATCAACCAAGTTGATCAATTACGCCCAAAAATCCCTCTTTTTTGTTGGTTTTATTTGTTTTTCTTTAAACCAAAAACTCAAATCCAAATAAATTGTGAGAGATAGATGTCATATTTGTTTTTTGTTTTTTTCTCCTTACACTGTCAATTTTCAAGTTAGATGGTTTGCATTTAGGATTACTTCATGGTCGTAGTTTCCTCTCCATCAATTGATTTTGTGTGCACTCATTCAGACTAGGGTAGATTCACACACCCTATAGATATCTTTTCTTTTTTCTTTTTGCACCACAAATCACATTTAATAACTAAACTGAACCCACTGATCACCTTTTTCATGTGTATCCATGCTCAACACACACCATTTAAATAAAATAAAATAAATCCCACCATTCACATTGCACACACTTCATGCGCTACTCGTCACTCATGCATGCAACACTAGCAAAAAATGTACCATACACAATAATTTGTAAAAATGAATATACACTTGGAGACTCTCAAAGTCGGGTTCGAAGTTTGAGGTTTGTTTAATGCACCGTGAAGGTGTAATAATTTTCTTTAATGTGGATAAAAGGAACACTGTTTTTTTAAAAAGGTTGATCATTCACCCATTGATAATAATTTTGTGAAAGTTACTTGCCATTAAATTTGAATCTATCTACATTGCACATCCATCAACCCATTAATGAATACACTGTGTGGGTATGAGGGTGACGTAGTCTCTTAATCAATCCTTGTTGTAGTCTTGGTCCTGTCGTATCAATGTGGTAAAGTTTGTTGTATTTCTGATATTTTGATAGTCAGGAGATATAGTCCTAACTATGATGTGTGTACATTTTTTATTTTCTTACTTGATACGATGGATCAGCGTGCCTGTATGTTTGAATCTCACAAAGCCTATCAGTCACATGTGTAGGTAGGTCATGTCAAATTTTTTTCTAGTATGTGGTTTTCTTGGGGTGCTCTTCTATGTTGTGTACAAGTTGATGCTCTGTGTTTTTTATTATGTTGCTATGTAGGCCTCCTTTGTGTTTGTTTGTGTGGTGTGTGTGTTTCATTCTCATCTGAATGGCACCTCAAACTTCTCTCCCAGTCCAATATGTTCCTTTGTTCAGTTGCAACTATTCTCAATTGTTGGAATTGGACCTTATTACTAAGGCCGGCCTATCCCATTTTGTAGCTCTCTCATTGCCACTCAATCTCAATGATCCTACCTTGTGTGATGAGTTCTTAACCTCTTATAGCAAAGCAGTGTGGTTCTGTCCATGGTACCACTGTCCTAATGACACCTCGAGGTGACTTGGCCATTTCTTTTGTAATGAAATGTTATATTTTGTTAGGCCAATATGGCCATTTCTTTTGTAGAGAAATGACTTATATCATAATTTAGTCTAAGAGGGCCATGTGTCTCTTTGGTGCAGGTGCGTTCAATGGTTCTTTGTTTTAGTGATGCACTAGACAACTTTGCATGAGCACCTAGAGAGAGCCAATTGCAGTGTGGAAACTTTTTGCGGCTAGTCCCCATGTGATATCTTTCCTTTCCAAGTTATTTTCCCTCAAGCTAAATGTGTTATGTGTATTTTGGGGATTTTCCTTTCTTGTGTCATTGCGGGGACCGACAGTCAAGGCATGAAGTCCCAAGATTAGGTTAGGCATGTCGGGGGATTTTTGAGTAGTTATGCCTCTTGCAAAGACATTGTAGGGCATGTAAAGAGTTGTTTTAGAGGGTAGTCCTAGTGACCCTATCCTTCTAGCCTACTAGAAAGATGGTTTTAGGAATCCCTGTTAGTTGTGAGAAGTTAGGAAAGCTTGATAAATAAAAGAGAAAAATGATAAATATATTTGAAATGTATGTAATAGGGAGGTGTGTAAAAAGGGGTTCCAAACTCTAAAATAAGAAAATCAAAAGAAAGAAAAATTTCAAAGTGTTGATGTTTATCACGTTACGAAGGCCTGGTAGGTTCCTTAGGATAAGGGGCTGATGCCTTGTCTTCCTAGGGGTGGCATTTTTCCAAAAAGGACACGAGGATGGTTGGAGTGAAAATAAAAGTAAGTGAAAACAAAAAGAAAATTGTATGGCTTCACGAGAGCTTGGTAAGTTCTTGGGTATCGAGACTCGATACTCTATTCTCCTTAGGTCACAATACGCTCAACTCTCTCCTTTTTACACATCCCAGTACAAAATAATGAAGAATAGAGATTGAGCCAAAAAGAAAAAATATATAAATGAGATAATTTATAAGATTACTCGCCTAGTAGGAGTTCTTGGTCCAGTTTTCTTATGTAAGGTAGACAGGTCAAACCACCACTTTGGATAACTTCATTGATTGTTCTTTTAGCTATCTATATTGGAATAATTAGTTTGCAACTATCTCTTGATCTCTTTACTAGATTATGCTTGGCCTATCCCTCGTGGGATTCATGCCTTGATTTTGTCAAGGGATGGGATGAGAGTTGTGTTTTGTGTTATGTTGTGTATTTGATTTGAAGCAGCTTGATGCTCTCTATGGTTTATGTTTGTGCAGATAAGTTCATGGGTTTGATAGGCTAGGTCACACTATCCCATGGTCACCAATGAGAGGCATATTTAAGGGTGCACTTTTCAAGATTTTGGATACTTTTACATGGATCCGCAAGGCATTTGTGGGTGAAAATGAAGATTTTAGGCTCCAAAGTTGTTCATGGTGCAAAGTAATCAAGGTGCAAGAGAGCATTTTGAAGTTTGAGATGAAGTGAAGCACCAAGTTGAGTCTACAATTAATAAAGAAGCATCCAACTATCATTCGGGCATTAATTCCATGCACTTAAGGCAAAATTTAAGGCCGTAATACCTAAATGCTATTTCTTATGAGAGAAGGGGGATGGGTGAAAGAGAGGGAGAGTTGAGAGTTATGTGAAAAATATGGTTTATGGCATGTTGTTGGAGCATTATAGAGTTCCAGTAATTAATGTTAGCGGCTTTCTCAAGTGTCAACAGCCTCGAAATCCACATGGCACCTCATTTGTGTCACATCGTTTAAGTGATTTTTAAGTACATTAATTTTCATAGTCAATGGAATAGGATTAAAAAAATATTTTAAAGGGTGGAAAAGGGATATGAATATTTGATTTTCAACACTTCACATTTGATGTTTGCTATTTTTTAAATTATTATTAAATAAATGGGGAAAAATATAAAAAATCATAAAAAATAGAGAAAAATATCAATACATAGTGGAATAGTGAGAAAGAATTTGAGAACCATAAAATATAATTATATTATATATATGAATTCAAAAATCATGCGAACAAGCTTTTTTGTATCTAACTAAGACGTTTCGATAGCAGGGGAGTGGTCTTGATGCCGTTCGCAGTGTGCTAAAGGAATCCATCAGTTTTTGAAGATAGCATAAGCTCGAAGGACTCAGTACCTTTGGGGTGCATTTAGAAATGCCACAATGAGGAGTGTTCAAGCCATGGCAAAACTTGGATACTTGTTGCGAATATCCATAGGCGATGTGTATTTTAGTAGGGTTACAAACTTTGAATAGTAGGCTTCCAAGGTTAATTCGAGCTGCTTGAACTTGAAGAATTCATTCATCTTCAAAATTTGGTAGGTTGGCGGAAGATATCATCCACATACCACATCTTTTAGTTGAGCCCAGGTAACAGCGACTTCAAAAATACCTCCATCTTTGCACCATTGCTTCCACCACATCTTTTAGCTGAGCCCAGGTAACAACAACTTCAAAAATACCTCCATCTTTGCACCATTGCTTCCACCACATCTGAGCCTTGCCAAGTAACTTGAGTTTGGTTATCATTTCTTGATTGGTAGCAGCAGTTTCATCGAAAGATATAAATGAATGATTGCTGCACATTTCACAATTTGGTTGTCTCATTAACATTCATTCACATTTTGCATACAAGCATAATCTTGCATATATCATTGCATTGCAATTGTATTCTATTGAGTGAGTGTGTAAGATACATCCAAGCCGTTGAGATATGTAGGTCATAAGGGATATTAGTGTTTGGTGTAGGATAGTCATAAGGGCCACAACAACTAGTTGGGGGTTGCTCTATTTATGTGTATAACGAGGTGTTAGTCACCTCTTTGTATGGGATACTCCCTTTATTTGGAGTTGGGATGGGTAGTACATTGAACTACAGTTTGAAGTTTATATTTACATATGCATTTATTAGATACATTATTTCGTAGCATCCAGACGCTCCTGGCCACGAGGCCATGAGCATTGTCTGGTGCATGTAGGAGCCCACGGCTAGAGCCTTAGAGTCAGTATCGAGCCAATTTTTACTCTTGATAACATGCAAATAAAACATAACTTATATGTACAAATTTCTATACATACTAATATATATTTTTCATATTTTAATGAAATGTTCATATTGTTGAGATAGAATTTAAAAAGGTAAATTTTTTGCTAAGATTGGATCTTCCATGTGTGAAATGTAATACAATTGAAAGGAGTAGTAACAAAAAATCTATTTGCTACTAAAATAGATTAATTTTTAATCTCTAATGAGGAATGAAGCAAGCACTATGCCATGTTAAAACACATTCAAATTGCAAAAATAAAGGGCTAAACTTTTTTGATTTTTATTGGATGTTAGTATGGTTGAATTAAATGTTTTCTAACTAATATTAGAAAAATAATCTAAGTTATTTAACGATGGAGAAAGACTTAAGTAGGAATTTATTCGATGATTACTTTTAGAGTGATATGACTTCTATGAAACAAAACATTTCAAAATCTTAACATTAAGAATCTTGGATGAACCATTGCTAAGGGACATGTGAACTTTTATGAGAACCAACCCCTAAGAGATGGAGAGAACCCACAGTCAGCCTAAGGTATTTTTCCTAGTTCCTATTATTTGAGACCTAGCTATGTATGTTCATCATTAAGAGTAAAAGTAATTGTGGAAGGGTTGAACCCTAAGGGTTTGCCTAATTAGTTTGATAAAATTTTAAGAATTAGTGTACATTGGACTAGGAAAGTAAATTCTAGGTTACACTTGGAAAGTGAGTAAAGGACTATACTTGCTAACATAATTGCACCTAATCTAGTTCAACAATCCTCATTGGTTAGCTTGCTACCCTAACAAAAGTGGCTTTTGGCCTTGGACTAGTCCTTTTTGAGTGTGTTTTTTGGGAGCCAAGTACATTTGATAGGTGGAAAATCTCCCTAGGAGAAATTAAGCCTAAGTATGTACACTTAGAATTAATGAATGAATACAATATAGTCTCTTTTCTAAGAGACTACTTTCCAAACTTTTCCCAAGATTTCCAAATGTAAATACTAAACTAGGTAAGGGATATGGATTTGGTTGATAATGGAAGATACTTCAAGCCACAATTATATATGGATGTAGAACAATTATCAACTTAGAGTTTGGGATATAACAATTATGCTCGAATAGTTGCCTTATTGGTGACCTATTTTGAGTTAGATGACTAAGAGTGGATTTTAAAGCTGGAATTCAAGTGCAAACAAACCCAAGCGCCATAAAAGAGACATTTTTGGCACAAAATGAAACAGTTATGAATTAAGAAGCTAGAGTTTTCCTAGATGCATTTGGATGCTAGGAGTCCAACACAAGTTTCCCTTCGTCAATCGGAGTCCATTTGACCCCCATTTAGTGGCTGTAATGTTTGGCATTATGAAGCACCTACTGGATCCAAAAGCTAAAAAGCATGTGACAAAGGCGAGTTGATTGATTTCGATACCAAAAAACTGCCAGTCTAGTCGGATCGCAATTACGAGGCCATTTGCCCCTCCAACCAAGTGAGTGAAAAAACCACTTCGGGTCAAAGGTAAACATTCAAATTTGATCTAGATAATTTAGGAGTTATGCCTTAACCATGATTAGAAGCCAAAAGCCACAAATTTCTCACAAGATGGGGGGCGTATTTTTTTTGGCGCCCCTTCTTTCCCATAAAATTTTGATTTTTCTTTACTATAATCATCATCCTCCTCCTCTTTGGCCACCTAAGTTTCACTATTTTTTCTCTCTTCATCACTCCAATTCTTGCAAAAATGATGTAGTAATCAACAAGAATCAATTTTAGTATTTCTCTCTCCTCTTTGTTCCTTGTTCATGTGGCTATGTATGAGAGAGAGAGGAGGGCTGATTTGATGAATCGGTAATGACAATGGTTCGGAAGTGTAATGGCATGTAAATCAAGTAATTTGGATGGATTTATTTATTTATTATCATGAATTGTTAGTGTATCTAATGGAAAGATGGTTGCAAAAGATTGAAATATTTTTGTTACTTGATGTTTGCAATTCCAAAAATTCATTCATTTTCTTTCTTGTTTAAAAATAATAAAATTGCAAAATCTTAAATATGGGATTTAATGAAAAATGGGGTTGTCTTTGGGTTTTGGGGATCAAATGATGTTTGCATGGATGGAAAATGAGTATGCTGATAGATTACACTTCATATAAGTTATACAAATAAAAAAACTCAAAAAAATCAATAATCTATGTAGAAATAAATGGAAAATTTCATGGAAAATAGTTAAATAAAGAAAAAAATTGTGAATAAAAAAATAAAAAAAATATTTGTAAATTATAATGAAGGTAAAGTATGAGGGTTTGTCTCAGTTTGCCTTTATTTATATCTTAAAGTGTGTATTTTAGGGCTTGTTTCTATGGAAAATTATTGCGAAATATCCTTACATTCATCAAAGCAAGTAAAATATAAACAGTAGAGGATGTGGGCAAAAAATGGAAGATATTAGATTAAGTTGCTATTTCCTTTGCATATCTTAGCATATAGGCCATGGTTCATATAAGTTTAAAGGATTCAGTAGCACGGGTTAGCCCGGTGTTATTTCTTAACAATGCCGCACGACGCTAGTAGAGAGAAATCATAAAAAAATTGTTTGTAGTTTTTTGGAAGCTCTAGCATTCTCCTTTCCTTGAAAAGTCTGTCTACTTCGTGGGAGTGTAACGGGCCCACTAACACAAACTCCTAGAGCAAACCTGAATGTCATGATATTGTAAGCCATTGCAATACCTCTATAGGAACACCAGATTTACTAGCCACCGTAGATTTTTCTCTACCCATTTTTAATGGGTTAGCAAAGGAAGATATGGAGCTTCATATCACTGAGTTCCAAAAATCAATGTTCAATTGTCGAATTCAAGATGAAGGATATCTCATGATGTTTTTTTAGTATGACTCTGGAAGGAAGAGTTGCAATGTGGTATCATGGCTTGGAAGCCAGAACCATAACCAAGATCAACTCATTCTTTGTAACCTTCCAAAGAGAGTTTGCCCCTGAGAGAGGTGGTCAATATTGGTTTCCTGTTTTGAATGTGACACATCAAGAGACTCATGAGAATGCTCAATCATATGCCAAGAGACTAAAAGAGGTGTTTTTGAAATTGTAAATCTCTGTTCTTATTCCACTTGTGCCCAAGTGAGTACTTTTTACATATATTAAACTTCAATATACAAGTGCAGTTGATTAGTGTTGCTCTTACCAATATAGACACTACTATTACATGAGCAAAGGAGGTAGATTCATGCTTACAAATAGCCTATGCATCTAGGACAAACCCAAATTTGAGTCTAGGTCCTAGAAATAATTTGGCATTGATCAATTGAAGTCAAGGTGAGACTAGTACACCTATGACCAATTCGAATGGAAGAGGAAGCATAATACAGAATGTACCCATGTTGTCGGCTCCTCCTAATGTTGCTATGCCAATGGCTAGCCAAATGGTTCCAATAAATAATGGAAGCCAAATGATGAATCCTAATATCATGCCAGCTAATCATTGGTAGAGTCGATTCCTAATCAGGTTGTTAGACGAGTTGAACTGCAAGCGGATGATCATGGTTATGAGTCTAGTGTGCCAAATGTTCTTGGTGAAGTCAAGGATATGATGAAGCTTTATACCAATATGATAACGAAATAGTATAGACAGAAGTCAATGTCCTGAAGAGTCCCGCCATCTATCTAGTACTTGTTGGTGGAGTAAGATCAGTTGCCTTTAGCAAGGAAGTAAGCAACCAGGTCTAATTAATCATCGAACACAAGGGAATAACCTTTAGCAAGATGAGGGACCAAATAAAATATTGCAGAGAGGAAACGTTATCATAGAAGATCTTCCCAGTGGTAGTGGTGTCAGCCTTATTGAAGCTGTGTGTGTCAACATCAATGAGGCTTCCAATTTACGAGCCATTGGAAGAGGACAAAAGGTCAAGGAAGGCAGTAGGGATAATGTAAAATTTATTGAGGAAAACCCTAAATAGGATGATAAGGGACACAAGTTCTTAATTGTGATGTGGAAGCTGGTCCTCTAAAAGTTTCTCATAGAAAAGCTGACTCCAATAAGGAGTTGCCAAAGAAGAAGGTAAAAGCCAAGAAAGAGGAACCTAAGTCTATTTAGTGACCAAGAGAAAGAATGGTCCGGTGGGAGAAGAAAACCATTGCTTACTAAGTATCAGGAATTTGACTTAGTCAATTCTCTTTGTGAGGTAAAGCCTGATGTGAACCTCTTGCATCAAAAGTAACTCATGACATTATCTCCAGGAGCATGTAAAGTGTTTAAGAAAATTCTTCACATTGGGTATATCATCTTGGGAATAGCCCATGTGGGAGATGACTAGTTTGAATATGCTAAAAAGCATTGTCCAAGGGTGACAACATATGTTGATGACATTAGTGGATCGTGCCATTATGGATATGGAATCCTTCATCAACATTATGATTTCAAAATTGATGGAAAGGCTAGGATCAAAAATCCAAGAGGATGCCTTCATAATTCTTCGAATAGCTGATGATAGTTTAAGACAACTGAAAGGTTGCATTGCCAAAGTCCACATGACTATTGTCAAAATGGAATGCATTTTGGACTTTAGGGTTATTAGGTTTGCAAGGTGGCCAAGCTATCAAGTATTATGGGGAATGCTATGGATCTTACAATCTAATTGTCAAGTTGATATAGCTACTAGTTGTTTCATTTTTGGAAGAGGTGCCAGATGCATAATAGTGTATGCATATTCTAAATCTCCTTAAAGCGAGATAATACCATTATCCTTTGTAGAATTAGATACATTAGAGGATCCTTTTGGTAGTGAGATTTTGTCCAAGAGATGAATCAAGAGAGGGATCTACTATAAAAGATGTCTACCATGTGACTCCAAATGAGCCGATAGAAGCTCAAGATAGAATTAGAGGCACTGATGTGATTAAGCTAGATCTTGGTACGTTGGATTAGCCACTATCAATTAAATTAGTATCTATGCTTAGCCTAGAAGAGAGAAAGGACTACGTGTCCTTGATCCAAGAATATTGTGATTATTTTTCCTAGAGCTATGATGAGCTGAGGGGTATTCCTCCTAGTTTGGATGTGCATACTATTCCTCTAAAGGAAAATAGCCATCTTGTTTTGAAAAAAAGTGAGGTGTATGCTTGTGAACTAAGAGACAGAGACTATTTGAGGAGCTACAAAAATTGCAAAGGACTGGCTTGATATTTCCTTTACAACACATAGAGTGGTGTTCATTGGTAGGTATCATGAAAAAGAAAAATAATAAAATCAAACTTTATGTAGATTTTAGGGAGCTTAATAAATAAACAATCATTAAAGATTACTATCCACTGCCATTTATTGATTATATTCTAAATCAGTTAGTGGATAGGGATATTTATTCATTTATGGGCTGGTTTTCCAAGTATAACCAAATGGCTATGGCAGAGGAAGATAAGTTGAAGACAACATTCATCACTGTATTTGGTACATTTGCATATCATGTTATGGATTTTGGCCTATGTAATGCGCCAAGGTCTTGGCAACATACAACTGATAAAACTTTTGGTGATATAGTGGATAGGGATATCTATTCATTCATGGAGTGGTTTGCCAGGTATAACCAAATGGCTATCGCAGAGGAAGATAAGTTGAAGACAACATTCATAAGTGTATTTGGTACATTTTCATATCATGCTATGGATTTTGGCCTATGTAATGCGCCAAGGTCTTGGCAACATACGATTGACAAAAATTTTGGTGATATTTTCACACAAGAATTGAAGGTCTTTATTGATGACCTTTGGGGATAGCCACCACCAAGGAAAGACAATTGATCATTTTGAGAAAATGCTTTGAGTAGTAAAGGCAGCTTTGAATTTCTCTTAACCCAAGGAAGTATGTCTTTGGAGTACCCTATGGATTGTTGTTCGGTCATGTGAAGAAGGAATTGGAAAAAGCAATAGTCTTGAAAGCATCTAAAATAAGTGAGATGTTTTATATATTTTCAGCAACTATGATATATAGTATTAGTTACTGTTTATCCCAGATTTGGGAGGAGTAGTACCATCTGATTGCATTTTTCAGTTGTAAATTGGGGGTATCCGAGATTAATTATACCTACATGGAAAAACCGTGCCTTGGGATGGTCTTTGCAATAAAGAAATTCAAGCACTACATCTTGCATGAAAATGTAGTATTTTAAGGAAGGTAGAGGGGCTAAGGCTATTGTTGAATAAGTTACAACCACACGACCACCAAGTGAAGTGACTAATCACCTTACAAGAGTTTTATTATCAAATTAAGAATAAGCCGTCAAAGTTATAGGGAATTGTCGAATGTCTCATGGATTTTAGAGATTTGAAGGAAGCCTTGGCTGAAGGTAGTGACCTCGAGGGTCTATTCAAAATCCATATGGCTTCCATTCCAGCATGGTATGTTGTTATAGCGCACTATCTATCCATAGGAGAGGTTGGAGCTACTTTGTCGAAGGTTGAAAAGAGGAAAATTAGGCATCACGTCTTGAAATTTACATTGATCACATGAACATTATATTGACATGGGGTCAATGATGTTTATTGCCAATGTGTTATGCCTAATGAGCTTGTTGTTAGAATGTTATGCCTAATGAGCTTCTTGTTAGAAATCAAGCTCCACCCATATCTCTTTATGTCCGTATGATAGACCATAGCAGCTGAATATAGCTATACATGTGTGTGACATTAATAAGTTGGGACCTAACCATAGTTAGATGATGGTTAGTGAAACCTAGTGTAATACTCTCACTTTCAGTTATAGTAATCGATGAATGGAATAATGAAGAAGAAGATGATGATATGAAGCTGATGGTTCCGCTCCACTCTCTATCTCACCCTTTGTTTCAGTATGGTATTAGAGCTATGTTAGGTGGGCTCTCTAGAGTAGGAGACAGTGAAGAAGACCTGGAGAAAGTGAAGATCTAGATTCTCTGAAGACAGCAGGCAGGCTACCATTGTTCCTGGCAAAGGTATGCATTGAAGGGTATGTGCTTATTCTAATGAAGCATTGTTTGTGACCTATTTGTTGGGGGACTTACCAACGATCCATTGAGCATACTTGAGTGGCCAATGAGAATTATAAAGCTCAGATCTTCTCTAAACACATCCTATCAGGTTGCATGAACTGCGCCTGCATCAATAGACTTCTGCCATGCTACAAATCTTGACATTAGCATGCTCATTGGGTCATAAAGTGCTTGCACATAGACAGTACATGGTATTTGAAGGTTGTACTATGCTATCGCCTTTGTGGGAGCTCATCTAAGAGCTGTAACAGTGAATTGCAGACCTGAAATTAAGTCTGAACTGCTATATACTTGAATGGATAGCATGTACTTTGTCATGATTGACACATAGAAACTCTGTGACATGCTCAGAAAGCATCATTGAAGCATAGGTATATGCAAGAAGGACATATGCACTTGTTCTAGTGCCTTGGAGCTAAAATTTGGAGGTCAAAACATTCAGATATGGGAGGCTTTTACGAGTTGAAAACTGTCACAAGTCTGTTAACAGCAAGCATGGTCTTTGAAAGAAGCATTAAATACTATTAAAAACTAAAGTTTGGAGCTGGAAATTAATGTAGTTACATTGTCTTAGCTGGTTATAAGTAGGGAATGCAGGCCACAACTTTGCTCCTTGAAGATAGAGTGTCTATGGTGTCAAGATTGTGGGAGAGAAGGAAGGAGTCTCACTTGTAGCTTTCTTGCTTGCACCATGGGGGAATACACACACAGGTGGAGGCTGAAAACAGTTTTCCTCTTCTTAGTTGTGTAAGCCAAAACAACTCTCATACAAAGAAATAGAAGAACCCTATATATGGGTCTCAAACCAAAGACAACTAACTAAGGTGGCATACTAACTGAGCCACGAACTAGAGTAGATAAGGATAGCTGTCATCTAGCTATTATTCATGGGCGGTGTACCAACCGCATCTACAACTGACAAGTCGGTGACATAAATGCACAACGGTCACCCTGGCATATCACGAGTGAAGCTCGATATCTCAACACTCCCCCTCGAGCTCAATCCCAATTCATGCACACCAAGCAGGTCTCAGAACTTGCGCAACTTCTCTGCGCCCAATGCCTTCGTAAATATGTCAGCTACCTGATCCTCTGTGCTGACATAAACTAGATCAATAAGACCTAGTAAAACCCTCTCCCGCACATAGTGATAATGCACCTCAATGTGCTTTGTTCTAGCATGATAGACTGGGTTATTTGCCAAGTGCATACTGCTCATGTTGTCACAATAAATGACAACTGGCCCATCCGTAGGCTGATGCATATCATAAAGTAGCTTATGCAACCAAGCTACCTCACATGCAGCCATTGCTGCACCCCTGTACTTGGCCTCTGTGCTCGACAAGGCAACTGTAGGCTGTTTCTTGCTGCTCCAAGTGACTGCAGCACTCCCAAAAGAGAACACATATCCACTGGTAGATCGCCTATCAGAAATACTACCAGCCCAATCAGCATCAGTGTATCCATGCAGCTGTATCTAAACCCCAGTCTCATAAAGTAGTCCATACTGCAATGTGGACTTCACATACCTGAGTATGCATCTAGCCGCATCCAAATGTGGTTTCCTTGGATCCTGCATAAACTGACTTACCAATCCAACAGCATAGCTCAAATCTAGCCTGGTAATAGTCATATAAATCAAGCTTCCTACTATGCGTCTGTACATAGTAGGGTCTTCCATAAGCTCACCTGCATCTGCACTCAGCTTCACATTCTCCTCCAAAGGAACTGAAATAGGCTTACAACCTGTCATCCCATATTTGGACAGCATGTCCAATCCATACTTCCTCTGCAAGAGCTATATCCCACTTGGTGATCTAATCACCTCAATGCCTAAGAAATAACACAGCTCTCCCAAATCCTTCATCTCAAACTTCTGCTTCAATAGCATTTTCACATGAAGGATATCTTCATCACTGTCACCTGTCATAATGAAATCATCAACATAAATGACAAGTAGCATAATACCTTTCTCTATTTTTCTCACATAAAGTGAGAAATCTGCCTTGGAAATCTAGAAGCCAATAGTGACAAGATACTGTTCTATCTTGTCAGACCATGCTTTAGGTGCTTGCTTCAAGCCATACAAGGCTTTCTTCAACATGCAAACAAACTCAGGATGAACAGCATGCACATAACCTGGTGGCTGCTCCATATAGACCTCTTCTTGCAAATCACCATGCACGAAGGCATTCTTTACATCCATCTGATGTAAAGACCATCCCTTTGATACAACCATAGCAATGACTGCTCTTACGGTTGCCATCCTTGCAACCGGACTGAATGTTTCTTCATAGTCAATGCCATATGTTTGTGCATACCCCTTGACTACTAATCTTGCCTTGTATCTGTTCACAGAACCATCAGCATTGTGCTTCACCTTATAAACCAACTTACAGCCAATTGCATTCTTACCTTTAGGAAAAGGTACTAACTCCCATGTAGCATTTGCTTCCAAGGCATCCATTTCTTCATTCATGGCTTTCTCCCATTTTTCCTTTCCCATGGCTTGCTCAAAAGAAGTGGGTCCTGGTTCTTGTATCACTTTGACCATATATGCATAGTGAATGGCTGTAAATCCATCATATTTCAGCCTATCCACAGGATACCTAGCTCTCGTAGACCTGCGCAAAGTAGGTTCACTCCCAGGTGCTGTCAAAATATCCATGGTCTTCCTTACTCTAGGTGTAACAATAGAAGGAATACCCAACTCATCATCAATGCTCTGTTCTGAGCCACTGGATTCACCATCCACATAAGAGTGACCTGCATTCACATCAAACATGGGCTGATCAACCTTCTCTTTTCCTTTTCGTGATACCTGCATACCACTATCTGCATTGCTTTGAGAAGATTCTCCTGATCTCAATCTGCCTGTCCATGGCGAAGAATGTGAACCACTGCTAGAGGACACTCCAGGTCCACTAATATTTTGTGACTACTGCTGTGAATTATATGCAGCATTACCATTTTGTGCATCTACATCATCAATCACATTTATTGGTTTATACCAGCTACTCATCTCATAAAAAACAACATCTCTACTCACTGTAAACTTACGAGTAGAAGGGTTATAGCATCTATACCCTTTTTGCTACAGAGAGTAACCAATAAAGATGCACTTCTCAGCTTTTGGATCCAACTTGGATCTCAACTCATCTGGCACATGTACATAGGCAATGCAACCAAAAATTTTCAAATGAGAAATATCTGGTCTCCTACCAGTATACCTCTCCTCTGGAGTCATCCCATGTATTGCTGCAGTGGGAGTCCTGTTCATTATATAGACTGCTGTAGCAACTGCTTCAGGCCAGTAAAAATCTGGCAAGTCTTTTTCGTTGAGCATGGCACAAGATACCTCTCCAATATGCATGTTTTCCCTTTCTGCAACTCCATTTTGTTGTGGGGTATGACTGCATGAATATTGTTGCTTTATGCCATGCTCCTGTAGGAACCTTGCAAACTCATTTGAGAGGTACTCTCCCCCTCCATCTGACCTTAGGCATTTTATTTGCAGGCCTGTTTCTTTTTCAACCATAGCTTTAAGAGTTTTAAAATGCCCAAAAACTTCACTTTTCTTTTTCATAAAATACACCCAAACTTTTCTACTATAGTCATCAATAAAAGTGACAAAATAATGACAACCTCCAAGAGATGCAGCTTTAGTAGTCCACACATCAGAGTGGATTAATTCCAATGGCTTCTCACTCTCTTGAACATGTCTAGGAAATGGTTTCCTTGCCTGTTTTCCAAATTGACAGGCTTCACATACCTTATGCATTTCTGCAACCTTGAATTTAGGCAATCTTGCAACAATATTTTGGGCTTGCATTGATTTAAGTCGCTATACATTAACATGACCAATGCGTTTATGCCAGATATCAATATCTACAACTACACCGGTCCCATGTGCAAACATTGTTGCACTCAATTCAGGCATGTCTGCATCCAATGTAAACATTCTGCCCTTCTTCTTTCCTTTTGCTATCAAGTGACCTTTATTTTTCATATCCTCAACAAAGCATCCATGAGGATTAAATCTGACCTGCAAGCCCTGCTCAACCATTTGACCAACAGAAACAAGATTCTTGGTGATATTGGGGACATGAAATACATCGGACAGGTACTTCTTTTTCCCATCCTGCATAGACAAAGGAAATTTTCCAATCTGTATAATAGGATGTGCAGTATCATCACCAGTCTCCACAAATCCTGGTTTTTCCATTTTCCTTGCATCCTCCATCCATTCTGCATGACCTATCATGTGGTTTGATGCACCTGAGTCAACATACCATACATCATTGCTTTCTTCTGCACTTGTCACAGAATTGTTCATGTGTTGCACCATAAACAAATGCTCATTTCTGTCATCACCGTGTCTACTAGAAGATGCATAATTCCCTTGTTGCAGTTTTCCATTCATGATGTCATTCTGCTTTTTATAGCAGTCTTTAGCCATATGACCCATTTTACCACAGTAGTAGCATTCAACATTACTGTTTGCATTTTGGCCTCTTTGCCATCCACCACGACCTCTTTGGCTCCCCTGCCTCTAGAGTTACCACATCCTCCTCTATAGGATTGGTTTTCTTGAGTTTTTTGCATATTCTGATTTCTACCACGGCCTCCAAATCGGCCTCCTCTACCTCTTCCAGCATTTGAGTAGAAGACAGCTTCTTTTGAAGTTCCTCCTAAAGAAGATGCACCACCATTTCTTTGCTCCTCAGAAATTAGAAGAGCAATCAACTCCTCAAAATCAGGAAATCTTTCAGGAACTGAAATGGATGTCCGAAACTGTGCATAATCCTTTCCTAGACCATTCAAGGTCACAGAAACTAAATCATCATCTTCCACTGGCGACCCAATGGAAGCAAGTGCATCTACAATCTTCTTCACCTTCATGTGGTAGTCATTGATGCTCATACTTTCTCTTTGCACATTATGCAACTCTTGCTTGAGCTGCATTTTCCTGGCTTGCGTATTTGTGCTATACATTTTTGACAAAGTATCCCATGTCTCCTTTGGCGTACTTGCATCCTGAATATGCACAATCATAGAGCCTGAAATATTGATAGACAGCCAGTACATAACTTTCCTGGCTCTCTCATGCCATGCTTTGAATGCCTGCATTTGCTGTTGATTGGGAACATCAGGAAGAACTGGTTCTTCTTCATTTCCTACAACAAATTTCCAATATCCTTTTCCCATAAGGAAATTCGTCATTCTAAACTTCCATGCCTGGAAGTTGTTCTTGTCAAGCTTTTCAGTTACAATCTGTGAAAGAGAATCAGATGCCATTACAGAACACTGCAAAAAATTCTGTCACTGCAAAAAACACAGCTTCACCCTCACAAGGGCAAATCTGCAAAACTGGTGAAAGTGGTATTTGACCGCACTGTCACTTCCTAGTGACGATTTTGCATAAACAGGAACCAAATGATGATTCTGAAACTCCCAATGTCTCTACGCACAAGCATACGATGCAATTTCTACATTAACTTTTCACCAACCTGTAGATTAGTGGTCCCACATCATAAAATAGGGCTTTTTCCTGAGTGCGTGCAGAAAACTTTCGCCTCCAAAACAGGCCCCGCAATGGCCTCAAATCAAAAAAATAGGGTTACTAAGGGCTAAAGCCCCTGTCCCGCAGCATATACTGCCCTCTTGCTTCACCGCGAAGGGCATCTCAATTTGAGACAATGCACTCTTGCAATTTCTGATTGTGCTGCCTGTAGAGATCTGCACCCAAAACAGAAAATGAAAGCAACACTACTCCTCTTACCAGAACATCGCGAGCTTGGCTTGCTTTCTTGAGCTCCTTACCACGAACAAGGCTTTGATACCATGTCAAGATTGTGGGAGAGAAGGAAGGGGTCTCACTTGTAGCTTTCTTGCTTGCACAATGGGGGAATACACACACAGGTGGAGGCTGAAAACAGTTTTCCTCTTCTTAGTTGTGTAAGGCAAAAGAACTCTCATACAAAGAAATAGAAGAACCCTATATATGGGTCTCAAACCAAAGACAACTAACTAAGGTGGCATACTAACTGAGCCACGAACTAGAGTAGATAAGGATAGCTGTCATCTAGCTATTATTCATGGGCGGTGTACCAACCGCATCTACAACTGACAAGTCAGTGACATAAATGCACAACGGTACTGGCATATCACGAGTGAAGCTCGATATCTCAACATATGGTTGTATGTATGGTCATGTATTGACCTCGACACACAATAGCATATGTATGAATTGGTTTGAGGAATCTTTGAGCTAAAATATAAATTGGTTTGGCTGAGTCTTTGCTGATTGCAACCTGCAGGCAAGATATTTAACACTTGTACTTGATGTATATGCATTGATATGTGCCCAAATGATCATGTATGGAACCCTATATGCACTAGCAGATATCCTCTAGGTTTTGGAGCATGCATGACATGTATACATCTCAGATTTAGCTATGAATCAACTGCTAGTCACTCACAGTTTACAGATTTCAAACTACATGTATGTACGCTGGCAATAAGGTTGCATGATACAAACTTAAAGCAACTACATGGTGTATGTACTAATGATGTACCTACAGGTTATGCCACATGCTTGTGGATGGCTTTGAGATGTTGGTGGACTGAAATACCCCAGTTTTAATAGTGAATTGGTTGTAGAAAACTTTCATAAATAGTCAAAGACTACAATTGGTCAATGATACTTGTTGGCTTGCAGGTAGTTAGGAATTGACATTGTCTATTGCAACATAGCAAATGCATAGGGCACTGACAACATTACCTAGATTGTTGGTGAGAAGTTGGATAACAAGAATTTTCCATTGTGGAAATTCAAAATGAAGAACTTTTTGGTTGGCAGAGGATATTGGGATCCATGCACTGGTGATGAAGCTGAACCTGAATTGCTTGAACGACTGACACATGATCAGAGAAGAGCTCATAAACAGTGGATAGAGAGAGCATGCAAAGTGCTACATTGGTTTTCCTTATGTATATCTAATGCTATGGAAATACAGATCAGTGGAAGTGATTCCCCGAAGGATGCTTGGGACATACTCATGAAAGAACTATAGAAATGTAACACATGCACAAAATATTCAGCCAAAACAACAATTTCACAACATGTCTAGGAATGGAAAAAGCATCCGTGCTTACACGATGGAGATTAAGACCATAGTGGACCAACTTGCCACTATTGGATCACACATATTTAAGGATGATATGATTGCTATCACTCTGAATGGACTTGGCAAGGAATATAAAGCATTCGATACATCTATTTCTGTTAGATTTAAACCCCCTATCTAGGATGAGTTTCTTGCTTTGTTGTTGCATGAGGAAGTAAATATTGGATTGAGCACAGGTTCTAGTATGTCTCAAAGCAGAGACATAGTCCTTTATTCTAGCCAGCGTGGCAGAGGTGATAGAGACCGTGGCTCATTTCAAGTTTGAGGGGACACTCAAAACACCTATGGATAGCAACAATAGAGTAATTGGCATGGCACAAATACATAGGACCAGCGTGGCGGCTTTAGAGGTAGGGGGAGATCAACCTGAGGGAGAGGTGGTAGATCTTGGTAGTCAAATGATTAGTCTAATAGGGACAAGGATTGTCATTATTGTGGCAGATATGGGCACATTGGAAAGGATTGTCATAAGAAGCAGGTAGATATGAAGGCTGAGGGCAAAAGACATGGGGACTATGTGTCTTCTAGTGGTGCTCATGATGAGGAAGGTGACACGTTGTTTGCCATGCAATATGTGTCCAGGAATGCACTTAGGTAGAAAAGAGATGAGAGATGGTTCATTGACTCTGGGGCTTCTAACAATATGACACCCCATGGAGAGTGGTTTGATGAGTTGGTTGCAGGTTCACATGGTCATGTTTATACTAGGGAGGATGACACCCATCATGACATTCAGCACACATGAGTTGTTCCATTGATGATGCCTGATGGCAAGAAAAAGAGCCTACATGATGTATTGCATGTACCATCAATAACTAACAATCTCTTGTCAGTGGGAAAAATGGCAAAACAAAATATATAGGTTAGATTCAATAAAGATGGTTGCTTTATTGAAGAATACGGTAATGGCTACAAATTAATTGCTCTAGATAGAAGGGATGATAGGATGTTTACATTGGATGCGACCATTCTAGAACTTAAGGCAGCCATGCTTGCACATGATGAGGGTGCTATACGGGATGTTGAGATTTGGCATATGAGGATTGGCCATGTTAATGTTCAAAAGCTGAAATGTATGCAACAGAAAGAGGTGGTACTTGGATTGCCCAAATTCAAGTATAATAACTTTGGCCATGTATGCCATGCATGTCAATTTGGAAAGCAAGCACGATTTTCCTTTATGAGACATGTGAAGAATAGCTCAAGATCTTTGGAGTTGATACACTTTGATGTATGGGGTCTGTCTCATAATGCTTCATTTGGAGGTGCTCGTTACTATGTATTTTCAATGATGATTTTAGTAGGTATGCTTGGTTGTACATATTGAAACATAAAGATGAAGTGTTTGAAGCATGCTAAAAATGAGTTGGGCTACTATATCTCTTGTTTTAGGTTAGATGGAGGCAGAGAATATGTCTCTAAAGAGTTTGATAGATATCTTACAAAGTATGGGATTAGAAGACAGCTTACTTGCAGCTATACACCGCAGCAAAATGGTGTAGCAGAGAGGAAAAACAGGGCACTGATGGAGTCAACTAGAGCTATGCTAAATGAAAAGTGTTTGCCTAATGCTTACTAGGATGAAGTAGTGGTGACTGTTGTATATGAATTTGGAGTATAAACGAGGAGAAGACCTAGGTAAGTTTATTTCACATATGAAGGGGCTCATGGCACAGCTAGCCTCCATTCAAGCACCAATTCATGATGAAGATGCCATTGCCATCCTTCTCAAGGCTGTAAAGAAATTCTTTCCAACCCTTGTAACTACCCTTACCAATATCCCTAATACAACTTTGGAAAGCACCATCCAGTCCTGCTTAGATGAGGAGAAGAGGGGTCAAGGATCTACTTCAACAACCCATGAGTAAGTCCTGGTGCATATTGTCTCTACCAAAAGCTCATTTTGCAATAACAAGGGACATCTTGTCAGTAATTGTTAGAAAAAATATCCTAACAAAATGAAGTGTAACAAGTGTAAGAAGATAGGGCATATTACCAATAAATGCCCTACCACTCCTCAACTGCCCAAAGAATTGGAGGCCACATTTTGTCTCCAAAACATCTGAATGTAGAATTTTCTAAATCCTCTACTTATAAGCACTATTGTAGCCTGATTTACAAAGGCACCCCATTTTTTAAAGGGGGAGTCTTAAACATGCTTTGTACTCCAGTGCCACTCTAGCATTGAGGGGGGGTGGTTGAAAGATAGGCATGTGAACCCTATGTATACAAGGGTGGATAAGAGTAGCTGTGTGTAAATGAATTAGAGGATAGGAGAGTAGGGGAAACCCTAATCCTAACTTCTCTAGAGGCTATATAAATTGCCTAAAGGTCACCCTCACAGTAGAGGAGAGTATACTAGTTGTACTTGTGAACAACTTACTAAGAAAGATCTTCATCTTGTACTTCAGTTCTCTCTCTCTCCCTCTTGTGCACACTCTCATGCTTCCACTCTAATATTCCAGCATGGCTTGAGCATGTGATGAAGCTTGGATAAACCTCTCTTCCTTTTGGGGAGGGGGAGAGCTTGGTAAGAGAGAGCTTGGCCAAGCTATTGGTAATCCCCTCCTTTATTATGTGGCTTTAAGATGTCCTTGTGCCACAGCTTGTTGACCACATGCTCAAGCTTTCCTAGCCCTTATGTGGAAATTTGAATCCTAGTTGAAGCCGGTAGAAAAGGGAGGTGACAACTCTAATGTTTTAAAATAAAAAATTTGTTTGTTGGAGATGTATCTCTTAGTACTTAAAATGTAAATTCAAAATTCAAAATTTTGAGGTATTTAATAGTACAACCAGGAGACTTAGATTTGATTGAAGTTTAAATGCACTCATTCTGAGGTTAAATACTTTACACCATAAAATTAGAATCCTGAAAGCATAAAACATTAGGTTTGCACATGTGTATTCAAACCTTCTCTCACGCTTGACCACGTGCTCATGCTTCTTCAAACCATCTTTTAGATTGAAGCTTGGTCCTATATAGAAGCACATGGACAAGTTCTACCTTCTTAAAGAGATCCCACTAATAGAAGAGGTGCTACAAGCTTGAGCACATAGCCAAGCTCTACCTCAAGGAGGAAAGAGAGTCAAACCCTATCTTTGTCTTTGAGACCTCTTAAGAGATAGAGTTTGAGCACACACTAAGGCCCACAATAACCATCTCTTTTTAATACACATTTGAGGTGTCTCTAGGTTAGAGCTTGAGCACTTGATCAAGCCTAGATAAACCTCTTTTCTGTTTTTTTTTTTGGGGGGGGGGGAAAGAGGGGGAGGGGGAGAGCTTGGGCACATGACCAAGTTCATGGTAATCCCCCTCCATTATTATGTGGCTTTAAGATGTCTTTGTGCAAGAGCTTGTTGACCACATGCTCAAGCTTTCCCAGCACGTGCATAAATTTGAATCCTAGTTGAAGCCCATAGAAGAGGGAGGTGACAACTCTTATGTTCGAAAATCAAAAAATTGTTTGTGAGAGATGTACCTCATAGTACTTAAAATATAAATTCAAAATTCAAAATTTTGAGAAACCCTATCTTTCCCTTTGAGATGTCTTAGGAGATAGAGCTTAAGCACACACTAAGGCTCATAATAACCATCTCCTTTTAACACAATTTTGAGGAGGCTCTAGGATAGGGCTTAAGCATGTAATCAAGCTTGGAAAAACTTATCTTCCTTTTGGGGAGGTTAATAGCTTTGTAAGAGAGAGCTTGGGCACATGACCAAGCTAGTACTAATCCCCTCCTTTATTATTTGGCTTTAAGATGTCTTTGTGCCAGAGTTTGCTGACCACATCTCCTTTTGAATCAAAAGTCTCAATTTCAGGCGATTTTACTTTTATGGTATAGAATTAACATGCTTAAGCTTTCCTAGCCGTTGTGTCAAAATTTTAATCCTAGTTGAAGCCCATAGAAGAGGGAAGTGACAACTCTAATGCTCGAAAATGAAAAAATTATTTGTTAGAGATATACCTCTTTATAGTTAAGATGTAAATTTGAAATTTAAAATTTTGTGGCATTTAATAGTACAACTAGGAGACTTGGAATTGATTGAAGTTCAAATGCAATCACTGTGAGGTTAAATACTTTACACCATAAAATTAGCATCTTGAAAGCATAAAACATTGGGTTTGCACATGTGTTGTCAAACCTTCTCTCAAGCTTCACCACGTGCGCATACCTCTTCAAACTATCTTTTAGATGGAAGCTTGGTCCTATATAGAAGCACATGGATAAGCTCTACCTTCTTAAAGAGAGCCCATTGATAGAAGAGGTGCTACAGGCTTGAGCACATAGCCAAGTTCTACCTCAAGGAGGAAAAAGGGTCAAACCCTATCTTCATCTTTGAGATGTCTTAGGAGATAGAGCTTGAGCACACACAAAGGCCCATAATATCCATCTCTTTTTAACACACCCTTGAGGTGTCTCTCGGATAGAGCTTGAGCACTTGATCAAGCTTGGATAAACCTCTCTTCCTAAGATGTTTTTGTGCCAGAGCTTGTTGACAACATGATCAAGCTTGTATCAACCCTCTCTTCATAGGGGACATCTCTTTTAGATAGAGCTTGAGCATGTGCTTTATTCCCCTCCACCAAGAGGTTTGTGAGACACAATGACAATAGCAATGTATAAGTCATCCCCCTCCACCAAGATGTGTATGAAACACGTATTAACCAGCTTGCATCAATACTTTCACTTGGGTGCAAGGAGCTTAGCAAGAAATCGAGACAATAGATCTTGGACACATGCTCAAGCTTCTATCAACCATCTCCTTTATTATGTGGCTTTAAGACATCTTTGGGTGGAAACTTAAGCATGTGCTTAAGCTCATATGAACTCTATCTTTATGGGGAAAGATTTTTTCAAGATAATCTCCCCCTCTCCCTTTGAAGTCATGGAAAAATAGATGCTTCTCCATCATTGAGATGGTCATCTTCTTACAAACATGTCCCTTATGAATCTCATCCACTTTAATTTTCTAATCCTTATCACATGAACAATATGTATTATGAATCATCTCTTTCCTTTTATGGGAGGTACTTTTCTCCTTTCTAGTTTGGATGTATTCGAGGGAGAGCTTGAGCCTCTAATTAAGCCCATGTCAACCTTCTTTGCTTGATATGATTACGAGGTGTAAGTGATTTAGAGAGGATGGGAACTTTGCAAGATAGTGGGAGAGAGCATGAGCACATACCCAAGCATGTATAGACCTTTTATGTCATCTTGAGATCTCTTGGGGTAGAGCATGGGCACATCCTCAAGCTTGTATCAACCCTCTCTTTATGAACAAGGAGTTTTATAATGTTGTTCCCCTCTACCTCTGAGTGTAGCATGGTAGTTTCCAAACCATGTCTATTTGATATGACTCTTCAATATGTCTTTTTGGGTCCTAGCTTGTGCACATTCTCAAGCTTGGTAAAACCCCTCTCCTTATGGGGAAGGAGCTTCTCAAGAGCATTTTCACCCCTCCCCTTGAGGACATGGAGAAAATTTCTCCTCTCTCATTGAGAGGGCTACCCCACCTATTTTATATGACTTTCTAATATGCCTTTGAAAAAGAGCTTAATCAAGCATGTATTAGCTCTATATTTATGGGGGAGGGTGGTAGTTACTCATCTTTGACTCAGATGTCTTTTTTGTATGAATTTGAATATGTCTTTGAGAGAGAGCTTCAGTACATGCTCAAGCTTGTACCAATCGGAGATGCTTTGCAAGATAGGTGCATAGTTTCTCTTGTCTCTTTCACATGTATTTGAGAGAGAGCTTGAGCACATGATCAAGCCTATAGCAACCCTCTTTATTTGATGCGAGCTTGATGTGTTTTTTAGGTAGAGGAGAGGGAAATCTGTAGACACAATGGGATAGAGCTTGATGATGCATCTTTTAGGTAGAGGGGAGGACAACAGTAAAGATGGTGGGATAGAGCTTGACCATGTGCTCAAGCCTATATAGACCCTCTACATTTTGTTGACTTTGAGATCCCTTTGGGATAAACATTAGTTTTGAGGTATTGAGAATGCCTTTTAGGAGATAGAAAGAGAGTGCTATGGACCAATAGGAGCAAAGCCTCCATAACGGAAATTCTATTTTAAAAAAGGTAAAAAATTATTTTACAAAAAGATACATATATAATAATATTACGAATTTATATTATCAATATCTATTTTTAGCTTCTTATATTCGTGATTATGACATTCTTTGCATTAATGATATACAGTCCCGATCTCTTTTATTTAATGATATGTCTGAATCAATAATAATGATATGTTTACTCTAAATTGAAATTAGTAAAAAGCTTGGCACATATTTTTTTTCCTCCTTTCTTTTGTCCCTCTCTTGTTTTTCCCTCCTTTCTTTTGTCCCTCTCATGGTAACCTAGTCTTCTCTCTCTCTCTCTCTCTCTCTCTCTCTCTCTCTCTCTCTCTCTCTCTCTCTCTCTCTGTGTGCTATGGATACAGAAATTCAACCTTCAACAAGGCGTCCAAGCTCCCAAATCACATCCATATCAGTATTTAACTCATTCCAAAAAGATGGAAGATGGATTCCTACAATCATTAGCAAAGGCAATTGGATCACCATGCAACAGGAAAAACATAGGAAAAGGCGAATATATGAGAGCTCATTCATCTCTGCTTGGAAGGGTAGAATTCGAGATTTCAAGCTTGGAGTAAATAAGAATAGCATAAAAGATATTTTGATACAACATGTGTTTATGCATAGAGAGCTATATTTGGAACTTGAAAGTTTAAATCTTCCAATGCATAAACCAAATTGTAAGGTTTTAATTTTTAAAGTCTTCATTTTCTTGAACTTGGTTTAATGTTTTCCATTATAACATTTGTTCATTTGTCTTGTAGATGTCTATGCCTCTAATCTTGAGGAATGGCAATCGGTCGAGTCTATTGTTGATGTGATTGATGTGATGCATGGCTTGATTGGAGAAGAGATGTACAAAGGTAGAAAGAAGACACAGCTTGCAGAGAATGAAATATTCTTCTATGACCATTCTTATATTGTCCCCATGTAGTGTAGCTGATGAGGATTAATATCCCCCTTCCTTTGCCAGATTTTTCAAGCTTTGAGTGGCCTTTGCCAAGTCTAGCTACTAGTGAGGACTATAGATGTAAAATATTTTCTGAGATACAAAGAGAATTAGAACCTAGTATCTCAAATAGGCTAAGCAAAGTTACTTTGTTCATGCCTATTAATATATTTTTTGACTTCTTTTCTAATGCTAAGATAAGAAAATCAAAGGCTATGCTTTCAGTGAAGAGACTAACACATTATCATGTTATACAATTTGTTGATGAGGGATGGGACACTAGGAGAGAAGGGAAAATTATATGTAAGATAGATCAAGACTTTATAGCTTGTAAATATATGATTACTACTCAAAATTTCATCCTTAGCTTTTATTACAATAGATGGCATTATGTTGGCAGTAGTCTGGTTGCTTTATATGAAAATGTTGATAATTTTAGCAAATATCCTATAGTGGATCTTGATGTTTGGTATAATGAGGACGTCATTATTGCAATCCTAAATGTTAGATCATCATGTACGCTACATCAAGTGAGGATGTATTTGCAGAATGAAGATATTGAACTATGATACTCATTTGTGTTCCAGCTTAATAACAAATGAGTAAGCTTTTATTTCATATTATATTCATTTAGGTGTATATCCGATTTCACTTCCTAATTAATAAACATTTAAAACATATTTTTTAATAAATATCAATGAGGAGAGAGAAGAATATACAATTCAAGGATATTGAAGAAAAGATCTCTTTACTATTAATATTAAATACATGTACAAATTTTTGTCAGCCATCTCCATGACTTATACACAAGGGCTTACAATCTGAGGCAAAGCTACTTCTTTTGAGGATGAACATCCTTTCTAGGAGTCCTTTTTCTTATCTTTGATGCTTTGGTTGTTGAAGGCATAGCTTCACGTATTGTAGCTACATGCACCTCCTCTCCTTCAATGTCCAAGCCCCCACTTCTTGTCGGTTGTATACAATTGGTCATTATGTACTTCAAGTGCTTTGCTCTTATATACCAAATGTGTTCATTTGTATAACAATCCCTTACCAACTGTCATACATTTGTAAAACAATATTTTTAGTTCATTGTTATTTTTTACAATGGACTATTTTGCAATAAAACTCTCTATCTTAAAGTCTAGTATATTTCATTATACCTTTACAAGTTTGTCATCATTGAGATTAATAAGATGAACCAATCTTCTAGCATTTACAATTACTCTCGAGCCACAAGAGTAAATATCATCCTGATGAGGAAACTGCAACCAACAAGAGTAACTTGTTTATGGTAGTTTTTAGAATAATTTTTCTTATTATGTTCCAACCATATTAATCAAGAACTTACCGCAACTTGTCTATATTGTATTGTTGCAAGTAAGTCAGATTTAAGCACGGGAGGCCTTTTCTCTAACACGTCAATCAATATTTTGCAAACTTTATACCAAAAAGGCAATAAAATTTAGAGTTATTACAAAAGAAAGATCAAAATATTTAGATTACTTGCAACAAAAAGATCAAAATATCAAGGAGACCCTAGATTATATAACTTACAACTTGGCATTTCCATGGCTTCCTTTTATAGAATTGACGAGGAAACATTGCCTCTCCACACAGTCTATTCCAATTAGGCTCCAATGAGAACAAAAAACAAAAATATTTCAATAATCTAGCAAAACAAGATCTCATAAAAGCTTTAAAAAATATCAAATTACTTACTTTTCATTGTATGTAATTAGAAGAAGCTCCAAAGATTCAAAGTCAATTGAATTGAACCAATGGTCAAAAGCACTTGCATCAAGCTCACTCCTCATATAGTATGAGATGGATGGATCAAGAACCTCAATCTTTTGCACATCTTTTGTTGTATATCGAAGGGGAGCTCATGCATTACACACCTAGCAAAGGAATGGAGATAGTAAGCATCAACATGAAAGTCTATTGTTAGAAAAATATAGTGAGTTTAAACAAATTTTGGTAAACTATGCCTCATCCCAACAAGAAGAATTGAGTCATTTACTTCCCTCACTCTATTTTGGAGAATTTGAACACAATTAGAGTCCAAAAATATCATATCAGATCTCTTGTTAATATCAACAGGTAAAAAGCAAGAAACATTGAAGCCCTTAGGGTCAACCCTTTCAAGAAGGGGGTAGATAACTCCTCTTCAAAATATGGGAGTTTTTCTGCTTCCTTTTCTTCTTCCTTCTTTCTTTTAAACTCCCTCCATTTATCTCCCTACTCTACTGTGGCATTTTCCTCTTTCTCATGATATCTTGTGTCCTTTTCATGCGTGTAATATCTTCAACCTTCAGACCAGTATCATTTTTCTTCTTTCTATATGGAGATACATTTAAAATATTGAAAGCCTTAATATCAGAAAGAGGGACTGACTCAAGGACCTTTGAAAATCTATATCTCAATCTTTTGAGAATAATCATGTCTTTATCTATAAGTGTAAGCCTATGTGCATGAGCCAAATATATATAAGAATCTTGGAAAAACTCAATCAAAAAATCCTTTGTAGCCTCCTGAATACAGTTGAGACCTGTCTTAGTCCATCTAAAACTCTGTAGACTATGCTTGTCACACATTTCTCCAACAAGCCTTTGAAAAGACAGATTTGGAATTGCATTATTCAAAGCCTTCATTGCACTTCTAATCTCCTTAAGGCACCTCACATGCTGTGAGAACCTTCTTCTTGGCTTTGATTTCCTTGAAAGTTTGGAAGGCTTTGGAGGACTGATGTATCTTTGAAGTAAGACCTCTAGGATCAAATTTCTATTTCCTTGTAGTGGACTTGGTTCTAGCCATTTAGAACATAAAAAAAAACAAATAATACTAATAAATTAGGAAAGATATTTGAATCTCTCATATCAATATATCTACAATCACGAAGCAGCAGGCAAAGAGTAATCACAAAGTCTAAATACAATCTCAATAAAATGGTATGAAGACATATGAAACGCGAGTATGCCTTGAAGACAGAGGGAACTCAACATCATATCACGTTTCATACGGCATGAGGGGAACAATGTAGGCTCAAGTTGGATGAAACTTGATATGGCCTTACTCAGAAAAAAGAACATAACATCGTTTGCGTTTCATACGTCACATGACAAACATGGCAATCCTTGTCGTGTTCAACTAATCTATTCTATGAGGTATCTTCACCTTTAACCTTCTAGGAGAATCAACTCATCCTTTAGACTACTTTTGGGAAAAATTATTTACCCTAAACATCTTTATCCTTCTTGACTGGTAATTTTTTTAAATTTTGACTTTGTAGTGTATGTTTTTCCAATAGACATGCATTTGAAAGATTAAAAGAGATTCTTTCATTTCAACTTAGTTATTTACTTGAAGCTTGAAGTTTTATAATTTATGAAACTTAAAAGAGATTCAAAGTTCTATAACCTGCATCAAGTTAGACAAATGAAACACAAGTATGGCTTTAATGGACAAAAGAAACCTAGCACCCACGTTACGATAGAAACTTATAGGCCTTTGTCATATGAAACGCGAGGAGGCCTCATGTGGAAAAGAGAAACCTAGCACCCATTTCGTTTCATACGTTTGGCATTTTTGGGGATGATTTAGTAGGAGTGTTCAAGTGATTCAAAACTTACTCATATCTTAGAAAAGAACTTATAATATTCTTGAGTGTTGAGTGCATATGCTGTCGATGAAACCTTCTTTGGTACCCTTGCGTAGAAGAATAATTTTGTACTGTGATCAAATTAGCATTGTGTTAGTGTGATTGAGCATAGAGAGGGTTTTGTCTTTGAAAAAACTCTTGTGGTTCAAAAATCAGGTTTATGATGATGTTGGTTTACACGTGTGGCTATTGTAATGCGTAGTTAATTTCACATGTGCAAGTGAATATTATTTTGCCTAGAAAGTTGTGCCACGTGTCACTTACTTTTTTGGCATTATAGCCATTTTATAGCTTCAATTTTTAAGTTTTTTTCTTTTTCTTTTTCATTTTAAGCGCACATCCTCCGAATTAGTACAACGTACTTTTTGATCAAAAGTGCGGTGACTGTTGGCATATATATATGAACACTCAAGTTTGGATCTTGATTACTATTTCTTTCACGTATCTTGTCTTGTCTTCGATCAGCTTTTTATCTCGTAAGCATCACAAGACAAACCAAGCATATTCTTACAAGAGACCATTTATTCTCAAGAGCAAGGCGTGAAATATCAAGTATCACACTTTTCTTAATATTTTTCTTTGCAATCTTCAATTTTGAGGCATTGAAGATGGTAGTTGGTTTAAAAGGAGAAAGATACATCAAGGACTTAAAAATTATGTATTGGTTTTACTTTGTTTTTCTAACAATATTGGTTTGGTAAACATGTAAAACGATGGGGTTTTGATATTCTTGAGGCATTGTTTTGTTCAAAATTTTTAGAATGTATAAAATGCAAATTCGTCAAGTTTTTTTATAAGTTACGTGTGAAATGCGATTTTGTAAACTGTGAGGCGGTCTTAATCATTGTTTTCACATTTCATGAGTCGAAAGTATTAAATAAAGTTTGATCGATGAGACTTGAAATTGCATGCTTTCTCTGTTGCATAAAGTTTTAATTCATTTATTTCATCTTGGTCTGGTAAACATGTAAAACGATGGGGTTTTGATGTTCTTGAGGCACTATTTTGTTCAAATTTTTCAAATGTATAAAATTTAAATTCGTCAAGTTTTTTTTTATAAGTGACGTGTGAAATGTGATTTTGTGGATTGTGAGGCGGTCTGAATCATTGTTTTTGCATTTCATGAGTCAAAAATGTTAAACAAAGTTTGATTGATGAGACTTGGAATTGCATGCCTTCTCTGTTGCATAAAGTATTAATTCATTTCTTTCATCTTGTATTTCCTTAATTTTCTTAGCAATCTTTCTTCAGTCTACTGCATATGAGCAAATGTGTATTTGTATATTATGGCCCTTATTTTTATTTTTTGGATTTTCTTTTGTGAGTAATCAGGATGACCAAAATGAACTTTTCATTAGAGGGAATGGAGGATGAGGATCTTGAGGTCACTTGTGATGAAAAGTTGTTTGAGTTTCTTCATGCATCTAGAAATTCATGTAGATTTATTTACATCAAAGATACACTCAATGTTCCCTTTGATTTGCAAGAGCTTTTGAAGGAACTTGAAGATAAACTAAAGAATTTTAAGGTGTTTTATGATAGGCATGTGAAAAGCCTAGAGATTGAGGGATTTGTCCATTATAGCAATGTAATGGAAGCTTCTAATGTTGCTAGAACAACTTTGCAAACAAGGTTTAGCCTTATTGATGAATAATTCAAGAAGTGGAAAGCGGATTTCCCTTTTCATCAGAATCAGCAACAATGTCTTCTTGTATAAAAGTATGTTGGATTTCTTGTATATATTCAATATATGGATAATTTTTCTTCATATACAATACAAGAGAAGAAGATGGAGAATATTGCATTCAAAGACAAAGAAGTTGAAGAGACGGGTGAAATGTTTCAGGAGGATATTGAGAACCAGTTAGTGCAAGGATTTGATGTTGCTTTGTTTAAAAGTGAGAACATTACAAAATTGGAAGAAAATGAGATAGAGTTTATCAGTGCAGAGATTGAAACAGGTCCTCTTGAATGTGTCCCAACATTTCCCAGTTATCTCATCAACAAAAACAGATATGTATTGCTAAATGATATTCAACACCTTTTTAATCTTAGAGAAGAATGCTACTTGGCGATCCTTGCTGCATGGGGTCAAAATGATAAGAATTTTATAAGTTATGAAGAGGAATTGTTAGCAACTCTTGATGTTGAGGGAGATCATTTTCAAGTCAGTTCTATGGCATTGCATTCTTGTATTAATCCACTACAAGGATTTGAGCTAGTAGCGACGGCGGGTAGCAGCGTCACTATTTGCGTCGCTATTGGTGTCGCTATTTGCGTCGCTTAGCGACTCTCCACAGGGAGAAAAGAGGGCCGAAACCGAGTGCAGTTTCATTTTGCATTTGCACATTTTGTGTTTTGAGAGCGAGAGCGAGGAAGAGAGTGACCGTCGTGAGAGAAGGAGAGGAAGAAGACTTGCCGCCGCCGCTGCCGTTGTTCGCGAAAGAGAGGAGGAGCCTTCATCGCAAAGAGGAGCCACCCCACACTCGCCATTTCTCATCGGTGAGTCTCCCTCTCTCTTTCTTTTGCTTGTTTAAGGTTTAAATCACTTTCTCTTTTACTTGTTTAGGAGAGGAAATGAGAGAGAAAGAGAGGGAGAGGGAGAGGGAGAGAGGGAGAAAAAGAGAAAGAGAGGGAGAGGGAGAGGGAGGGAGAGTGCATTCTCTCTCTCCCTCTCCCTTTTTCTTGTTTAAGATTTAAATCACTTTCTTTTTTGCTTGTTTAGAAGAGGAAATGTGAGAGAAAGAGAGAAAGAGAGGGAGAGGGAGATAAAGAGAAAGAGAGGGAGAGGGAGAGGGAGGGGGAGGAAATGAGAGAGGGAGAGCGAGGGGAAAGAGAGTGCATTCTCTCTCTCCCTTTCCCTTTTGCTTGTTTAATGTTTAAATTACTTTATTTTTTGCTTGTTTAGGAGAGGAAATAAGAGAGAAAGAGAGAAAGAGAGGGAGAGGGAGAGAGAGGGAGAGAAAGAGAAAGAGAGGGAGAGGGAGAGGGAGAGGGAGGGGGAGGAAATGAGAGAGGGAGAGAAAGAGAAAGAGAAAGAGAGGGAGAGGGAGAGGGAGAGGGAGAGGGAGAGGGAGAGGGAGAGGGAGAGGGAGGGAGAGTGCATTCTCTCCCTCCCTCTCGCTTTTGCTTATTAAAGGTTTAAATCACTTTCTTTTTTGCTTGTTTAGGAGAGGAAATGAGAGAGGAGGAGAGAAAGAGAGGGAGAGGGAGAGGGAGAGAGAGGGAAAGAGAGAGAAAGAGAGGAAGAGGGAGAGGGAAAGGGAGAGGGAGGAAATGAGAGAGGGAGAGAGAGAAAGAGAGGGAGAGGGAGAGGGAGGGAGAGTGCATTCTCTCTCTCCCTCTCCCTTTTGCTTTTGGAGAGTGTTAAGATATATTGTGAGAGGGAGAGGAAATGTGAGAGAAAGAGAGGGAGAGGGAGGGAGAGGGTGAGAGAGGGAGAGAAAGAGAAAGATAACATATATTGGAACGGCAACATATCCATGATTATGGTAATTGTATCCACTTTTCTTTTTTTATGGGTACCATTATATTGACTCCTTAAGAGGGCTAAAAATTAGTCATACACTTTATAAAGTCTAATTAGGAGATTTAAGATGCACGATAATAGACTTGTCGATAATGGTATGCAATGTGCTTTGCCATGGGCCACGTACATTGGTGACTCTTTAAGATGGCTTAAAATTGGTCATGTCCTTCATAATGTCCAAGTAGGGGATCTAATTGTGATATGCATAATTCATTGTTTTTGTATTAACTTTATAGGCATAACAAATTAGAAATCATGCCAACTAGTCAATGGAAGGACTAAAAGAAAATGATACCCTAGCTAATGGTCATTACGGTACCTCATCAAAATGAACCCAAAAGTATTGTTATAGAAGAAGAATCCCTTAAATTGAGCATAGGATATTTTCTCTCAGGTCTTATGACTATGAGTAGAATTGATTGAAACAAATTTTATTACTATAGTTGATAAATTTCATAGATGGCATTAATTTTAATACGCGATCCTAGGACAAAAAAATCACATTTCTAAGATGCTTTTTGTTGAGACTGATTTATTATTAGACTAAGAGATCCTCAATGATGCTCATAAATGGATTACTTATACTCAAAGCCCTCTAGTGCAGTTGTATAAGTAATCCTAGTAGAGCCCCTCTAAGATACTCAAAGTACAAAACCTAGAGACCGTAGCTAGGTATGTAAGGTATAATGGTTGTACAAGAACATACCTCAATAATTGACTTATCACCATTAAATCCCAAAGAAGAATCATGTTCCATCCCCTTCAACTCTATATTCACCTCGTGAAGAACTTCATTAATCATAGCATCCTTGTCACCAATCTTTTTGTTGCAATGATGAAGTAACATATTCATCACTTTTCCTTTTAGCATCTAAGCCATTATCCAATCTTTTAGTCAAGTCCAAACATTTAGTCTTCAACTCATGAACATTATGAACCAATGCTTTTTTTTTTACAATAACGAATAATTATCTACCGGGACAAACAAATCCTTGAGCATGGTATAGGGCCGAGATATAACATCAATAAATCTCTCAACTACTATGTACAATGCAAGAGTTTATGGTCAACTTGCAACTTGACATACATCTCCATAAAGCTATCCATTTGAGCCTCGTTTATTGTAATGTAGATAAGATGGAAAACGAAGGTCTTATTGTTCAAGATCGCGAGGCGTATCTTAATCAACGTGTCCCATGTCCTTGCTCTCAATGCAAGTTGGCAATTAGACGAAAACTCCGATTGTCTATAGAGCACGTACGACGATTTGGCGAGTTTCAATCTGAGATCATTGATTAGGCGATTGCGGATTTCCAACAAACGGTAATTTGAAGTTAATATTAATCATGCATTGTACTCGCAAGCTAATTGAAAACCATACACAATAAGATTGGGTCTTGTTGGAAAATTTTCTATCCAGGGGGGTGATGTCTCGTCCCAAGGGGGAGTGCACCCTTTGCGGCCAATTAGAAGAGTTCGTGGATGTGCGATGGATGGATTGCAGGAGCCAATCCACCACTCGCAAGGCTAATCTATACCGCCAATGCTAGAGGAGACACACAATCTTCCCGACCTACCTACAATCTTGGAGGTTGAGATGGAGGCAATGATCGATGCATTGATTCCCATGGATGTCAAGACATCTGATCTGCTTAGAGAGGAAGCATCCATAACATTATATGATGGGTGTCGAGTATCTCGGTTGAAGACATTGCTTGCACTCTTAAGTGTGCAAGCAAAATACTGGTGGAGCGATACGAGTGTGACCGAGTTATTCAGGTACCTTGCACATAGGCTTCATTGTTTTTTTTTTTGACACTATTATTACAAACATTTGTGCTTTTTCAAGGTGTTTTATGATTTTTTTCAGGTTATTGAAATATCATATATTACCACCCGCAAATACCATGCCTGAGTCTCGTGATGATGCACGACATGTTTTACGGAAGCTTGGCATGGACTACAATAACATCCATGTATGTATCAACGATTGCATACTGTTTCGAGATGAATACGAGACTATGGAGACATGTCCAAAGTGTGGTGCTCATAGGTATCGACAGGACTTGCAAGGGCAAACCATCTCTCAAAAAGTTCTCAGACACTTTTTGCTCATCCCCCGCATAAACCACATGTTTCGCACATCCGGCATGGCAAGCTTGATAATGTGGCATGTGCAGAATAGGTCCACGGATGGAGTTTAACGAATATCAGCGGATTCGTGCGCATGGAGCCACATTGACTCTACCTTCCCAGGCTTTGCGTGAGAGCCAAGGAATCTTTGGCTCGGTCTCACAATGGATGGTGTGAACCCATTCGGTCTGCGCTCAACTTCTTATAGTGTGTGGCCTATAGTGCTTGTCAACTACAACATCCCTCCATGGATTTCTACGAAGAAAGGACATCTAATCCTTAGCTTGCTCATCCCAAGCCGCTACAAAGTAAAAAATATGGACGTGTATCTTCGTCCATTAGTCGATGAGCTTAAGATTTTGTGGGAGGAGGGGGTCACTGTGCAAGATATGAGCAGGCGCGATGGTTAGCGGTTAGCCAACATTCGAGCCATTCTCATGTGGACGATGCATGACTTTCCGGGATTGGGAGAGTGCTCAGGTGAGCAGACCTCCGTTCTCGCTGGTAATATCTATATTTTATCTCATTCAATCAAGTATTCACTAGGTCATGGCTCGCCTTACAGGTTTGGTTACCTCAGGTTATCATGCATGTCCATTGTGTGGGCCACAGTTAGACTCCCGAAGGTCACGAACCATGAAGAAGATGGTATATCAAGGACACGCCACTTTCTTGCCGAAGGATCATGAACTTAGGGAAGGTTTCCTTGGACAACCTCCAACACGTATGAATGCCGCAAGATGGTACGAGCTGAAAATGGTAAACCCGGAATCACATCCAAATGGAATGCGACAGTTCTCAGTTTTCTATGAGTTGCTATATTGGACCCACTTACAGGTCAACCACTTGTTGGATCCCATGCATATTTTCAAGAATGTGGGCAGCTTACTATGGGACCACATCATAGGAAAGAGAGACACTATAGGGGCACGAATGGATTTGAAGGAGGTAGGTAAGATGGAGGCGCTTTGGCCGCAGTCGAGTGCTGATGGTGGAGTGTAGCTTCCTTATGCTCCTTGGGTTTTGTCCACTAAAGAAGAGCGCATTGTGAAGCAAGTAACCAAGTCTATCCGCACTCCGACGGGTATGATACGTTCTCTCAGGTTTGCATTTTCTAAAGATGACCAGGGCTAAAATCCCACGATTGGCATAAGATATGTTAGCGTGGGCATTTTGCAATTTGAAAAGTGGCCATTATTCATAATGCTTTCTTATTTGTGGCAGTTTGTCCTACCAATTGCGATCGCAGGATGTCTTACTCCAGAAATTCACGGGGCCATTTACAAGTTGTCGACTTTGGTGCAATGGATCTCAAAGAAAGAGATTAAGACGTCCTCTATTGAATCCGTGAGGCGGGGAGTAGTGGAGACGGTTTGTCTCTTTGAGAAATACTTGCCTACTAGCATGCTCACGATATAAGTCCACCTTCTTGTGCATCTTGTGGATGAAATGGAGATTGTTGGACCTGTCCATACGCGCTGGATGTTATTCTTGGAGTGCTTCATGAAAACCCTAAAAGGCTTTGTGTGACAACGAGCTCGGCCAGAAGGTAGCATGGCCGAAGGTTGGTTGGTGTCAAAGGCGTTAGTGCATATCTCACAATGGCTACCAACGGTGGAACCACACAATGAAATGCTATGGACGCTGAAGGACGATGATAGACTGACTAGAGATGTGGTGGCTGGAAATGGGGTAGAAAAAAGAATGGATGCCTCAATGGAAGAGAAGGTGAATCTCTTTTTTATGTTGCACCATGTCTCCATGGAGATGTGGCTCGCCAAGTACCAGATTGCAAGGCAAGATCGAGAGGAAGCACAAGCTAAATTCCAATGTAGTACGCGTCATCGACCGATTCGATATCCCAAAGGCATGGAGGAGATACCATGGTTTATGTCAACATGATGGTTGCATGGAGCCTTGACCGCCGCAACATCCAGCGAAGGGACAGAGGTCTCAATGGAGGAGTGGGAATTCTCAAGGGGATGTAGTCCAAAGGTGATAAGGGGTTTAGAATATGTCGTATCTAAATTTTATATGCGACATCTAATTTGAGTGTTTCAATGTACAGTACAAAATGTATAGTGCAACGTGGTCGCGCAGACGGCATTTTCGCGTGGAGCGTATTGACAAAATGCGCTCCACAATGGACTGTGGTGTCATGGCAAGGTTCGAGCAAGAGAGCCGGCGACGAGCAATGGATCTGAACACGGTTGTGGATGAGATGGAGTATTTTGGGAACTTGCAAAGTATTATTACGATGGATTACCGTAGCTTCTCCATGATACTATTCGATGTGCAGTGGTTCAAAGTGGTACTTGGAGGAGCTAGAGTAACAGTTCGACAAGGTCCATCTGGATTTCTCGAAATAGATTCCGAAAAAAAATAGATGGATTTGCACGACACCTTTGTGTTGCCGGCCCATTGTGAACAGGTGCATATTTGCTTGCTAATTGTAATACGACATGGTTTATATCACAATGGTTTGAACTCGCTTTGTACGTGTTTGTGAACAGGTAATCTTCTATCCAAACCCTCGACAACCTCGATGGTGGTATGTTTTACCTTCAACTCCTCGAAGTGCAAGAGTATATGATCAAAGCGATGTTCCGAGCATAAATGAAGATAACATGCAAATAGAGGGGTCGATATTACAAGGGGTGGAGGCTGCCGCAAGCTTGGAGCCCGCATCGGCTAACAATGATGGAAATACAAGAGTCCAAGAATTTTTTGAGAGCGAGGCAGACTCATTTTTTTGTTGTGACATGCCTATCGACCTTCCAGTGTATTCGGAGTTGTGTCAAGAGATTAACATGGGACCATAGGATACTTCATTCTTGGAGCATCCACTTACTCAATTCATTGTTTAGATCTCTTATAAAGGTACATAAGATATGCATTTTAAGAGGGATTTTTTAAAAATGATTTATATTACTATGCTTTGTATAATTTAAATTGATTATTCTAACACCATTTTTTATCTGTGCAGGTGACATTTTTAGGATGAGTCGAGGGATGAGCGATGAGGAGTTACAGGACATCTTTGCACGCATGTCTCCAGACCAACTCGCGAGATTCAGAGAGATGGCAGACCAGGAGCTGTCTCATTCTTCGTCAGGGCGCTCTGCTAGATCTGCTTCAGTGCGATCAGATACTTCAGCTTCGAGCAGACAATCTCGATCCTCACGACTTGGGCCAGAGGGAGGGACTGCATCGGGATTAGGGAGATGCTGCTGTGGAGACACGAATGTGGTGTCTCCGTCTTGTCATTCAGCTGGAGCTACGTCACCTCCAGGATTTGTCACACTTGTGGGGATGTCTACTCCAGTTACTCCGGCTTTTGCGCAGCCGTCAGCAGGTGGCACCCCTTTGGGTGCCACTCCGAGAGAGGTTACCCCCGTCGGTACACCGGATGTAGAGGGGTCTCCTGGATATGCCCAAGAGCGTGGGTGGAGATGGGAGAGGACCCATCTTAGGCAGACTCCTAGGGGTTGTGGATATTTGGTTGATAGTAGGTCAGGAGCCATCATCATAAATGATGAGGGGAGGAGGGTGATGGCTCGCATGAGAGAGTTGTGCCAACAAGTTTTTTGGCACAACGTCCTGGATCATTGGAAGAACATACCGGAGGGGAGCAAGAACTACATAGTAGCATCCTTTCACGAGGAGTTTCCGGTGCTAGCCATAGTAGATAGATTCTCTACGGGCTGGATGATGGATTGCATGCATGCATACATGTCACATAGACGATCCGACGCACACAAGGCAATCAAGAGTGGGGTTGCAAAGCCCGAGTGGTTAGATGCAGACGACTGGCACCGACTCAGGGAGGGGCTATAGATTTGCTAGGACGTTGGAGTCAGCAGCGCGAGGCGGCAAGGGCACGACTCAGGCTGGAGTGGTCCATCATCTTGGGAGTGGCGGCCACAAGACATATTTGGAGGACTTTGTAAGTTTCCATTTTGTTTTGCTTGTTTGTTTTTTTGAAATATTCATTGTACCGACAATCATGTTTCTAATAGTTAGCATTTTGTTTTCTTTGCAGCAACTCCATTACAAATCGCAATCCGCAAGGCCTTGAGACTCGATAGGCAGAGAGGCACGGTCTCAATGCATTGATCGACCGATTGTATAGACGCAGCAACCCTATAAGCCACTCATCTTTCTTGTCTGTAGTTACCATGAGATATTTGAATGCATTATTGTATGGTGGATTTTGCAGAATTTGTTTGATGCTTCTTTGTGGCGGGACGAGGATTTCTAGCTCGCCCTTGGATCCTTGGAGCTGACACACCTTTATTTTTTAGTCGCCTGATCTATGTAGACATTTTCTATGTATTAGTGATATCCTGTCATAATTGTACCAATCACTTTTTATGTGATCATGTATTTATTTCATGTATCAGTTTTATGATTTCAGTATACATTCTTTTTGTTTGCAAGTGCTTTGTATACAGTAGTGCAGAAACTATTTTGTATGGCTCTCATACAGCACACAATGCTATATGTGGCAAGGCAGCTTGCTGCCCTGCCACAATTTTTTTTTTCTTGTTACCATCGCTATTTGCGTCACAAATTTACTGCTCGCTTCGCTATTGGTGTCGCTATGTGCATCGCAAATTTACTGGTTGCATTGCTATTGGCGTCGCTATATGAGTCGCTATTTGCATCGCAAATGAGACGCATATAGCGACGCCAATAGCGACGTTTCTATGGCATCGTTAATAACGACACTTTTTGTAACGACGGGGGCAAATTTTGTTGTTTGTATTTTCGTCGCTTTAAACATCGGTATAAGGTCTAAATCTTGTAGTGATCATAATCGTGGAATATGAAAAGGGGGGGATATCTTCAGAGGAAGAGTACTTACAAATTCAATAGAGACTTGGTATTGATAACATGGGGTATAAAGAGAAACTGAAGTCTCCATTAGAGGAGAAACCTAAAAGTTCAATAAATCTATATGACGATAGTCTTGTTGAAGAATATGAAGACGCTAAGGTATGAAAGATAATTCTAAGATATCCATTGTGATTTATATTAGAGTATGTTATGAATTATACACAAATATTTTTGGATATTCATATACTAACATCTTATACTATTGTGATTTATTGTGCAGATAGAAATTGAATATGAAGACAACTTTCTTGGAAGAGCCAAGGGCTCAAGACCATTGAAGCTTGGAAAAAGTCAAGGCCTTGGTTATTATATTGGAAGCTTAAATAATCAAACAGTTGCAATTTATCATAGCAGGTTATCAAGCTCTCCAAGCTTACCAATAATGGATTTGAAAGCTATCTCCAAGATGATTGGATCCCAAGCTTTCAATAGAGGTTCAAACAAGTTAATTTTGGTAGAGAAGGAATAAGCTTTCAATAGAGGTTCAAACAAGTTAATTTTGGTGGAGAAGGAAGAAGCTTTCAATAGAGGTTCAAACAAGTTAATTTTGGTATAAGCTGTAAGAGTTTTTGGCTTCATGCTTGGATATAGTGGATCTAGGTCACGATACTTTGGAGTTCTTGCCTCTTATTTGCTCTCCCATGTAGGAGATGCCAAGAGTTTGAAGCTCCTTCCAGGCCAAAGAAAACAAGAGTTTATGAAATGTAGACGTCTCATTGAGTGGAATGAAACAAAAGATTCCCTTAGAGGACCCAATGAATTCCTTGAAACTAAAGACTCTTCTACAAGAGAGTTAGACTAAAAGATGTTAAGGGTTTCTTGAAACCCATCTTTTTCCATCTCTTTGTCTAGTTTGTAACCATTCAGGGTATCTTTGTTTTGCACAAGAGTTTAAATATATCTCTTTTCTTCTTTGGGTAATAATGGATATAGTACTTGCCAAAAATGATGTATTACAAGATGCGATTGTGTCTTTGAGCTTGAATTTGTGCCAAATTTGTCTGTAGAACCATTGAAAGACCTCTAATAAACTATTTTCTTTGTATCTTCCATCTCCATGTCTTATGTGTCTAAAGTATTTTGTTCTTTCTTGATAATGTGATTTTTCCATACCTTGGGTTGACCAAATAGATAGAGATCCATATTTCTTGATAAAATATGGAGCATGGTTGTATAAAATATGCTACATAGTTAACAAATAAATAATTTTAATTATAAAACCCTATATGAGCCAGAAAATAAAGAGACATACATATGCCAACTTCTTACCATATAATGAGTGAAGCGTTGATTATCCCAAGCTTTTGTCATTGCCTTTTTAAAAAGGTTCGATTGGTTTTTGAAGTATTTGAGATCATCATCATTCCACTCTATTTTATCACAATAAAAGAATACTTTGTCTAGTATTTCCCAAACATTGGCTTTTCTATTGCGAGCTTGTCCATTATCACCATGATCCTTAACTGCATTTTGTAGGCACTTCCATCAATTGTATCTAATAGTTGAGCCACTATTCCTAGAGTTTATCTTACCAAGTCTCCCATGAAAGTCTAGGAACCTTCTAGCCTTCACTCCACCAATAGATGGCTATTTGGGGACAGAATTTCCATCCATAGACTTTTGAAGATTTGGTTCAATAACAACATTACCACCATGCAAACAAATTGCAAATAAGACTTTTTCCATCTTTGTTATAGCATCTATTCTAGCTGATAATGGCTTCAATTTCCATGCAAATCCTATATAAAGATGAACAATCTTTTCAATTATCCTACAAAGCATATGAAGTGTACATATATGGGCATTCACTAAAGGAATATCTAGGACTGGCTTAAACTTATCCTTGTTGTTCCTAGAGGGAGCTCTATTCCAATTGCTTGAGTTCAACTCTCTGGCTGGGGACATGCAATATAGGCAAGGAGATCTAGAGTTAGCTCACTTTGATACATTGTACATATATTTAAGTGTCTTTAAGTCACCAGCTATGTGCCACTCAATCTTATAGTTCCCAAATTCTTCAACAAATAGCTCTTCTCTTTCTTTTTGTCTCTTAATAACATTAGATATTTGTGTTTGATGAAAAACCCAATACAATATATCAAAATCCTCTCTATCTACTTTGAATGCTCCTAGCCACCAGATGTTATGTTCTGATTGAGCACTGAATGACACTAAGTGATTGTAATGATCTGATGAAAGTGCTCTATTCATCAAGATAATAGAGACCCTCTCTAGTTTTGTACATTTTAGAATCTCACTTTCATCAAGTTTAACTACAAATCTAGCCACTCCTTGTGCCTCTTCTAGTGACAAGTCATAGAATCTAATCATTAAACATTGTAGGGTGGGAAAGTCAAGGAAAATATTGTCAAATTCATTGAATAAAACTTCCTTTTTCTTGCCCTTGAAGCTAGCCTTGATATGGAAAGGTTAACCCAGAATCTCCATTACCTTGTTATTCACTCTTTGGCTAATAGTTCTAATCAGAGATGGACTTGGAAGTATGCAATTACATACTTGTCCTTGCTTCATATTTGACTGTAAAAGCTAGAAAAGTTGTATATAAGCATCTCAACTGATACCAGTATTATCTAGTGTCTTCTACACTAACTCAGTATCCAAAGAGAGATCCTTTCTAAATGACTCCAAGCATTGTTTCTTTGCCTTTTTAAATTTTTTCTTCTCCAAAAAATCATTTGAAACTACTGAAGGAAGAATATGATAATAAAGCTGAGATGTTCAAGGCTTGAACAATATCTTTTTTATATGGATTTTTGAAATATCTTTGAGATGTAGCTTGAGCATGTGCTCAAGCTTGTATCAACCCTTTCTTACTAGGGGAGGAGTCTCACAAGATAGGTTGTTGTCTCCTTTCCACTCCTATCCCCTTTTAGATGTATTCAAGGCGAGAGCTTGTGCATATGATCTAGTCTATAATGATCTTCTTTGTTTGCCATGACTATGAAGTGTCTTTGAGATAGAGGGGAGGGAAACTAAGCATTTTGATATGACACTTTGATATGTCTTTGGGTTGTAGCTTGTGCATCTTCTTAATCTTGTAAAAACCCTCTCCTTAGGGGGGAGGAGCCTCTTAAGAGTGTTTACCCTCTCCCTTGGAGGGCATGGAAAAAGATTCTCCTCTCATTGAGATGACTATTAGACAATGCGCCTCAATCTTGTATCCAAACCCTATCTATATGATATGAAATTTTTATATGCCTCTGGAAAAGAGCTTAATAATATGCTCAAGCTTGTATCAACCCTATATGTAAGGGGCAGGGCTTGTATCTGTTGACTGTAGTATTCTAGTTTCTCCTCTCTCATTAAGATGTCTTTTGTATACAAATTTCTCTCATGGGGGGAGGAGGTTCTCAAGAGTGTTTACCTTGTTAGAGGCAGATGGAAAATAATATTACCAAACTCCTCCTTGGCAAAGAGGGTTGACAAAAGCTTGAGCATATGCTCAATATTTGTCCTAAAGAGACCTCCAATTCACATAAAACAGACCCCAAACTCCCATTATCTCACCAAACTACCATCCCTTGTGTGCTACAGACACCTTAAAGTCATATTACACAAAGAAGATTTACATCATATAACTTCCCTTTTTATCTTTTAAATTATTACTATTCCACTTGTTGTCTAACTGCAAAATTTCCTGCATGGATTGGACTTCAATATCCAAGTGCAGCTAAGCAGTGTCCCTCTAGCACATATAGATACTACTATAATCCAAGCAAGGGAACTAGAGTCCCACTTACAAGCGGCCTACGCATCGATCCAAAGAACATATTGACAACACTCTGTTTTCAGTCTTATTTTCTGCATGTATAGTTGGTGAAATTTCAGCCATAGTGTCAGTAATATTCAGCCCATAAAAGATGCTTGAAACGCCATCATTTTCAGCTAACAACCCCAATGCTCTCAGTTTCTTAATAGCCTGTCTCATAGATATGTGTTCAAACCTACACATAGCTTCCATAGGCTTAAACCAACATGAATTGTTTGCTGAAACTGAGAATTACCAATAGTAAATACATGCTTCATTTCATCAAGAGGCGAGTACACCCTCAAAAGGAGACTCTTGAAGCGTATCACGATTTCTAGGATGATTAACACAAATAGTAAGAAATTGGACTTCTTTTCTCCCATCCTTGCTTCTGACTCTTGCATAAGTAGAACCATCATCAAGCACCTTTGTTTCCATACACACACCTGTAATATAGGGCTGTCCCAAAATCACTATATATGAGGAATTATCTTGCACCAAAAAGTGTTGCTCTTCCTGTACATCACCAATCGTCACTTTTACATTAGGATATGCAGCATAGAGCTCCCTTGAAGAATTATTTGCAGCCCTCATACGCCAACCATGATCAGTGTCCACAGGCCATGCACCATTTTCATACAATCCCCACTCAATGACATTTATCTCAGACCCATGGTCAAGTAAAGCAACACAAGGAGTTTCACGTTCCCCTATTTTCACTACCATTTCAGTGGTAGCTCTAGCCCAATGATTTCTTGTGTAGTGACTTCGAGGAATAAATCCTATACTCTCTTCTCCATATTGTTGCATTTGCCTTACTCCACCATGCATATTGTTACAAGACATAACTTACTTCATGCTCATATTCATCCCGAATACCCAACAAACCAGTTTCCTCTTCAAATTGCAGCAATGCACTAGTGGTACCACCAAGAAAGTATCACTTCCTTTTAATTATGTCAATGATCTCATCATGAAATTCTCACTTGGCAATGCCAAGCACATCTCCCAAGGTAAATTCCACCCGATTGTTTAAGATCTGTTCTTCAAGAACCTTCTTAAGATCTGTGGCTGTCTCAATGTCAGATTGTAAGTTATATCCTAGCTGCTTGCCCTTCTTTTTGCCCTCTTGTTTGTTATCCTTTTTTTGCTCCTGACTGACCTCTTCCATAACATGCTGTGGAGGTGGCTGATTTGCAACTTTAGGCTAATCCACACTTCTTCTTGTCATTCTTTTAGATGTCTGTGCAATATCTTCATCTCTTTTTCGTTTTTCTTCCAGAAGTACATCTATGTTTTGTACCTTTTCTAAATATGCATACACTGAATATGCATATACCGGTGATTGCCACGAATGTCTTGCTCTGCATGAGACATTTCACTATCAGTGACCTTTCTCTTTTCAGTTGCATGTAAAGCATGTGTCCATATTTCAACCTTTGGACCAACCATCACTTGGCCATGCATTCTATCCAACTGTAAACCAAAAGTAGAAGTATGTACTTCCGCATAAGCATTTCGGATAGCCAAGTCTTCCAACAACTTCAGTATACCTCCCTTTCCAAAATTCAAAGCAAGAGGAAATCCCATTTCTTGTGCATCGATCTTGCCATATTTCCAAAAGATAAGCTATCATGCCAAGGCCTCCTGATAGGTAGCACAATCCTTTCTCTCGTGCTGCAAACTATCACACCACATACATCTTTTTCCAGGCTTAGGGGCTGCTGCCCGTTCCCTTTGCTCTTGTCCTTTTTCATCCAATTTTGCAACCTTCAATTGAAGATCTTGCATGCTTTTGACCAATTCATCTAAGACATCTTCCCTAATAGAGGGAACAATAGCAGGTACGACCATAGGGTTAGCCACAAAAGTAGGTGGCTTACTAGATACATCAACTGACTTGCCCGTAACAGTGGGCAAGCTAGAGACATGCAATCTTTCCCTTCTTCTATGCTTCTTCACAAGTGCAGTAACAACTTCCTTGACATTTCTCCACTCTATTTTCAAACCTGTCTCTATAGTCTGATCCTCCAACAAATCATCAAGCTTCTCTTGAAGCTCAGAATTAGCTATCTGTAGAAACAATTCAATTTTCTAACTTGCAAGAGCTTGCTGTTCTGCAAGATCCAACTGCTCAAATCGAATTTCAAATTCTCTTAAAAATTCTGTAGCCACAAGACCCTTATTGGGTTGTAAAACCCACTCTTGAAAAGTCTTGCACGTAATCAAACTGGTGTCCTCAATGTAAAATTCCTCCCTGAGTGTCTTCTTGAAGGCTACCTAGTCTGCATCCTGCAAGTATAATTTAGTAATCCATGCTTTCAGTTCATGAACAGTAACACGTACAAAATACCAGCTTCATGCAAATTGAGCCACTCCAAAGAATTCCATCTTCTGAGCATAGGTATGTACATATGCAGATACATTCCTACCATTGAATAACTTCACCTCATGCTCAACTGCTTGCAAAGCATTCATCACAACACTTTCTGTTTGAGCTGAAGCTTACATCACCTATTGTTGTTGTTGTTGTTCCTACATAAGCATATTCATATTTTGCATCAATTATTGCAAAACATCACTGGAGAATGTATTCAAAGATTCTCCCATCTTGTCTTTCCTTCTTTTGACGACCTTTTACGTCGAGCTCACCAATGTCGGAGGGGTTTTTGTGGAAAGGTCGAATCCACCGAGGATTAGAAGTAGAAGGAAGTAGAGATATGAGATGGAAGAGAAGATAGAGAATACCCAAGTGGTAAACACTACAAAAACAAATCACAATGAATTGAATCAATATGTATTGAAAGAACCTGGAATCTTTGCACTACTCAAAAGCAATCTCCAGGTATTAGATCTCTTGGAGCTTCTTTGTAGAACAAAACATGCATAAAAATTACAGCTCCTCTGCTGCTCGAGACCCAAATTTGATGGCTCTGTTGGCTCCGAAAGGGGGGCAAAACTTTCAGACACCTGCTCACGGATCTCCCAGATCACTCCTTCTTTCCCTTCAATATGCAGTTTTTAGCCTGTTTATAGTGATCGCGACGCGCGCGATTTCGTCAATCTTTCTTTTTTATGAAAAATCTCCTAACTGGCTAAAAAAGCAACTTGCTTTTTGCATGTCATCATAATCTAGAAGCTTTTCTAAAATTTTTGGATTTTTACAATAAATAATATCAAATATAGGCTAAAATTATCCAAAAATCTAGTATTTTTGGATAATCCATGCAACTCATACTAATACTAATGACTCATGACTCTCTTGATTAATAAGAATTCAAATGATGATGCATTCCATACTTTTTCACACGGTATCCTCATAACATCACGACACCGTCAACAGCCCAGCAAAGTGCCCTCCACAACGAAGTTATGACACTCTTCCAAAATGAAGGGAACCTCGTCAGGCATCACACATCGGCGATATATATCATCAACACCTTGTCGATATAATGTCCTTGTGATCAAGGAAAATTTCAATGCCTACTGTTTAATCTTCCTCTTCTCGGGTTTTGATAGAGTAGCTCCAGTCTCTCCTATAGAAAGATAGTGCATTATAGCAGCATACTAGGAGGAAATAGATGCCATATCAATCTTAAAAAATGTTTCCATGTCACTTCCTTCAGCCACGACCTCTTTTGGCTCTTCGAAATCCACAAGACACTCAACAATGCCCTGAAGCTTTGGCGGCTTGCTCTTAATCTCGTAATCAAACTCCTGCAAAGTGATTAACCACTTTGCTAAATGATCAGGTGGCTATAATTTATTCAACAACAATCGAAGCCCTTTTGCCTTCGTATTAAAAACCACCCTCTCATAAAGAATGTAGTGCCTGAACTTCTTGGTCGCAAATACCATCGCAAGGCACAACTTCTCCATAAAAGGTGTAGTTAATTTCTGATATGCCCAACTTTTGACTAGCAAAAGCTATCGGATAGTACCACTTTTCCTCCCAAATTTGGGCCAAACAACAGCTGATACTATACATAGTTGCTGCTAAAAATATATAGAATATTTCACCCCTTTTTGGTGCTTTTAAAACAGGTGTTTTGGCAAGCTCCTGCTTTACATCGACAAAAGATACTTTGCAAGCATCACTCCATGAAAACTGACAATTAAAGGACAATAGGTTTGTTAGTGAAAACATTCTTTTAGCCAAGGCATTGATAAACCTCCGATAATACCCTATCGATGACAAAAAGCTATGCACTTCCTTTGGAGTACGCGATGGACTCATGGCGACTATGACCTTGATTTTTTTCGGATCAGTCGCAATCCCTACGGAACTGACCACATGGCCTAACAAGAGGCCATAAGGGACTCCGAAGATGCACTTCCGTGGGTTGAGAGCTATGCACAATTGTCTGCAACGCTCAAAACACTTTCGTAAGATAATTAACTGTCTATCCCTTACGGTGGCTACCCCCACATCATCAATGAATACTTTCAATTCCTTGGGGGAAATGTCACCAAAGGTCTTGTCAGTTGTTCTCTACCATGAACCTGGTGCATTACATAACCCAAATTCCATCACATGGTACGCAAAGGTACCAAAGACAGTAATAAACATTGTTTTAAGCTTGTCTTGCTCTGCAATCACCATTTGGTTTTACCCTGCAAAGCAGTCCATAAACGAATAGATTTCCCTACCTACTAATTGATCCAAAATTTGGTCAATAAATGGCAACAGGTAGTAATCTTTAACAGTTTTCTTGTTCAACTCTCTAAAATATACGCAAAGCCGGATTTGATTATTATTATTCTTCTTGATCATAACTGGTGAGCACCATTCAGTATGTTGAACAGGGAAGATCAAACCTGCTTTTCGCAACTTTTGTAGTTTCTCGACTAACCTGTCCCTTAATTCAAAAGGCATACGCCTTACTTTCTAACGTATAGGGCGGGTACCTTCCTTTACAAGAATAGTATGCATAGCTAGATTGGGAGGAATACCCCTAAGTTCGTCAGAGCTCCAAGCAAAGATGTCGCGGAACTCCTAAATTAGGGACACGTAGTCCTCTCTCTCTTCCGAATTGAGCATAGAACCCAATTTGATTAGCCATGAATCATTAGGCAAACCAAGCTCAATAACATCCGCGTCTCTTATTCGATCATGCGGCTCTATCGGCTCATTCAAGGTTATTTGATAAATAACCTCTGTAGTGGACCCTTCCTTAGATCCATCACTTGATGACATCTCACTATTAGATGGATCATCTACTATTTCTAATTCAGTGGAGGATAAAGGAGCTCTCTTACTCTGAGGAGATTCAGGCTAAGTATCCACTATTACATGATGGGCACCTCAACCTAAAATCACTCAACCAGCAGGTATATCGACTTGACAGTCTGTTCGTAAAATCCAAGGCCTTCCTAGCAAAACTTGATAGCTAGGACATCTTGCAAACCTTATCACCCTAAAGTCTAGTTAGCATTCCACGCTTGCAACAATAACATGGAATTTAGTGATGCAACCTTCCAGTTGTCTTAGACTATAATCTGCCATCCTAAGAAGCGTGGAGCCGTCTTTTTGAATTTCGAGACCTAGCCACTCCATCAAGTCTGAACTTATGATATTGACGGAGGATCTAGTGTCCACGATAGCGTACTCCACTAATATTCCATCCACATATGTTGGAACCCTAGGGCAATGCTTTTCAGCATGATTGAACCAATCTTCTCCCACTCTAGCTATGCCCAAAGGTTCTACTATATACCTAGTACGTAGGATTTTCTTGAATTCCTTGCATACTCCTGGAGAAATTTTAATCAATTGTAGCAGATTCACATCTGGTTTGACTTTGCAAAGAGAACTTGCTAGGTCAAAGTCATGGTAGTTAGCCAAAGTTCTCTTCTCCCGCCAAACCATTTTGTCCTTTGGTTGTTGGACAGTTGGCTTTAATGGGCCTCTTTTTTTACTTTTGTCTTATTTCTTGACACCTCTCTATCCTTCTTGGGATCTACTTTACCGTCAATAGGCCTTAGAGGTCCACCTTCCATATCTGGATTCAGGACTCGCTTTTCCCTAGCCTCCTGCTTAGGGTTTCCCTTGACAGGTTTTACAATTCCTTTATCACCCTCTTTAATCATTTTCCCTCTTGTTTTGGCTCATAGATTAGAAGTTTCTGCATCATTGACATGTACAGCCTCAATAAGGCTGACTCCACTGCCATGAGGCAACTCCTCTACAATAGCCTTTCCTCGTTGCAGTATTTGTCTTGGTACCTCATCTTGTGGTAGATTATTCCCTTGTGCGCTATGGTTAATTGGACTAGGTTGTTTACTTCCTTGTTGGAGAGAACTGATCTTACTCCAATAGGTAGCAGCTAAGTGGCCAGACTTTCCACAAGCTAGACTTTTCGCAAATATCACATTTGACATTCGGGCAATTCCTAGGAAAATGTTGGCCACCACACCACTTACAGCTGAATCTTGAGGGGCCACCCTCTTCAGGGCATCAATTCCCTATCAAATTCTGTTGCTTCTTAAGGAAATTGACATCCACAAATATTTGTCGATACTGTTCAGAGATCATATCGATGTAGTGCTTCATCATGTCCTTAACTTCACCAAGGAAATTAGAGGCACTCGACTCGTAGCCGTGATCGTCAGTTTTTTGTCCCATGGGCCTAACCACTTGATTAGGGATTGCTTGTTGACCTACTAAGAAAACATTAGGATTCATTGTTTGGCCCCCACTATTTAGTGAGGCCGCTTGACTAGCCATGGGCATAGTCATGCTAGGAGGAGCTAGTAATATAGGCAAACTCGGTATGATCCCTCCTCTCCCATTCGCGTTTGACATGGGATCCCCTTGACTCCCATTGGTCAAGGCCAAGTTATTACCATTCCAATTTATCCTTGCTACATAAGCCACTTGCAAGCGTGACTCTACTCCTTCTGCTTGGGTAATAGCAGTGTCAATGTCGTCCAAAGCAACACTACTCAATTGCACCTGGATATTAAAATCAAATCCATGTGGGAAATATTGTAATTGGGCAGCCGTTGGAATGGGGACATAAGTATTTAGTTTACAAAGAACTTGCTTTAATTTCTTGGCATAGGCCTAGACATTCTCATTTGGCTCTTTGCGTGTTACATTCAAGACACGCAACCAATATTGTCCACCCTTCTCAGGGGCAAACTCTCTACGAAAAGCTGTAAAGAATTGGGCACTACTAGTTATGGTTCCGGCTTCGAGACCATGGTACTATACTGCTGCTCTTCCTTTTAACGTCATGTTAAAGAACATCATTAGGTGTCCTTCGTCTCGGATTCGATAATTGAACATGAGTGTTTGAAACTCCTTAATGTGGAGTTCTCCATCTTCTTCTACTAACCCATGGAAAATGGGCAACGATGCTCCTAATGCTGGCAAATCCAGTGTCCCTGCTGGAATTGCGATAGGTTGTGCCATGGCTACAACCGGATTGACAACAGGAGTTTGTGTAGGTAAAACTACACCCCCACTTGTTGTGAGCTGATTAATTGGAAGTAGGGAAGTACTAAGACTTTCACTTGCACTCGAAGAACTACTTGTAACACTTAGGTTACTAGAACCATAGCCACTTATGTGCAACGGAATGATCCTTTGAGGAGAATAATGGCTTACGATCTCCAACCACCATCTAACCCTCTCAGCACGTTCTACTTTTTGTATTTCGGCTTGACGGTCCTTGTCAGAGGACATAAACCAACTATTTGGTCCCTAAAAACCCTAGATTCGAGAACCACTACTTGTTGGCGCCTCTTGGCAGATACACCACTGATGGGACCTAAAATGGGCCGGAACTGGCTAAGGCACTAGTTGGACCTCATGCCCTCAACAGACAACCCCACCTCACAGCCTCGCAGGCCAAAAGCGTCTCTTGAGGGATACACTATCCTAAACACTAATCATTGCATGTTTATAGTCTGTAATCCAATGGATATTCCCTTGCCCGTCTCCTCACAGGGAGATTTTACATATATTGGCAATAAATGCCACATATTACACACACAAGGGCACCCCACCGGCTGATTGCCATGGCCCTACTACAACTCTCCTACATCTTGGGGATTGGCCCCTCAATGCGCTGCTTCCACACATAGACACATTCGAAACAAGATCCCCTCTTAGTGTCAATATATTTAACGTTCCAAGAATGCACTTATTCTCACTTATCCATCCCCTTTTGACCCACCGTCTAGACCTATAGCCAGGTTGCTCACTCTCTCTATGTGGATCAAGTCCTAGAGAAACCAAGTGCTATGCATCCAAGAGCTTATAATTGATACCATTTAACAATGCTTGATGCAAATGTGTATATGATTAAGTGCTCAAATAATTAAAAAAATAGCCTCCTACATTGTGGAAATCCATTCTTTTTATGTTTTCATACACATGCATAATTGCTGTAATGAGAGAAGATATCGAGCCTTACACTCATGCTGTACTTCCCTTTGTTTTACTTAACGTAATTCTATATGAATAATGTAGCAAATACATCAGATATTATATTATATTTCAACACTCAAACTTCCCTCCTCCCCTATCTTTTAGAGTTTTGCCTCATTGCATAGGTAAAGGGGTGATTTCATGTGTATTTCGCACGAAATAAGCAGTAACTACTCACAAAAACATATAAATGGGGATAACCTGAGGCAAACCCTCATGCTTTATCCTCATTATACACTCACAAACACATCCATACATTTCCATAATTTTCCTCATCTGTTCCTTATTTTTTCACCTTTGAAAAAGCATTTTTCCTATTTTTTCTAATTTATTATCAATAAAAATGGAAGAAAACTAGTATTATTTCAAAGTTGTTGCTCTTGAGTCTTTAAACAGCAACCATGTAGATTTTATTGGTGTTTTATTTCATGTTTTTCCCATTTTAAGCCCAAAAATCCCATTTTAACTCTAAAAACGATGCTTTTTGGGTTTTCTCCATTTATTTTCCACACTTTAAGTGTATTTTTTTTGAGTTTTTTATTATGAAAGACTAAAACTAACAGCAAATAACATGTCCATCAATTTTCAGCCCATATAAACATTGCTAACCTCATCAAATGCAAAAAAAGAGCCATTTTCTTTGTAAAAATATCATTACTGTGTATTTTTTATTATTTTGGGTTTTGAAACTTGTTGCAGGTCTACAAATCAGGGCCCATTTTGATGCTTAGCCCGCCTCCACATTGCCATCTTCAGCCCACCTTCGGTTTAGAAGCAATCTAGTACCACGTTGGACGAGCATTCACCAACTGAGCTTCATTCTTCTTTACACGCAGGAACAACCCCTTGCAGGAGAGAGGGAGGAGAGAGAAATACTAAAAATGAGATTTTTAAATCCTCCATTAAAATAGGCAAGCTTGCAGCCATCTTCTTCCTCTTCGTGCCCTAATTGAGAATCTCTCTCTCTCTCTCCAAACGGGTTTGAATTGGAGAGGCAACGAGCAAAAATGAGGAGGCGCATTGATGCTTCCCTCTGTTCGACAGTTTTTGCATTAGTTTCAAGGCTTTTATTAAGCCTAGGGTTTAAAACATTAAAATAATCGGTTCATCTTTTTATGTTCACATTGTCTCGCAAGTGGATTTTTTCAATTTTGAAGGCCCAAACAAACTCCGATTTGCAATCCGATTGGATAGGCGGCTTCATGGCGTCGAACTCTATCAACATGGCCTCTCCCATGTACTTTACGGCTTCCTGATCCGATAGTTGCTTTATAACGCCGAACCTTGCAGGGATTAAATGGAGGGTCAAACGACCTCCGATTGACGAACCGAGACTTGTGTTGGATTCCTGATGTTGAAATGCGTCTAGGAAAAATCTAGCTCAGCCATTCGCCACCATTTGATTTTTCATGAAAATCGACTCTTTAACACCTCTCGGGAACTTTTTGGCTCCAAAACGAGCTTCAACGCTTCAAGAATGGGTCCACATCGGGTCCTAAAATCTAGCTCTCAACCCTCAAGCTCTCTCTCTCTCTCTCTCTCTCTCTCTCTTTCTCTCTTGTAGAAGCTAAAAATGAGCCTTCCACCCCCCGTCCTTGGGTCTTAAACCTTTGTCCTAATGCCCAAGTTCTATCCTGTTAGTTCTCATGCCTTGTCAATGGATTGTAAGCCTATTTTTCCCTAATTTTTCCATGTTTAGGCTTGTTTCATAGGAAAAACCCTAAAGTTTTTTGCTTCAATATCTTGATCCTACCCTACTCTAAATGCAACAAACATCAAAATCCAAATACTAACAAGATTTATCCTACTTGTCCACTCATTAAAAACATAAAATACTTACTTGTTTTGATAATTAAAAACCCAAATCTCCTACCTATCTCAAGCATCGGTTCGGGGATGCAACCCTACTTCGACGCTCAATTTGAGGTGTGCTAGTGTTTCACCTATCTAGCAAAAGAGACTTGTTTAGAGCTAACTTGACACCATATTGGGTTGACGACATAGTCAAGTGCTTGAGCATAGCCTACCTGAAAGACCCATCGAGAAGGCCCAACTTAGGCAATTCATCCTTAAAATACAACTATATTAGTTGATAGCAGGACAACTCTATAGGTTAGGGCATGACGGCTTCCTACGTAGATGTGTATGCGAACATGAGATGCCTGACGCACTTGCAGAGGCACACGGTGGAATTGCTGGAGGGCACTTTAGCAGAGACGCAACAGTCCGCAAGAAGGTGCTGCAGTCTCAACTATGGTGGCCTACCCTTTTTCGAGATGCAATATGGTTTGTAAAGCATTGTGACGAGTGCCAATGGACCAAGGTACCCGTTCACAAGGACAAAATGGAGCTAATCCCAATCATTACAAGACAACCATTCGAGAAATGAAAAATTGAATTCATTGGACCGATTAAATTGTTGAGAGCGAAATTTTGGTGCTGAGAAGTGCTTAAAAATAGCTAAAAATTACGAATATCAAGGAAAAAATATTCAA